>NC_135233.1:541239987-541546017 GCF_051348905.1 Ranitomeya variabilis
AGCAGCACGGAAAGGTTGTCAGTGCTAGTTCCCCCCCTGGCATCACTCCCCTTTAGTGATGCACTAATTGGAAGACCCCCAGCCGGCCAGTGGTCACTGGAGGGGAGGGGTCCTACGGCCACTCCTACAGGGGTTAAATCCAGGTGTCCGGCCGGGAACTTTCTCTTTTCCTCCCGGCGGACACCTGGAAGCATTGTCCCCCTGCATCTCTGGAATTATGTCAGATCCCCTGGTCGAGGCCCTGCTGAAAGGGGTGGAACAGAGAGGTGAGCACTGGCTTCAGTCCATTCTTACCGGCGTCAGGGCTCACCTCTCTGGGCCCTCTCCCGACCTGTCCTTCCTCACCCCTTCACCCCATGATCCGTTCGCACTCACCCCCCCCCCGCCCACGGGTCCCCTTGGTCCGGCCTCACTCGCCCCTGGGTCCACTAGTTCCGGCCTCCCTCTCCCCTTCGCCCCCGGGTCCCCTCGGGTCTAGCTCACCTTCGCTGCCATCCGGAACGCCAGCACCCGAGGGACCAGAGGTTGGAGCGGCCCAGAACGATATGCAGAGGCCCCTCTCGGCGCCGCTGCAGGCACCGGGGCTCCCTGCTGCAGAGGGCCCGGGGACCGCACGAAGGAGGCGGGGCAGAGCCGGGCGTCACACCCGTCGGAGCGTGGGAGGCATCTCAGCGGAGACGGCGTCTGTGCAGGCTCCTGCAGGGGCGGGGGGTTGCGGTGTGCGGCCGGCGACGGGAGCTCCGTCCCGGGCTGGTGGGGCTAATCCTGGCAGCGCCAGGCGTTGCGCGGAATCCCCCATTTCCCTGGCCGCTCCGGAGACGCTGACGGCGGCGCCGGGGGGAAGGCGATCCGCCCGCTTACCCCGCGCCCCGGAGCGTCTCCAGGTAGGGGAGGGGGCGTCCTCGCCGCCTCGCTGCAGCCGGCGGCTTCCTGCTCCCTCGGCGTCGGCCCGGAGCTCTGCAAGGGCCCCGGCCGGGCACTTCCGGTCCCCGACTTCCTGTCACCGCAATTCCCCAGCAGCGCTGGCCGGTCCTCCATTGCCTTCCTTGCGGGTACATATACGCCGCCCGCAGGGGGTAATCGAGAGGCTGGCATTAATGCCATGCAGCCCCCTGAGTGCTCTGATCGGTCGAATCCGACCGATCAGTGCGCAGATCCCCCACCAGGTCCGACCTCCAGCATACCCCCGGCAGACGCAGCACTGTTGCCTGCACGGGGGTATCAGGGGTCGGGCAGTACAGGGTACAGGGCAGCTGAGGAGCGCATTGTTCGGTCCGCAAGGACCGATCAAGGCGCTGAACAGCTGCACAACAAAAATTACTGTGAAATATTGGTTAACGGCACCAATCACGGACACACTCGCACCGCCCACATGCCCAATAAAAATTATCCGATAGCCGCCGCCCTGTTAAATCCCAGTAATAGGCCAGAATACGGTGGCCTCCTAACGCCCCCCCTCCTAAGTAGCACTACAGGACCGCCTACGGCCGACGATCCCCTTCGGGCTACCGATAGAATCCCTCCCATGACACCGCATAGTAATGGCGGACGAAGGCGTAGACGCCGCACGTCCTCCCAATCTTCCTCTGATAACTCACGTCGCCATTCGTGCTACCCCTCTAAACGCCCCTCCCGTCACCGATGTAGACGCAGCTCCCATAGGAGCCGCCGCAGATCGCGGGCCTCAGGATGGCTGTCATCAGCAACATCTGAGGGGTCCGATGTATCGCAGAGCCCGGATAGGAGTCATCGGGCACGGGACAAGACTTCAAAATCACGCGCACCCTCTAGGGCTTTCAGCCGGGGAGAACAATCCCCCACGGCTTCCAGCCACAACAACAACAACCGTGCGGGCGCCGAAGACAGAGCCAGTAATCCGCCACTATGTGGTTGTAATCGGGCTCCAACGCACGATACTCAGACCATCGGCCAGTCCCACGCTGTAGCGGGAGCCAGAGTTTCCCCATCCTGCGACATCACCCCGTCAACATCTGCGGGGGTTCCTCCAGGATCGGAGTACACTCGTCCAGAGTCACACAGCGGTGAGTGTTCCAACGGTAGCGAGGGAATGTTACGCTACAGTGTTAACTTAAAGGAAATGGAGCTAACCTCAGCGGTAAAGGAGTTAATCTTACAACTATCACACTCGAGCGGAAAGGTGGTGAACAATACTACACCACCATCAGCTAATCTACACAAAGACGCCTTCTTCTGCGGGATCAGCCCGCTAGGCGCCCATATAGATCAGGAAACGAGACAGAAAATCTGGAGCAACGATTATATTGACATATGGTTGCTGTTATCAGCGGACCAACAAACGGTGGATAAACCTAACGAGAGGGGTTTCGATAGGGGGAGATCGAGAATCGCGTTAACCATGAATAATTGGCTCCAGGCCTTCGCAGTATTGGGCTGTATTATGAGCCAGAAACATCCGGAAAGCTGCTCCGAATTGTTTATATATCAGGACATGATATATAGTTCATACAAGTCGCACGGCGGTTCAGCCTGGCGGCGGTATGATGAGGAGTTCCGCAGGCGTCTGGCCCTACAGCCCGATCTAGGCTGGGGGGTTAAAGCAACAGACGTATGGTTGCGTTTGATGCTGTCCCAAAAGCAGCCCCCCTTTTCGGCCACGACCACTAATTACTCCGCAGTCGCAGGTCAAAACTCAGTGGTCGTGCGAAAACCCGGGGCCTGCTGTTTGTTCAATGAGGGAAACTGCCGTTTCCACGCATTATGCAAATTCAGACATGATTGTTCCGCTTGCGGGGGGGGACACCCAGCGTCAAGGTGCACTCGTCAGCCTTACAAAGCGCCTACACGGCAGAACCCCAGTGAGCGTAATCGCGATGGCCCCCTGGCTAAAGCTCTACCCCAATAAGAAAGCGGCTCAGCAGCTGCAAGCAGGATTCTCCGACGGGTTTTTTATTCCCTTTAGGCTAATAAGAACGACAACCCTATCCGATAACCTAAAATCGGCTCGCGAATTCCACTAAATACTTACACAAAAAATTGAAAAGGAGGTAGAGTTGGGTAGAATAGCAGGCCCCTTCCAGTCGCTCCCCTTCAAAAACATGAAAAAAATATCACCGCTAGGCGTTATACCAAAAAAGGAACCCGGTAAATACCGCTTAATTCATCATTTATCTCACCCAAAGGGCGATTCGGTTAACAATGCAATTTCCCCAGAAGAAGCCTCTGTCTCATACGCGTCTTTTGATAAGGCGGTGGAATTAGTCCGGGCAGCCGGACCCGGCGCCCTGCTAGCCAAATCTGACATCGAATCGGCTTTCCGTTTACTACCCGTGCACCCCGAATGTTTCCACCTTCTGGGCTGCAAAGTGGACGAGTTCTATTACTTCGACATGTGCCTCCCGATGGGATGTTCCATCTCATGTCACTATTTTGAGCTATTCAGCACCTTCCTAGATTGGGTAGTTCGGTACGAAACGGGCAGTAAATCCCTAATTCACTACCTCGATGATTTCCTGTTCGTAGGCCCCGCAAAGTCTAAACTCTGCTCCAACCTACTAGAAAAATTCAAATCTATCTCACTCAAATTCGGCGTGCCATTGTCACCGGAAAAAACGGAGGGACCATGTAATGTATTGCCTTTCTTGGGCATCGAAATAGATACCAATTCAATGGTTTTCCGCTTACCAAAGGATAAAATATTAAAAACCCAGCAAATGTTGAAAGGCTTTCGAGAAGTTAACAAGGTAACCCTCCAGCAAATGCAAGCATTATTGGGCCTACTAACGTTCGCCTGCCGCGTAATGCCGGTCGGCAGAGCATTCTCACGCAGACTATCCTTGGCAACAAAAGGCGCTTCTCAGCCTGGCCATAGAATCAGGCTCACTCGTTCGCTAAAAGCAGATCTGCTAGTATGGCAAACGTTCCTGCAATCGTACAACGGTCACACGTGTGTTATGGCGAGAGAGATCGCAAGCAAGGAATTAGGGCTGACAATAGGGTGGAACAAAAAAGAGGGTTTTGCAGCAATTTATAAAAACCAATGGTGCAAATCTGGCTGGCCAGAGAGATGGACGACAACAAAGTGGGGGCAAGACCCGGCCCTATGGGAAGTGTTTGCGGTTGTAGCAGCGATGGAGATATGGGCCGTTCAGTTGAGAAACACGAACATTCGTTTCCAAACAAAAAATGCGAAAACAGCGAAGAGTCTAAATCATATGTCTTCTTCATCCCTGCCCATACTCGCTCTCTTGCGCCGGCTAGCGCTAATTTGCCTTGAAAACAATATTTGGTGTAGAGCCACCGTGGTGGCGGAAGTAGATGATAATATCATTAACCCACTGTTATTTTCCAATTGGCAGGCTTTCAGAATCCAGCAGCCCAACGCGCAACCCCGGGGTATTCTGTGTCCACTGTCCCTGTGGGACACAGTGGCCAATCATTGATGCCCTTAATCCGGGCCTCTGTTTCGCCAGCTACCTGGCAGGTGTATGGTAAGGCTTTGGAGGAGTGGTGCTCACTAATTCAGGGTAGGCCAGTCGACGAAAGCGACGGAGCGCGAAGCGCGGTGACAACCGATTTTCTACTACAGATGAGGGAAGGCGGGGCGTCGGGCACCTCGGCACAACGAAAATTATCGGGGCTAGCATTTTTCTTTCAATTATTGGGATGGGTAGACGTAATTAAATCCTTCTGCATAAGACAAGCCATAAAAGGTTGGAAAAGGCTTCAGCCAAGCCAAGAATGTCGCCGCCCCATTTCTCTGAAACTATTGCAGGACCTGATTGCGATATCCCCGTCAATCTGCTCATCGCAATATGAGGTGGCCCTCATATCGGCAGCTTTTGCGACCGTCTTTTTCGGAGCACTGCGTATTAGCGAATTGCTACCGCGGTCAAAAAACGCGTCGGAAGGAGGCCTAATTAACGAGGACATAGTTATATGCAGCGACGCCCTGCGCATCAGGGTTAGAAAATCCAAATGCGATCCCACCGGTAGGGGCACATGGGTCCTGGTTAACTCTACAGAGGGCCCAGCTTGCCCACTAAAAATGGTTAAAACATACGCCGTAATAAGACACGCTGGTAGATTTTTCTTCACTCATACAGATGGGTCCCCTCTGACCAAGTACCAATTCCAGGCAATATTCAAGCTATGCTTGAAAAAAACCGGCGCAAATCCAAAGGAGTACGGAACACATTCGTTCCGGATAGGGGCGGCCACAGAGGCAGCTAGGGCAGGAGTGTCAGAGGCCGAAGTTCAGAGAATGGGTCGTTGGAAGTCCGCATGCTTCGCCAGATACATAAGACCCGACTTGCTTAATTAACATGTGTTGTCTCTTACAGGGGTTGAAGTTTGGGTGGTAGGAGATTCCTACGTGCACTGGGCCGAAAAGATGCCCAGCTGCGGCCAGGAGGAACAAATCTCTACATCCCGGGAATAAAAGTTAACTGGAGGGGTATCCGAGGCCTCCGGTGGAAACAGGTGTTCAAGGAGATGGTTGGCATAGCAAGGTTGGCGGAACGCCATGTGATAATGGTGTTACACGCGGGTGGCAATGACCTGGGCAAACAAAAGGTGGCCGAGTTGTACAAATGGGTGACAACGGATACGGAATGGTTCAGCAGTCTGTTCAGGAACATGATATTGGTGTGGTCGGAGATAACACCACGGGCCGAATGGCGTGGGGTAAGAGATAAAAAAGCCATAGAGCGGACAAGGGTGAAATGTGAGAGGAAGAGGCGGTATCGTGATTCATCACCAATACCTACAAAAGAAAAATACGCCACAATTAAGACCGGACGGAGTTCACCTAACGGACATTGGCCTCGATATTTTTCTGTCTGGTTTACAGGACGGGGTTGAACAGGCCCTAAAAGTGATGGGTGAGGTCGGAGTCCCGCGTAGGTAATACACGGGATCCTCCGTGGCGGAAGAAGCGGAGGAGGGCAAAGGTCGTAGTCGCTCGTTGGTCCAATTCCCCTGTCGATCACGGACAGGAGCTCGGCGCGAGCGGCCGTTACGATATGTAATTGCCCTTCTCAGCTTATTTAATTAATAAACTGTGACCGACCTGTTCAACCCACCTAGGACTGTGTGTGTTTCATTACGGGATTGATGGGAGGGGGGAAGGCACTGGTTACGACACCCAGGTCTCCACAGTCTTGGTGGACCGTCGTCACAAAAAACCTTTCAATTTAACTTTTTTTGTGCGACACGTCCGCCATTTTCGACCGCGCATGCGCGGCCGAAACTCCGCCCCCTCCTCCTCTGAACTCATAATGGGCAGCGGATGCATCTGAAAACTGCATCCGCTGCCCACGTTGTGCACTATTTGCACAACGTCCGTCGGGCTGACGGTTTGCAACGGCCCCGTACCGACGGAAATGTGAAAAAGGCCTTACAGATACTGATGTTAAAATACTGACCACATACTGTTAGTGTGACAGCAGCCAGGTTGTTAGTGGTAAGGTTGTTGTCATTGCGTCCTGATTCTGTTCTGCAGTATCCATTGGACGCAGACTGAAGAGAAGATGGCTATTTAATACAAAACAGATCTGTACTCATCAAGTCAGGTGTCAGAAATAATGAATTTATGATGCACATATAACAGCCTCATGAATTCACTATTTCTGACACATGTCCAGGTGAGCATAGATATGCCTTGTATGACCGCCATCGTCCCTTCACTTTGTGTGAAATAGATTACGTACACAGAAGAGAAAATGGAGGTTAAACAAGGCAGTTCTCTACTCACCAGGTCAGGTGTCCTAACTAATGAGTTTTTGGATACCTGACCTGTTGAGTATAGTTCTGCATTGTATTGCCGCCATTTTCTCTTCAGTCTGCAACACTAGTCACAGACTAAGCTGAAGGAAGAGATTATGGATAAAATACAAGTATACATTTTTTGGCCCACCTCATATCTCTATACTAAAGACACACAAAACTGCAGTGTTGTACTTGTTAACTACTGGAGCTATGATGTGGGCAAAAAATAAAGTGTGCGGCACAGTTTTTTATTTGGCGCACGGTGTGTTGCCGGCGGCGAAATACACAATTAACCAAACCTTTTTAGGGCAAAAAACATTATTATTTATTTTTTTACCAAATAAAAAAAAAAATTAACTGCGCCTGCTTGGGGTAGAGTGCTGTAAACGGGGGGTATGTAGCTGTGAAGCTTGACTCACTGTGGACGACGCAGGGGTGGCAGGAGAAGGGGCAAGTAAATTACTGGCGTCTGGCAGATCGGGGTTGGGGCTCGACGCATGAGAGGGCTGAGACACACTGGAAGGGTGAGACAAACCTGACATAAGACACATTGGGAGGTGAGGGGGGAGGAATAGAAATAGTCCGCTTTTTTTTTCCTCCCTTTTTGGGATCGGCGCAGCGGTCTGGGGAGCCTCGGCGGGCTCATTTCTTGCGGCCTAGTCATAGTGGCCAAACTGTCACTGTCTTTATCATGCTGCTGCTGCTGCATGGTTGTGGTAGAAGTTTGTAAGGCCCTACCAGGGTCCTGCTGCATCGTGGTGGCGGAGCGGAAGCAGAGGTGTATATAGGGTTTCTGGCACCCGGGGCAAGAATTCAGTTTGCCCCCCCCCCCAGAACGTATGCGATTTTCACACTTAGTAATGTACCCACGGGCTCCTCTCCCTAATGCTCTCAATGTTCAGTGAAAAATTGAGAGAAGCAGAAGTGAAGCTCGTTGTCACAGGACCATAAGTGTGAAAGTCGCATATGAGTGAGGTGTCCATGTGATGACTACTGGAATCTGCAGAGCTGAATCCTGACATCGCAGCTTCTGAATTCTCACAACGCATGCACTGCACACTTTTAGGATTCTCCCTTGCCAGTGGACAGTCATGTCAGCATAAGCATGTGATTTGTATACTTCTGACCACATTCCGACCAGACGTGCCCGGCCTCACTAAGTTCATTTTCATTGAGTGAGGCCACACATGTCTAGTCAGCACGTGACCGCATATATGTAAAATCGCCTGCATGAGAGAATCCTGACAGCATGCAGTGCGCACTGTGAGAATTCAGATGTCTGCAGTCACAAAGAATGACTGCAGACTCATTACAAACCTGGACATCCCCTTTAATGCTCCTAACATAAATAAAAACATGAGAGTTAGTCAGTATCACAAATAACATTTACATCGAGGTACCTTATAGATGACGTTGTCTCTGGAGTCGTTCTCCTTCTTTTCTTCATCTTGGCCAGACCCCATGATGAGTTTTCTCATCCACAGCCGTCTCTGCAGACTTCCATCTTCTCCGCTCTTTTGCAGAAAATCTCCACATGACGCCCTTAAAGATACAAGTGTCATTATAATGCTCCTGAATAAAAAAGTGCCCCTCGCTATATTCTCTGCATAAAATATGACCCCCACACTGTCCCTCTGATGGTACACGCACTTTACACTGACCTCCCCTTTCCATACCGGCCCCCATTTTTACACTGTCCTCTCACACTGTGTCCCCCTATAGGGCCCAGTATTTATACTGTACTCTCTCATCACACTCCCCCTCCTTGGTATACTGTCCCCGCCTGGATGTGCCCTTACACTGTCCCTCCATGCTACGCATGCACACATCCCAACACCCTCACTCCCCGTACTCTGTCCACATACGTTTTTCACATCGCTACTCATACTGTGTCTGCATACATTCCCCCGTTTGCTCCCCAAACTGTCTGCACCCATCCCCCATACTGTTTCCTCATACATTCCCCCATACTGTTTTCTCATACGTGCCCCCCATCTCCCCCTTTGCTCTTCATTTTGTGTCCTCAGATCTACCCCACACATTCAATCCCCCATCTCCACTCCAATTCTCCCCACACACAATAAATCCCCCCTCCCTAGTACAGCACACAGCCTGCACACAACCTGCACACACACTATACACATATATACTGACATTACAGCACACAGCCTGCACACACCATACACACTGTATATACACATATAAACTAGCAGTACAACACACATCCTGAACACACTATATATATATACTGACAGTACAGCACACAGCCTGCACACACTGTATATATACTGACATTACAGCATACAGCCTGCACACACCATACACACTGTATATACATATATACTAACATTACAGCACACAGCCTGCACACACTATACACACTGTATATATACTGACATTACAGCACACAGCCTGCACACACCATACACACTGTATATACACATATAAACTAACAGTACAACACACAACCTGCACACACCATACACACTGTATATACACATATAAACTAACAGTACAACACACAACCTGCACACACCATACACACTGTATATACACATATAAACTAACAGTACAACACACAACCTGCACACACTATACACACTGTATATATACTGACAGTAGAGCACACAGCCTGCACACACACAATACACACTGTATACAAACATATAGAGGACAGGAAATGGGGGGTCATGTAGTCAGGAATCAATCTTGTCAGTTCTGCATGCCTCCCCCCACCCCGTCCCGACTGCTGAGCTGCTGGGAGCATTACAGGGAGCATTACAGGAGGGAGGGGGCTCCTGTCTGTGAATAGCAGCCATGCAGGGGTTAAGTGCTGTAAGGTTTCCACCCTCTCCGCAGGAATATAACTGCCCAGTAGTGTGTATCAATCTCCACTCAGTAGCTTTTCCCATCACCCCTCTCCTCTCCTCAGTAGCTTCTTCAATAACCAACTCTCCTCATTTCAGCACTGTCTGTGTCTAATTCCCCCCACATACCTGGCTCCGCCCACCTCTTCCCTTTCTTGCTTGTTGCCATGGAGTCTGTGCACCGCTCTGCACACACAGGGAAAGTTCTCTTGTCCCTGTGGCTGAACAGGAGGTCCAGGAAGCTGTGAGGAGGAACTCACAGCCAATCACAGACACGCACCGTGCAGGGCAGTGTTTGTACATCCTGCACTGTGGGTGGCTGTAAGCAAAGAAAGATGACTGACGCTGCCCCGGGAGCCTGGTGAGGAGTCTGCTCTGCCGCGCAGGTGAGTGACGTCAGCAGCGTGATCACATGACCTGATCACGCTGCTGGCGTCGCTCTGACCCGACAGTCAGAGCTTCAACTGTACTCGCATCTCAGATGCAGTACAATTGAACACTGGGAGCCGGCCGGTGCGCCGCAGCTTCTCTGTGCCGGCTGTCAGCTTGACATTCGGCACAGAGAATAGCCGACTCCCAGTGCGGGGGGCGGCAGAATGTAGCTGCTGAGGGAGACACTGTGGACCGCCGCTTTAGGCGGCCCGACTGCGCCCCCCCTGCCGGCTGCGCCCAGGGCTCATGCCCCGGCTGCCCCCCCTAGATAAGCCACTGAGCGGAAGGGAATGCCAGGGTCCTGCTGCATCGTGGTGGTGGAGTGGAAGGGAATGCCAGGGTCCTGCTGCATCATGGTGGCGGAGCGGAAGGGAATGCCAGGGTCCTGCTGCATCGTGGTGGCAGAGCGGATTGGAATGCCAGGGTCCTGCTGCATCGCGGTGGCGGAGCGGAAGACCATGCCAGGGTCCTGCTGCTGCATGGTGGTGTCGGTGGAGGAGGTCCAAGCAGGAGCAGCAGTTGTCATGGTGGTGGCGGTGGGCTGTCCTACAGCACTCGGCATGGTGGTGGTGCTGTAGTGGCAGTGCTAGGAATGGAGGTGGCCGTGCAGTGGTATGTAGCAGAGGTAGGCATTGAGGACAGTCATGACAGTGTAGGCACAGGTGGATATGCCGCCACTGTCTGCTGAAAATACTGACTCTGCTGCATAGCCTGCATGTAAGCAGCATTGCAGGCCTGCATGACACTGAGCTGGAGATCAGGAGTAAGGTGTTCCGACATGCCCTGTTCAATTTGGTTAAGGAAATGATGTGCTGGCCTCTGGAGGTCGGCTTTTACTTGGTCAAGGCTTTTCGTGACCTCCTGGATACGTGTATTCATTTGGCTAATGGCAGTATCCACCCAATTAGCCAAATGAATACACCAATCACCCAAAGCCTTGAGTCCATCGTGAAAAACCGAGCTCAAGTGCAAAAACTCAGGCATGAGTGACCTGTCCGATGCCCTCTGCCGCTGCCGGGGGGAGCCCCAAAAAAAGGGGGCAGAGGCAGAGGGACTGGGAAAGGGGAACACTTGATGGACCAGCTTCCTGGTCTCCAGTTAGTGTGGCAGGCCCACTTGCTGCAGCGCTGCAGGGACCGCTCCAGAACCTGGGTCAACAGTGCTGCTCCATGTGCTGTGAAAAAAGGAAAAAAAAATTAATACCAAAAACTTAAAAAATGCCAACTCCTGTTGAATAGAAACATACAGATTATGGCAATACAACACAACCTAATACACAGGAAAAATACTTTAGTTCTCTGGGCAAGGACCGGTCTTAAAAATATTTATACTTTCGGATCCTTGCTCCAGAACCACTGGGAACACGGCTCTCTTGACGCAGGTCCTTGTTGAGGCAGTCCTTTATCGAACGCCAATGTGTTTTGACTTTGAAAACTGGTGAAAAAAAAAAATAATGGTTAGACAATGGACTTTTGGCCGTTCTCACACAACCCAATTTAAGACCCTGTGCCTTCTTTTCTAAAAAGTTTTCTTCCTCTGTGAAAAGGAATTACGATGTGGGTAACCGGGAGTTACTAGCCATTAAATTGGCTTTTGAAGAATGGAGGCATTTTTTGGAGGGGGCTGTCCATCGAATTATGGTCATCACAGACCACAATAACCTGTCTTATATTGAGTCGGCCAAACGTTTAACCCCGAGGCAGGCAAGGTGGTCACATTTTTTTTTCTCGATTTCAGTTTTCCATCACTTTTAGGCCTGGTTCCAAGAATGTGAAGACAGATGCCTTATCCTGCAGCTTGGATCCAATATCTCCTCCTGAACCTTCAGCATGCTCAGCTAGCAGTGCCCTAAGTGAGGTCACTGGGTTCATCAGCTATGAACTACGATGAATTTTCTCATGGCAGCTCAGCGCTAGTCACTGCAGAAGCGATTGCGCTCCTATGTCAGTGTGAGGCGGCATGCTGGGAGAGCATTCACTGGTGTTACTGCTCTCCAAGTTATCCGGATCATCGTGGGGCAGTATGGATTATTGTCACGTTGGACAGGTGAGGGATATGGTTGTTTTAATATTTTTCTTCTTTTCCTGGGGACATGGGCATTGGTGGATTAGGCATAAAGGTGAGTATAACTGTGCTTTTTTTATTTCAAGCAAAGGTGTCTGTGTCATTATTTCAATTAAAGGATTTTATTCTGGCTATTTTCATTTCTACAATCTAACTATGAGGTTAGTAATGGGGGCAACTTATAGATACCTCTCCATTACAAACTTCTGGCCGCTGACATCAAGCCTACAGAACAGCTGACATCAACTTTACAATTATTACCCCACTTGCCACCGCACCAGGGCAAGTGGGAAGAGGTGGGCAAAGCAACATGATTGGCGATTCTAATGTGCGCCTTTTCTTGAGCGGCTGCGGGCTGTTACTTTTACGCTGGGGGCAATTTTCATAGACCCTTATCAGTCTGAGAATACCAGCCCCCAGATGTTTGCTTTAGCTTGGCTGGTTGTCAAAAATGGGGGGGACTCCATGACTTTTTTTCATTATTTATTTCAATAATTTTGAAAAACTGCTTGGGACCCCTCTATTTTTGATAACCAACCATGATAAAGCTGAGGGTTGCAACCCACAGCTGTCAGTTTTGCCTTTGCTGGTTATCAAAAATTGAAGAGACCCCACATCATTTTTTATTTATGTACAGCACAGGCGCCTGCTGATGAATTCTCCCATCAGCGGTGCCTGCTCTTTCTGTTATCAGGGACAGCAGGCGTAGCGGATGAGAGTAGTATTCTCTCATCAGCCCGATGCCTGTGACCGGCTGTAACCTTTTTACCACCTGTCACAGCTGCTGGCTCATGCTGTCATCTGACAGCGTGTGGCCTGCTGACCGACGGTAATGATTTTACTGCCGATCAGAGCCACCGGTGTTTCTTGTGCAGATGACAGTGTATGAAACACCCGATGTTAGGGGTGCTGAACCTGAACAGGTAACACATGTACATGTATTTAGCTAATGTAAAAAAAAATGGGGTGGGGTCTCCCCTATTTTTAATAACCAGCTAAGGGAAAGCAGGCAGCTGTGAGCTGGTCTTATTATGCTGGGAAGGGCCCAATAACCATGGAGCTTCCCAGACCATAGACATGAACTCGCCCTAAAAAATGACTTGGGGGTCCCTCCTATTTTTAATAATCTGCAAAGGCTAAACAGACAGCTGCAGGCTTATATTAATAAGCTTGGAAAGGCCAAAATTATTAGCCCCTTCTTAGCCTTATAAGACCATCCCTCAACTACCCCTGATATGGCACATTCATTAAATGTGCCAATTCTGGCACTTAACCTCGGCTCTTTCCGATTGTTCTGGTGCTGTGGCAGTCAGGGTAATGGGATTCTGGGTAATGACATCAAGCCCTGGGGTTAGTAAAGGAAAGGTGTATGCTAGACACCTGCATTACTAACCCCATAGTTAAAAGAAATAGACACACATGAAAGTCCTTTATTTGAAAAATGCACTCCCCGACAATTTCCCTCTTTCACCTATTTATTAAAAATTTAAAAATCCACTCTAGTCCGACATAATCCACAGAGGTCCCATGACAATCCCAGTCTTCTTCGTCCATTGTCCAGAGACCGAAGCTCCATAGACTGGAGCAGCAGCCACTGCCAGTTCTCGCACTGCACTCTGTGAGGATAGGTGACGTCAGTCAAGGTCACCGAAGTTCACAGCCACCAATTCTCACAAGGTCAGTGTAAGAGCCAAAATGATAAGCATTGATGTCACCATGGTAACGGTTAACCTTACTGATGTCTTTCTCCTCACAACAGCCGGGTTCTTGTGGAGCACAGCGTAAGAACCGGCAGTGGCTGCTGCTCCAGTTAATGGAGCTACGTTGTCTGAAAGGAGCTCCATACAGTGAGTGAAGAAGACTGGGAATGTCGTGGGACCTCCATTTGGACTACTGCAGACCGGTGTAGATTATTTTTATTTTAATATATGGGTGAAAGAGGGAAATTGTCAGGGAGTGATTTTTATAAATGAAGGACTTTAGTGTTTATTTCTTTTGACTACGGGGTTAGTAGTGGAGGTGTCTGATAGATGCCTCTCCATTACTAACCCCAGGGCTTGATGTGCTTGACAGCTGCTGAAATCAAACCCATTACCCCGATTGCCACCGCACTAGGGAAATCAAGAAGAGACGAGGATAAGCACCAGAAATAGTGCATCTAATGGATTTTCCATTTCAAGGGCGGCTTAGAGCTGATTGTATCAGGCTGGGAAGGGGCCAATATCCATGGACCTTCCTAGCCTATTAATATCAGCCAGTAGCGGTCTGCTTAGTCTTTGCTGGTTATTAAAAATAGGGAGGACTCAATGTAATTTTTTTTTTTTAGGGTCCCACTTCTTTAATAGTTAATAAAGGCTAAACAGACAGCTGTGAGCTGATATTAATAGGTTGGTAATCTCCATGGTTGTTGGGCCCTTCCCAGCATAATAAGACCAGCTCTCAGCTTCCTGCTTTCCCTTAGCTGGGTATTAAAAATAAGTGGGATCTCATTGCATTTTTTTCCATTTATTTATTTTTTTGGCTAACTACATGTACAGTTATAATATAACAAACTTGGCACTCAGAATGTGAATAATAGGAGACACCTGACTTGGGCACCTACAGCACCTCAGACCAAGAGTGCCGTGTTCCTCTCAGCTACATGTACAGTTAATTACACACGCACTTCACAAATTATGTTTTTCAAGACATCTATCCAATCTCTATGCACATCTAATGCTTAAACATCTGTCATTTCTATCCTTGTACACACTGATGACACACTTTATGTCATCAGGATGCACTTGTGCTGGATGCTGCAGGAGAAAACAGACATGTCTGCATGTGGTTCACATGGACACACAGCGCAGGCCCATATATTTAAATGGGTCTATGTGTGTATGTGTCTCCAGTACATGTAAAATTTGTCACCACAAGTAATGGAGACACTGACGTGTGAAGTGGGCCTTCTGTAGTATGACTACCCGATTTAAAAAGCAAACATCCACAGATAACTTGGATCTGGTTGAAGGTCCTATTAGAAAACCTCTTTTAAGATTTGTCTAAAAAAAAAAATCTAAGAATACCTATGAGATATGATATATAGCGTGTGTGTAGATGTATATTGTGTATATATGTATACACAACATTCTGTGCTGAAAGAAAAAAAAAAATTGATAAAGATACATACAGTTTGTACAAAAATGCAACCTGCCAACTACAAGTAGAGAAACGTTGCTAAATTTGCTTTTGTCGTTAAGGCCTGTAATGTATGCAGGTGACGGGGTTATGTCTCTATGTTAAAAATATTCATGTAGGTTTAATATTTAGTAAATTTGATTTTTTTTTTTTTTTTTTTTTAGGTTCAGAGATCGCTTGATAAATTTTTTCGATCTGTGGTCACTGTGAATGAAAAGAAATACTGTTCCACTCTGTGGTAAGATTGGATTTTGTATATATTTATTACTCTTTCAAAGTTTACATTTGATTTTTTTTTTTACATTTGATTTTTTTTTTCTACCTTGACATTTTTTTTAACCCCTTCCCGACATTTGACGTACTATCCCGTCGAGGTGGGGTGGGCCCGTATGACCGCCGACGGGATAGTACGTCATCATCGATCAGCGGCGCTCACGGGGGGAGCGCGGCCGATCGCGGCCGGGTGTCAGCTGCATATCGCAGCTGACATCCGGCACTATGTGCCAGGAGCGGTCACGGACCGCCCCCGGCACATTAACCCCCGGCACACCGCGATCAAACATGATCGCAGTGTACCGGCGGTATAGGGAAGCATCGCGCAGGGAGGGGGCTCCCTGCGGGCTTCCCTGAGACCCCCGGAGCAACGCGATGTGATCGCGTTGCTGCGAGGGTCTCCTACCTCCCTCCTCGCCGCAGGTCCCGGATCCAAGATGGCCGCGGCATCCGGGTCCTGCAGGGAGGGAGGTGGCTTACCGAGTGTCTGCTCAGAGCAGACACTTGGAAAGCCTGCAGCCCTGCACAGCAGATCGTCGATCTGGCAGAGTGCTGTGCACACTGCCAGATCAATGATCTGTGATGTCCCCCCCTGGGACAAAGTAAAAAAGTAAAAAAAAAATTTTTCCACATGTGTAAAAAAAAATAAAAAAAAAATTCCTAAATAAATAATAATAAAAAAAATATATCATTCCCATAAATACATTTCTTTATCTAAATAAAAAAAACAAAACAATAAAAGTACACATATTTAGTATCGCCGCGTCCGTAACGACCCAACCTATAAAACTGCCCCACTAGTTAACCCCTTCAGTAAACACCGTAAGAAAAAAAAAAAAAAATGAGGCAAAAAACAACGCTTTATTACCATACCGCCGAACAAAAAGTGGAATAACACACGATCAAAAAGACTGATATAAATATCCATGGTACCGCTGAAAACGTCATCTTGTCCCGCAAAAAAAAAGCCGCCATACAGCATCATCAGCAAAAAAATAAAAAAGTTATAGTCCTGAGAATAAAGCGATACCAAAATAATTATTTTTTCTATATTTTAGTTTTTATCGTATAAAAGCGCCAAAACATAAAAAAATGATATAAATGAGATATCGCTGTAATCGTACTGACCCGACGAATAAAACTGCTTTATCAATTTTACCAAACGCGGAACGGTATAAACGCCTCTCCCAAAAGAAATTCATGAATAGCAGGTTTTTGGTCATTCTGCCTCACAAAAATCGGAATAAAAAGCGATCAAAAATGGTCACGTGTCCGAAAATGTTACCAATAAAAACGTCAACTCGTCCCGCAAAAAACAAGACCTCACATGACTCTGTGGAGCAAAATGTGGAAAAATTATAGGTCTCAAAATGTGGAGACGCAAAAACTTTTTTGCTATAAAAAGCGTCGCTGGTTTCACACTTGCGTTTTTGTCTGCAGCGTTTTTTGCACAAAAAAACGCATGCGTTTTTTCCCTATATTTGACATTGAAAACGCATGCGGTTTTTTTGTACGCGTTTGGTCGCGTTTTCAAACGCATGCGGTTTTTTCTGCATGCGTTCATTTTCAGAAATACAACCTGCAGTATTTTCTTGCGTTTTTAAGCACATGCGTTTGTTTGCGTTAAAAACGCATGCATTTTTATCGAAAAAAAACAGAAAACACACTGAAAAGCCACCCACCACCATCAAGGTGATAAAGGGATCCAAACCCTAACCCTAACTCTACCCCTAACCTCACCCCTAACCGTTTAATGAACATTTTCTGACAGTCATAGTGCCACGTATTTCAGTGCCACGTATTTCAGTGCCACGTATTTCAGTGCCACGTATTTCTGTGCCACGTATCACGTATTTCAGTGCCACGTGTTTCAGTGCCACGTATTTCAGTGCCACGTATCACGTATTTCAGTGCCACATATTTTAGTACCACGTATTTCAGTGCCACGTATTTCAGTGCCACGTATTTCAGTGCCACGTATTTCAGTGCCACGTGTTTCAGTGCCACGTGTTTCAGTGCCACGTATTTAAGTGCCACGTATCACATATTTCAGTGCCACGTATTTCAGTGCCACGTATTTCAGTGCCACGTATTTCAGTGCCACGTATTTCAGTGCCACGTATTTCAGTGCCACGTATTTCAGTGCCACGTATCACATATTTCAGTGCCACGTATTTAAGTGCCACGTATTTCAGTGCCACATATTTCAGTGCCACGTATTTCAGTGCCACGTATTTCAGTGCCACGTATTTCAGTGCCACGTATTTCAGTGCCACGTATTTCAGTGCCACGTATTTCAGTGCCACATATTTCAGTGCCACGTATTTCAGTGCCACGTATTTCAGGGCCACGTATTTCAGTGCCACGTGTTTCAGTGCCACGTGTTTCAGTGCCACGTATTTCAGTGCCACATATTTCAGTGCCACGTATTTCAGTGCCACGTATTTCAGTGCCACATATTTCAGTGCCACGTATTTCAGTGCCACGTATTTCAGTGCCACGTATTTCAGTGCCACGTATTTCAGTGCCACGTATTTCAGTGCCACGTATTTCAGTGCCACATATTTCAGTGCCACGTATTTCAGTGCCACGTATTTCAGGGCCACGTATTTCAGTGCCACGTGTTTCAGTGCCACGTGTTTCAGTGCCACGTATTTCAGTGCCACATATTTCAGTGCCACGTATTTCAGTGCCACGTATTTCAGGGCCACGTATTTCAGTGCCACGTATTTCAGTGCCACGTGTTTCAGTGCCACGTGTTTCAGTGCCACGTATTTCAGTGCCACGTATTTCAGTGCCACGTATTTAAGTGCCACGTATTTCAGTGCCACGTATTTCAGTGCCACGTATTTCAGTGCCACGTATCACGTATTTCAGTGCCACGTGTTTCAGTGCCACGTATTTAAGTGCCACGTATCACGTATTTCAGTGCCACGTATTTCAGTGCCACGTATTTCAGTGCCACGTATTTCAGTGCCACGTATTTCAGTGCCACGTATTTTAGTGACACGTATTTTAGTGACACGTATTTCAGTCACGTTTAGGGTTAGGGTGAGGGGTAGGGTTAGGGTTAGGGCTAGGGTTGGAGGTAAAGTTAGGGTTAGGGTTTGGATTACATTTACGTTTGGATTAGGGTTGGGATTAGAATTATGGGTGTGTCAGGGCTAGGGGTGTGGTTAGGGTTACCGTTGGGATTAGGGTTAGGGGTGTGTTTGGGTTAGGGTTTCAGGTAGAATTGGGGAGTTTCCACTGTCCAGGCACATCAGGGGCTCTCCAAGCGCGACATGGCGTCCAATCTCAATTCCAGCCAATTCTGCGTTGAAAAAGTAAAACCGTGCTCCTTCCCTTCCGAGCTCTCCCGTGCGCCCAAAAAGGGGTTTACCCCAACATATGTGTTATCAGCGTACTCGGGACAAATTGAACAACAACTTCTGGGGTCCAAGTTCTCTTGTTATCCTTAGGAAAATAAAAATTTGGGGGGCTAAAAATCATTTTTGTGGGAAAAAAAAGATGTTTTATTTTCACGGCTCTGCGTTATAAACTGTAGTGAAACACTTGGGGGTTCAAAGTTCTCACAACACATCTAGATAAGTTCCTTGGGAGGTCTAGTTTCCAATATGGGGTCACTTGTGGGGGGTTTGTACTGTTTGGGTACATCAGGGGCTCTGCAAATGCAACGTGACGCCTGCAGACCAATCCATTTAAGGCTGCATTCCAAATGGCGCTCCTTCCCTTCCGAGCTCTGTCATGCACCCAAACAGTGGTTCCCCCCCACATATGGGGTATCAGCGTACTCAGGACAAATTGGACAACAACTTTTGGGGTCTAATTTATCCTGTTACCCTTGTAAAAATACAAAACTGGGGGCTAAAAAATCATTTTTGTGAAAAAAAAAAAGAATTTTTATTTTCACGGCTTTGCGCTATAAACTTTAGTGAAACACTTGGGGGTTCAAAGTTCTCAAAACACATCTAGATAAGTTCCTTGGGAGGTCTAGTTTCCAATATGGGGTCACTTGTGGGGGGTTTGTACTGTTTGGGTACATCAGGGGCTCTGCAAATGCAACGTGACGGCTGCTGACCAATCCATTTAAGTCTGCATTCCAAATGGCGCTCCTTCCCTTCCGAGCTCTGTCATGCGCCCAAACAGTGGTTCCCCCCCACATATGGGGTATCAGCGTACTCAGGACAAATTGGAAAACAAATTTTGGAGTCCAATTTATTCTGTTACCCTTGTAAAAATACAAAGCTGGGTGCTAAAAAATCATTTTTGAGAAAAAAAATAAAAATTATTTTCACGGCTCTGCGTTATAATCTGTAGTGAAACACTTGGGGGTTCAAAGCTCTCAAAACACATCTAGATAAGATCCTTAGGGGGTCTACTTTCCAAAATGGTGTCACTTGTAGGGAGTTTCAATGTTTAGGCACATCAGGGGCTCTCCAAACGCAACATGGCGTCCCATCTCAATTCCAGTCAATTTTGCATTGAAAAGTCAAATGGCGCTCCTTCCCTTCCAAGCTCTGCCATGCGCCCAAACAATGGTTTACACCCACATATGGGGTATCATCGTACTCAGGACAAATTGGCCAACATTTTTTGGGGTCCAATTTCTTCTCTTACCCTTGGGAAAATAAAAAATTGGGGGCGAAAAGATCATTTTTGTGAAAAAATATGATTTTTTATTTTTACGGCTCTGCATTATAAACTTCTGTGAAGCACTTGGTGGGTCAAAGTGCTCACCACACATCTAGATAAGTTCCTTAGGGGGTCTACTTTCCAAAATGGTGTCACTTGTAGGGAGTTTAAATGTTTAGGCACATCAGGGGCTCTCCAAACGCAACATGGCGTCCCATCTCAATTCCAGTCAATTTTGCATTGAAAAGTCAAATGGCGCTCCTTCCCTTCCAAGCTCTGCCATGCGCCCAAACAATGGTTTACACCCACATATGGGGTATCATCGTACTCAGGACAAATTGGCCAACATTTTTTGGGGTCCAATTTCTTCTCTTACCCTTGGGAAAATAAAAAATTGGGGGCGAAAAGATCATTTTTGTGAAAAAATATGATTTTTTATTTTTACGGCTCTGCATTATAAACTTCTGTGAAGCACTTGGTGGGTCAAAGTGCTCACCACACATCTAGATAAGTTCCTTAGGGGGTCTACTTTCCAAAATGGTGTCACTTGTAGGGAGTTTCAATGTTTAGGCACATCAGGGGCTCTCCAAACGCAACATGGCGTCCCATCTCAATTCCAGTCAATTTTGCATTGAAAAGTCAAATGGCGCTCCTTCCCTTCCAAGCTCTGCCATGCGCCCAAACAATGGTTTACACCCACATATGGGGTATCATCGTACTCAGGACAAATTGGCCAACATTTTTTGGGGTCCAATTTCTTCTCTTACCCTTGGGAAAATAAAAAATTGGGGGCGAAAAGATCATTTTTGTGAAAAAATATGATTTTTTATTTTTACGGCTCTGCATTATAAACTTCTGTGAAGCACTTGGTGGGTCAAAGTGCTCACCACACTTCTAGATAAGTTCCTTAGGGGGTCTACTTTCCAAAATGGTGTCACTTGTAGGGAGTTTCAATGTTTAGGCACATCAGGGGCTCTCCAAACGCAACATGGCGTCCCATCTCAATTCCAGTCAATTTTGCATTGAAAAGTCAAATGGCGCTCCTTCCCTTCCAAGCTCTGCCATGCGCCCAAACAATGGTTTACACCCACATATGGGGTATCATCGTACTCAGGACAAATTGGCCAACATTTTTTGGGGTCCAATTTCTTCTCTTACCCTTGGGAAAATAAAAAATTGGGGGCGAAAAGATCATTTTTGTGAAAAAATATGATTTTTTATTTTTACGGCTCTGCATTATAAACTTCTGTGAAGCACTTGGTGGGTCAAAGTGCTCACCACACATCTAGATAAGTTCCTTAGGGGGTCTACTTTCCAAAATGGTGTCACTTGTAGGGAGTTTCAATGTTTAGGCACATCAGGGGCTCTCCAAACGCAACATGGCGTCCCATCTCAATTCCAGTCAATTTTGCATTGAAAAGTCAAATGGCGCTCCTTCCCTTCCAAGCTCTGCCATGCGCCCAAACAATGGTTTACACCCACATATGGGGTATCATCGTACTCAGGACAAATTGGCCAACATTTTTTGGGGTCCAATTTCTTCTCTTACCCTTGGGAAAATAAAAAATTGGGGGCGAAAAGATCATTTTTGTGAAAAAATATGATTTTTTATTTTTACGGCTCTGCATTATAAACTTCTGTGAAGCACTTGGTGGGTCAAAGTGCTCACCACACATCTAGATAAGTTCCTTAGGGGGTCTACTTTCCAAAATGGTGTCACTTGTAGGGAGTTTCAATGTTTAGGCACATCAGGGGCTCTCCAAACGCAACATGGCGTCCCATCTCAATTCCAGTCAATTTTGCATTGAAAAGTCAAATGGCGCTCCTTCCCTTCCAAGCTCTGCCATGCGCCCAAACAATGGTTTACACCCACATATGGGGTATCATCGTACTCAGGACAAATTGCACAACATTTTTTGGGGTCCAATTTCTTCTCTTACCCTTGGGAAAATAAAAAATTGGGGGCGAAAAGATCATTTTTGTGAAACAATATGATTTTTTATTTTTACGGCTCTGCATTATAAACTTCTGTGAAGCACTTGGTGGGTCAAAGTGCTCACCACACATCAAGATAAGTTCCTTAGGGGGTCTACTTTCCAAAATGGTGTCACTTGTAGGGGGTTTCAGTGTTTAGGCACATCAGGGGCTCTCCAAACGCAACATGGCGTCCCATCTCAATTCCAGTCAATTTTGCATTGAAAAGTCAAATGGCGCTCCTTTCCTTCCGAGCTCTGCCATACGCCCAAACAGTGGTTTACCCCCACATATGGGGTATCAGCGTACTCAGGACAAATTGTACAACAACTTTGGGGGTCCATTTTCTCCTGTTACCCTTGGTAAAATAAAACAAATTGGAGCTGAAATAAATTTTGTGTGAAAAAAAGTTAAATGTTCATTTTTATTTAAACATTCCAAAAATTCCTGTGAAACACCTGAAGGGTTAATAAACTTCTTGAATGTGGTTTTGAGCACCTTGAGGGGTGCAGTTTTTAGAATGGTGTCACACTTGGGTATTTTCTATCATATAGACCCCTCAAAATGACTTCAAATGAGATGTGGTCCCTAAAAAAAAATGGTGTTGTAAAAATGAGAAATTGCTGGTCAACTTTTAACCCTTATAACTCCGTCACAAAAAAAAATTTTGGTTCCAAAATTGTACTGATGTAAAGTAGACATGTGGGAAATGTTACTTATTAAGTATTTTGCGTGACATATGTCTGTGATTTAAGGGCATAAAAATTCAAAGTTGGAAAATTGCAAAATTTTCAAAATTTTCGCCAAATTTCCATTTTTTTCACAAATAAACGCAAGTTATATCGAATAAATTTTACCACTAACATGAAGTACAATATGTCACGAGAAAACAATGTCAGAATCGCCAAGATCCGTCAAAGCGTTCCAGAGTTATAGCCTCATAAAGGGACAGTGGTCAGAATTGTAAAAATTGGCCCGGTCATTAACGTGCAAACCACCCTTGGGGGTGAAGGGGTTAAACATTGAATGCACATCCTTTTGTTTTATGCCTTCTGTAAGAGAACATTATCAAAGAAAAAAGTTTTTTTTTTGTTTTTATCTTTTTGATTAATGATTGACGATTAACACAAAAATGAATCCTTTAACTTTATATGCAGTCTTTGTACTTGGATGATCATCCAGGTCCAGAATATGTTTTTGCTCATCACTTCAGATAGTGCAGTGGAAAAACTGCCAAAACTTGGAACAATGTACTTTTGTGTGAAAAAATCATATTAACGGGAACATGCCATCAGAAAAATCTGTATTTACCTACAGCCATAGTGTTAATCTGCAGGTATAAACTGTACATATTCAGCAGTCAGTGATGTAATAAATGATCTTAAAGAAGTTCACCAGATAAGTCATAAATTTTCAGAAGAAGCTCATCAACAGATTCACAGTTAACTCATTTTGCACCTATCTATGTACAGTGAAACATACAGTCATGGCCAAAAGTATTCACACCCCTGCAATTCTGTCAGATAATACTCAGTTTCTTCCTGAAAATGATTGCAAACACAAATTCTTTGTTATTATTGTCATTATTTAATTTGTCTTAAATGAAAAAACACAAAAAGAATTGTTCTAAAGCCAAATTGGATATAATTCCACACCAAACATAAAAAAGGGGGTGGACAAAAGTATTGGCACTGTTCGAAAAATCATGTGATGCTTCTCTAATTTGTGTAATTAACAGCACCTGTAACTTACCTGTGGCACCTAACATGTGTTGGCAATAACTAAATCACACTTGCAGCCAGTTGACATGGATTGAAGTTGACTCAACCTCTGCCCTGTGTCCTTGTGTGTACCACATTGAGCATGGAGAAGAGAAAGAAGACCAAAGAACTGTTTGAGGACTTGAGAAACCAAATTGTGAGGAAGCATGAGCAATCTCAAGGCTACAAGTTCATCTCCAAAGACCTGAATGTTCCTGTGTCTACCGTGCGCAGTGTCATCAAGAAGTTTAGCCACAGTGCCATGGGCTTTAATCTCCCAAGATGTGGACGGAAAAGAAAAATTGACAAGAGATTTCAACACAAGATTGTGCGGATGTTGGATAAAGAACCTCGACTAACATCCAAACAAGTTCGGCTAATACTATCAAAACACATAGGATTGCTATTCCAAATTTTGTGAGTGCTCTTTGCCACCCATCCCACTACCCAACCAGGTGTCCCATTCATCCTTAACCACTGAGTTTTGGGCTAGTTCTTCTGATAGGTCAGTAAGGCCTTTAAGTCCTCTTGATATGCTCCCATCTGGAGCTGTGTTGTTAGGTATGCAAGTGCAGCATCGAGTACCTATAATTTTGCAGACTCCACCTTTTCCTGTCAGGATCATGTCTAGGGCCATTCTGCTCTGGAACGCCATGATTGATGTGGGGCCTAGTTGCTCAATAAGTTCCCTTATAGCATCTCTAGTGAAATTAACAAACCTTTGCTGATTATAGTTTAGGTAGTTTATCCATTTTGCATTCTTGTTTATCCCAATCATGGGGATAATTGATTCCAATCCAGCTGCTACCTCATTTCTGTCTTTGAACTCGTTAGATATTCCCTGTGGGACCCCAATGGCGTCTATATAGATATGGGGGTCAAGGGACCCTTGTAGTTCCCTTTTTACCTTTTGGGGTAGGTGGTAGTGATGAGCGAGTGTACTTGTTGCTCGGGTCTTCCCAAGCACGCTCGGGTGGTCTCCGAGTATTTATGACTGCTCGGAGATTGTTTTCATCGCCTCAGCAGCATGATTTACAGCTATTAGCCAGCTTGATTACATGTGGGGATTCCCTAGCAACCAGGCAACCCCCACATGTATTCAGCCTGGCTAATAGCTGTAAATCATTCAGCTGCCGTGATGAAAACTAAATCTCCCAACACTAACAAATACCGAGCAACGAGTACACTCGCTCATCACTAGTAGGTGGTCATCATGGAGTACTTGATCCCAGCTGGGTAGATCAAATATATGGAAGGGCATAAGGGCTTTTACCATAGCACACTGTCCTTTCCAAGGGTTGTGCAGTCTGGGCCTAATTTTCATGTTACCACATAGCCAATAGACGTCAGGCAATTGGTAATTTTGGCCGACCAACAAGGAATCATTGTATGGGCTTCCTTCCTGGACCTGGATGATGTTATTACAGTAGTCAAATGGTAACTTATCTACATGTACCCCAGGACCATCATGTTCAAAACAGGTGTAATTCCCTGGATAGGTGGTGATCCCATGGCCAGTTGGTTCCTTACTTATAAGGTAGGTATAAATTGGATACAGCTAGGCATTTTTGTGAGTTACCTGGGTGGTTTTTCATGTACAGTGATATGGCACATGTGAATCCCTCTTCATCTTCCCTTGAGTCTATTGGGAAAGGCACTGTGCTTAAATGAGGTCGGGCAGTGGTGCAGGCTATGTATGAGGAGCGATTTGCATTAGTGACAGTGTATCTTACCTATTCTAGCCAGGTGTTGGAGTCGGAGAATACTGTTTCTATGGCAAGATTATCCTCATAGGTCAAATCTAATAGGAGTCTGGCTCCTGGTATTGTTTCATCTACATCTTCAGTTTGTGTGTCAGAGATGTGCCTGGAATCAATGTTTTTCCATCATACATGACGGTACCACGAGAGAGGGATCCGCCCATCAAGGACAGGAAACCTTCAAGATAAAAGGGGCGGCTCCTCTCTCCACATCAGTTTGTTTCCTGTCCTTGACGGGGAACCCTCAAGATGGAAGACTTCTGATGAAGATAGAAGAGGATGCCTGGGCCTGGGTCGGGTGGATTTGGGCAGGCGCTGGTCTGCTGCACCCGTCACCAGGTACCGGTAGTCGCCTCGGGGGTCCATGTATACCATGCCCCCCTGAGCGAAGCATGGCCACAGCCCTTGAGGCGAACGCCCGGGTGAAGATTCTCCACGGGGGCCGCAGGTGGCGCTTTCCCCCCTGTCGAGTTAGAAATCCTGCTGTCCACAGGGGTCACCTTATGGTGCCCCCCCTGTTGACCAAAGGTGGCCATGCAGCCCGTGAGGCACATCGGTGCCCGGGCTACGTAAGCTCCTCGGAGGATTTTGGGGCCCTCCCTGTCGAGCGTGAAGAGCAGGTCTCCCCCCTTCCCCCTCCTCCCTCCTCCCTGGTCGATACCTGTACAAAGGAGCACTTTGGAGCGGTGTCCGCTGAGAAGCTGTCTGGCTGTTGGGGGTGAGTGCTGCGCATCTGGCTCCTGGAGTCCGTGGTGTGGACATTTTCTGGCTTTGCGAGCTCCTGCTCAGCTGGCGTCGGGTACCCAGAAATGGCAGGTACACGCATGCGCACAGTACCCGGCAGCAGCACTCGGAACATTATAGAGGTGCTAAGCAGCAGGGGGACCGAAAGAGGCATCGCGCACCGGAAGTGGTAACCGGATGCGCCTGAAGCACAATACAGCAGCGAGCACCGGAAGTAAGTCCAGGTGCGCGCGCAGGTCCGTCAGTAGTCTCCGGGGAGGCAGGATCAACCAGGTTAATGGTGAGCGCGCACCGGAAGTGGTTGCCGGGGGCGCGCTCTGGCATAATTACACAGTTCAGGCGTTGCGCTGGCGGCGGCAAAGGCAGGATCAACCAGGTGATTGATGGCATCTATAAGCACCGGAAGTGGTGCAGGCACGATCAGCCAGGTAATTAATTCATGACACGTGCGCATATGCACCTGACTAGTGAAGCGGCCAGTAATGGCAGGATCAACCAGGTGATCCATTAAAAACAAAAAAACAAAAGTGAACCTATTTAAACGAGCCAGAAGTGCTGCCCTGTGTCACTAAGACCAGGCCAGGTTGAAGGTGACTACTCTTGTTAAGTGGTAGTGTGTATGATGGAGAGCCTTTCACCAGAGCATTTAATGATGCCACAGCAAGACATGCAGGAGAGGCGGTCCCGCTCAAGTGAAAAGAGCCAGACCCGCAGTGGCAGCAGCAGAAGCCGCTCGGACAGCGTACGGACGGATCGCCATACCAAGGAGGGGTCCCTAGGCTCATTGGGAGACATGGAGAAAACCAGCCAACCTCCGGATCCGGTACCCGTACTTTGAAAGCGTCCGAGTGGTGAGTGAACTGCGAGAAAGTCCAGCACGCTAATGTCTGTTCTTTTCTCTTATCTCCGTCTCTCCCCTCTTTTCTTACATACATTGCGGGGTGGAGTATAGGAGGTCCCCAAAAAGTATAAGGGAAAGACTAAAAATAAGGAATGGCCCTTATGTAAAAAGCCTCTAAAGGCATCTTGGGATAAAAGACTGTGTCAGGAGTGTATCAACAAGACTGTGGCGGAGGAAACACCCTCCTTTACGGACAGCCTAAGATCTATGATCCAGTCCGAAGTCTCTAGGTCCGTAAAAGCATTACAGACAGCGGACACGGATACCAGATCTAGGGACAGATCCAGCCCCTCAGTAGCATCCCAAAGAGATTCCTCGGAGTCAGAGGGGGACTCGGATACAGCTCACTACTCAGATAGTAGCTCAGAGGAGGAGGATACATTTCCTGCAGAGGCTACGAATAGGCTTATAAAAGCTGTTCGCTCTACCATGGGGCTGGTAGATGAGAAGGATAAAAAGACAGCCCAGGAACTTATGTTCAGTTTCCTACAGAAGTGAAAACGGAGGTCATTCCCTATTAATGAACAATTACAAATACTGATTAAAAAGGAATGGTAAAAACCGGAAAAGAGGTCCCAAATAACCACCTCCCTAAAGAGAAGGTATCCGTTTGAGGAAGAGGCGTCCTCATCTTGGGATAGAGCCCCAAGGATTGATGTGGCAGTCTCAAAAGTTGCCAGGAAATCCTCCCTGCCATTCGAGGACCTAGGTTCTCTAAAAGAACCTCTGGACAGGAAGGTGGATAGTTCCTAAAAATGGCATGGGAAGCCTCGGCAGGTGCACTAAGGCCAGCTATAGCGGCCACTTGTGTAGCCAGATCCTGAAAAGTCTGGATACACAACCTGGAGGAACAGGTAGAGCAAAAAGTTCCCAGAGAGACTATCCTACAGGCAATACCAACCATGAGAGCAGCGGCAGTGTTTCTAGCTGAAGCATCAGCAGACTCAGCTAGACTGGCAGCCAAATCACCAGCTTTAACTAACACAGGACGCAGTGCCGTATGGCTTAAATGCTGGCCAGGAGATACTCAGGCGAAGATGAAGCTTTGCTCTTTGCCTTGTGAGGGGAACTTCCTGTTTGGACCGGCATTAGACGAGGTATTAGAGAAAGCCGGGGACAAAAAGAAAAACTTTCCGAAACAGCCATTTCAGCCCTTTCGTCGCTCCTTTCGGAAAGGCCCAAAATTCCGAAGACAGCAGTATAGAGCCCGAGACAGGAGCAACCTGGACAAGCGACCCAGGGGGGATGAAAGGGCTTCTATTTTGGTAAGTCCCCCAGAGACACCAAGAAACCCTCCCAGTGACGGTCCTTCTCAGGTGGGAGGGAGGCTCTCTCACTTCCTTCCAGCCTGGGAGAGGATCTCATCCAGCATGTGGATCCGGCAGATCGTAGGATCAGGCCTAAAACTAAAATTCCACCACTGGCCTCCAAAACGATATATGAAGACTCCGGTACAGTCCTCCCAAGAGAAACAAGACAGTCTGGAGGGGGAAGTAACATCACTCCTAGACAAGCACGTCTTGGAAGAGGTTCCTATAGAGTAAAGGAGGGAAGGATTTTATTCCCCTCTTTTTCTCATAAAAAAAACAGACAATTCCTGGAGGACAATAATAAATTTAAAAGGCCTCAACAATTTTCTTGTAATACCATCATTCAAGATGGAAACCATAAAATCAGCGGTGAAGCTTCTATATCCCCAGTGTTACATGTCCGTCCTCGAACTCAAGGACGCTTATTATCATGTCCCAATCAGACAACAAGATCGCCGTTTTCTCAGAGTGGCAGTCCAGATGGGGTCCCAGTTGTGTCACTTTCAATACAGGGTTCTGCCCTTTGGGATCAACAGCCCCATCGGTATTCACAAAGCTGATAGCAGAGGTCACAGCACATCTCAGAGAAAAAGACACTCTGATAATACCCTACTTGGACGACTTCCTGATAGTGGGGAAGAATTTTTCTCACTGTCAGGAGCAGGTCAGGGTAGTGATGGACACTCTACAGACACTGGGATGGCAACTAAACCTCAAGAAGTCCAAACTAGAGCCAGCAATGGTCCAGAATTTCTTGGGGATAATGATAGATTCCGTGGCGCAGGAATGTCGCCTCCCAGAAGAAAAAGAGGAAAAAATCAAGCAGATGATTATAACAACATTAACAAAACCAGTGATGACTTTGAGAAGGGCCATGTCAGTATTGGGGTTCCTAACCTCCTGCATACCGGCAGTAAAATGGGCCCAGTTCCATGCAAGAGAACTGCAATGGTGTGTGCTGCAGAACGACCTGGAACTTCAGGGGCAGCTATAGCAGAATCTCACTCCCATTCTCTGTGCTCCAATCTCTCAGATGGTGGTTACAGATAGTCATCTCCGAGAGGAGTCCCCTGGACATACACAGCCTCCAAAGTGATCACAACGGACGCCAGTCCATGGGGGTGGGGAGCTCACTCAGACACACTGTGGGTCCAAGATCCCTGGGCTCAAGAGGAGAAAAATCTATCCTCAAACGAGTAGGAACTCCTAGCAATAGAAAAGGCGCTAGAGAGATTACTTCCACACTTGACAGGGCATCATGTGAGGGTCCTATCGGACAACCGGACAGCGGTCGCATACGTGAACCACCAGGGGGGCACCCGTTCTCGGTCACTGATGCACATAACCAGAAGACTCATGTCTCTAGCCGAAAGGCATTTCCTGTCATTATCGGCCCTGCATATTCGAGGTGTGGACAATATAAAGGCAGACTTTTTAAGCAGGAACCACTTGAGGCAAGGGAAATGGTCCCTAAAAAAGTCCGTTTTTCAACAGATAGTACACATGTGGGGAAGACCCAGGGTAGACCTCTTTGCCTCAAAAGCCAACAAGAAAGTTCAAAGATTCTGCTCCCTGAACCCAGCAGACAGGCCGTTGGCAGTAGACGCCTTCAGTATAGAATGGACGTCAGGACTCCTGTATGCCTTCCCACCGATATGTCTAGTTCCAGCAGTTCTGAGGAAGATCAGGGAGGACAAGGCCAGGGTAATTGTGATAGCTCCCTTCTGGCCGAAAAGACCATGGTTTTACTGGCTGAGAGTGATGTCAGTGACGGACCCGTGGGTTCTCCCGGAAGACCAGGACCTTCTAACGCAGGGTCCCTTCAACCACCCGCAGAACTCCGGGCTTCATTTGACAGCCTGGCATTTGAGCGGTCATTACTAGAGAGAGAAGGGTTCTCAGCTGGGTTAATATCCACCTTGCTCAGCAGCAGAAAACCAGTAACGACCAAGATCTATGGGAGAATATGGAAGAAATTCCTGTCCAGTTCAGGGCCAATACAGGAAGGGGAGGTCCCGATAGTGGCAATACTAGAGTTCCTGCAAAAGGGCTTAGATCTGGGGTTAGCTGTTAGTACCCTCAAAGTACACATTTCAGCCTTAGCAGCCCTATTCAACTGTGACCTGGCAAGCAATAGGTGGGTGGTGATGTTTATCCGAGCCTGTAGTAGAGATAACTCTGTTCCATCCCCTACTCCTCCACCATGGGATCTAAACTTAGTGTTGACAGCTTTAACAGAAAGCCCCTTTGAGCCGTTAAATACAACCTCAGATACAATACTAACATTAAAAACAGCTTTGTTAGTGGCACTTACATCGGCCCGTAGGGTGGGGGATTTACACGCATTGTCAGCTGACCCCCCTTACACACAAATTATGGACGATAGGGTTGTATTAAAATTAGATCCGGCATATCTCCCCAAAGTGGTATCGAGATTTCATAGGGCTCAGGACATAACCCTACCCTCTTTCTGTCCTAATCCTATGAACAAGAAAGAGGAGAGACTCCATTGCCTAGATGTCAGGAGATGTATCCTGCAGTATTTAGAGAGTACAAAATCCTGGAGGAAATAGAGGGCTTTGTTTGTTTCATTCCAGGGGTCAAGGAAGGGCCTTATAGCCTCGAAACAGACTATAGCTAGATGGGTGTGAGAGGCCATTATTCTAGCGTATAGTAGTGCAGGCAGGGTTGTTCCACAGGGTCTGAAAGCCCACTCCACGAGGGCCATGGTGACGTCGTGGGCGGAGAGAGCAGATGCTACCATCGACCAAATCTGTAAGGCGGCCACTTGGTCCTCTCCGTCTACATTTTTTAAACATTATAGGCTAGACCTATCTGCTACCTCTGATCTCACATTTGGGAGAAGAGTGTTACAAGCAGTGATCCCTCCCTAAAAGAGAATACAATCTCTGTAACTCTCTCGTGGTGCCGTCATGTATGATGGAAAAACACGGGTATTACATACCTGGTAATGTGTTTTTTCATGAGACATGACGGCACCCTTATATTCCCACCCTTGTGATCACGTCATTAGTTGGGTGCATTATTAGCATTATTTGTATTATACACTCCCTGGGGTATCGGTGAATAGAACCGTATAGGATGTATTATTTATGTGTACACTAACCAGCGGAGTTCCTCTCGTACTCTGTAAAACAACTGATGTGGAGAGAGGAGCCGCCCCTTTTATCTTGAAGGTTTCCTGTCCTTGATGGGCGGATCCCCTCTCTCGTGGTGCCGTCATGTCTCATGAAAAAACACATTACCAGGTATGTAATACCCATGTTTCTTAACCAAAATTTACCCATTTTCTTATCATCTCTCTCTCTCCCAAGTTTGGTACTTGAGCCTAGTACGTATAACCCTTGGTCATTCTCCAAGGGATTGCCAATGGTGAGGTACAAAACTATGCATCCGTCCTTGGGGCAATGAGTATCAAGGATGGGAAATCTTGAACCTGAAAGGCCCCTCCGGCCCTTAAAAGGGGCTTTTGTCAGGGTCATGCGGGTTAATAGGCTGGCTCCCCATTTATCTCTGAGTTGCAGGGCCTGGACTGGTTGATACCCCTAGTTACTTTCACCAGTGTGCCACCCAACAAGTGACCAATCCTCACAGTTTGACCCTTCCCCTGTTTCAGCAGAGGTGACACAGATGAATTGTGTGCCTAATCAGATGTCAAACTGTTCCATGGGGCCTGGGCACTCTATTATGAGGCAGTAGTCAAACTATGTTACTCTTGGGGTGGAGACATTATACCAGATGGTCACTTACCCCTCCTCATGAGTGACTGCCTCCTGGTGGCTGGCTACACCTTGGTCTAAAGAAAGGATAAGTATTAGATGGATGAAGAGTGGCATCCACCACTGGCCTCTGGATCTGGCACCTTCTTGCAGTGGGAAGAGTGGCTCCATATGGGCTTTCCTTCGAGCTTCACTGCTGTGGCAGTGGTCAACAGGACTTGGAACGGGCCGTCGTATCTGGGCTCGAGGGTACGTCTGTCGAACCTCTTGGTGAGGACCCAGTCAACGGGCGGGATCTGGTGGGCTCCTTCTAGATCCTCAGGGTCTGGGATGGATAAAAAAAACTCAAGAATGGATTTTAGTTAGGTGTTTGGTCAGTTCAATCACAAACTTAGTCAAAGTGTCATTTTGCATAGACAACTGCTGTGGGAAGTACAATCCTAATCTGGGAGCACTTCCAAACAGGATCTCATATGAGCTAAGTTTGGGTGGACCAGCTGGTGTGTGTCTAACGCTAAACAGTTCGAGGGGAAGAATCTCATGCCATGGCTTCCCTGTCTCTTGTGCTGCTTTGAGCATTTTACCTTTTAGTGTCCCATTTAACCTCTCATCCTTCCCTCTGCTTTGTGGACGGTATGGAATGTTTAGGGCTAACTCTGTTCCTAGAGCTTCCCATATCTCATTTGTAAGATTGGCTGTGAATGCAGGCCCTTGGTCACTTTCTGTGGTCTCTGGGAGCCAATATCTGGGCTTCTCAGAGAGAAGCTTCTTTGCAGTGGTTTAGGATGACTGATTTTTTTCACCGGAAAAGCTTCTGGCCACCCTGAGAATATGTGTACCACCACTAAGGCATACTCAAGCACACCTGAGTGTGGCATTTGTATGTGGTCTATTTGAATGCGCTGGAAAGGGTACAGGGGTCTGGGTGTGCACTTTTGGGGTGACTTTTCTGTTTTCTCTGGATTGCAGTAGGCACATAAAAGACATCCCTTTGTGACATTTGCAGCTACTGTTGAGAAGCCCGGTGCATGGTAGTACTGTTTAACAAGATTGTGCATCTTGATTTTGGACTGATGGGTTGTGCTGTGGGCCCATTTGGCCACCATAGGATAGAAGACTCTTGGTAGGCAGGGTTTCCCTTTGTTCATCATTAGGTGTATTTCATCCTGTGTGGCTCCGTCTTGGGTCCATTTCTCCTTTCCTTCTTTGGATGCTTGCTTCTGGAGGGTCGAGAGCATCTTCACCCAGGATTGTCTCTTTTCCTCTGTTTCCAGATCCATTAGAGAGTACAGATGAGATTTTTCTGTGTCAAGTAGCATTGCTGCTTCTTTTGCTGTTGCATCAGCCAGTCTGTTGCCCACTGCTTCCCTTGAGGTTCCTCCAGTGTTCGCCTTCACCTTTACCACCGCAACTCTTTCTGGCATCACTAAGGACTCCTGTTATGGACCTGGTGGTTAGGTGCACCCAGAATGACCTGATGGTTAAACTGGAAATCGGGACAAGCTCTGGGGAGTGGGAGCTCTGCTGACCGCAACCCTAATCCTATCACACAAACACTAGAAACAGCCGTGGAGCGTACCTAACTCTCTCTAGACGCCTCTTCACAGCCTAAGAGCTGACTACCCCTAAAGATAGGAAATAAAGCCTTACCTTTCCTCAGAGAAATTCCCCAAAGGAAAAGGCAGCCCCCACAAATATTGACGGTGAGTTAAGAGGAAAGTCACAAAACACAGGAATGAAACAGGTAATAGCAAAGGAGGCCAGTCTTCACTAAATAGACAGAGGTAAAGGGATCTATGCGGTCAGCACAAAAAACTACAAAAACCACGCAGAGTGTGCAAAAAGCCCTCCACACCGACTCACGGTGTGGAGGTGCAACCCTGCGCCCCCAGAGCTTCCAGCTAGCAAGGAGATATCATGATAGCAAGCTGGACAGAACTTAGCAAGTACTAAGAAATATATTTAGAACTCAATAAACAATAAATAAGCTAGCAGGGACTTAGCTTCTGTTGGAACAGTCAGGTCATCAAAGAAATCCAAGAGAGATCTGAACCAGTACTGAAACATTGACAGCAGGCATGAGGTAACGATCTGAGTGGAGTTAAATAGAGAAGCCAGCCTAGAGATAAACGAGGGCAGCTGGGAAAGCAATCTCAAGGAACAGCAGTACCACTCAAAGCCACCAGAGGGAGTCCAAGAACAGAACTCACTGAAGTACCATTCATGACCACAGGAGGGAGTCCAAGAACGGAATTCACAACAGACTCCATAAGTTCTTGTATGGCTCTGTGGTGTCTGACAGGCATTCCATTAGCTGCGATGAAGTCTCTTGCCCTCCACTTTGGTCAATAGTCATGACACCCGCCATGAGCGTAGCGTGAGTCGGAGTATATTGTAACTTTGTGTTGAGCAGACGTCTTGCATGCTTCTGTCAAGGACCGCAGTTCTGCCTCCTGTGCAGAAAATGATGGAGGCAGTGGTTTTTCTAGCAGCACAGTATCTCCTGTGACTACTGCTATACCAGTGTGGAAGCAGCCTTCTTGGTCTGCATACCTTGATCCATCCACAAATCCACAATCGTGTTGAGCCATTGCAGAGTCGACTACCTCTTCCACTAGTGTGTCAGAAATTTGATCTTCATCCTGTTCTCCCCCCTCGTCAGAGGTAGGAGAGTAGCTGGGTTAAGGACAGCACTTCTGGAGATGTTGACGTTGTCTGCAAGCAGAAGAGCGCACCGTAGACGTAGGTGGCGGGCAGCAGACAGGTGTTTTGGCTGTGTCTGGGCCAGAATGACAGTAATTTAATGCGGTGTCATTATCTTCAGCTGATGGCCCAGAATGATGTCAGAGGTTTTATCCAGCAAAAGGTGCAAACACGGCTCGCATGCAGGTTGTTGCTCCACAAGCAACTGGGTCAAGTCTGACAGTCGTACCCAAGAGGACATTGTCTTCCTCCGTGAAGTTGTCAGATCTCCAGTTGCATGGCCTTGCTTCTCCTTGACAAACAGGCAGAACAGTTCGTTGTAGTTTGGTAATCCTAGAGCAGGAGAGGATGTGATTGCAGTCTTTAGCATGTAGAATCCGTCAATGGCTTCCTTGGTTTGCATGTCTAGAGAGGCATCAAGAATCCAGGGATGGCAGTAGGATTCAAGTCCAAGGAAGGACTGTGGCTTGGTTGGCAGAGGTATGTTCTGCACAGCTGCTTTCCTGTCTTCAGTTATGTGTTTTGTTTGGTGGGAGATGCAGTGTCCTAGGAACACAACTTTTTCCTGGCAGAACTGCAGTTTGTCTTTGAATGCCTTGCATACTGTCATGTCGGAGGCTATTCACACTAGGGCGTCCGACAGACAGCGGTAATTCCACATTCGTCCACTATACGCTCAGTTGCGCCGGCTAGACTTTGTCCAGGTTGTCCGGGGTTAATCTAGCTGGTAATCGCGTTGGAGGCTAGGTCACACCCGTGGCCTTTAAATAATCATTCTGGACTTTGGGCATCACCGATTATAGCTTGTGTCTTGTGCCTGGTGATCTTGGTCTGGAGTGGTGGTCTAGGAGAAGAAATATCGTATCTGGTGGTGTATTATCCTTTGTCATATTTCTCCTTCCTATATTTGTATTTGTTTTGCCCTGTGCACATTATAGTATTTTTCTGTGTCTCTACGGCGTGGTGCGTTTTTAGTTTTCCCTGTCTGTGCTTTCTGTAGGGGTTGGTGTGTAGTCTTATCACTGGGTGGCGGGTGAAGATTTCAGCATAGGACTGAAACGGGAGTCAGGGTCAGGCCTGGCGGCCCAGACAAGCACACCATCAGTGTAAATTCTGGGAGAGGGACAGACAGGGTTTTCCCTAGTCTGAGGGATATCGCAGGGGCCCGGGTAATCAGCTGTAGTCTACCCAGTACCCGCATGACACATCCATTGTGTGCCAGGAACTGAAGTAAAGAGGTGGACTCCCTCTGTGCTTCTGTCAGAGTGTCGGTGCAGAGGAGGAGGTCATCATCATACTGTACAAGAGTGACAGTGAGATGTCTCATCTTCCAGGGCTTCAGGACTGTGGTCATGGCCTGGATGAACATGGAAGGGCTGTTTTGTGCCCCTTGAGGCATCATAGTCTAAGCACATAGTTGGCCCTCGTGTGAAAGCAAACACGTACTGGCTGTCAGGGTGTAGTGGAACACTGAACAAGGCATTGGCAAAGTCAGTCACCATGAACCATTGGGAGGTAGGTGGTATTGATGAAAGCAGAGTATGTGGATTTGGCACAATTGGTGTGTCCAGTACTGTGGTCTCATTGACAGCACGCTAGTCATGTACCATGCAGAACTTGGTAGGTTGCCCCTTTGGTGTTTTTCTTCTTCACTGGAATCAATGAGGTATTGCAAGGTGACTTGGTGGGAATGATTGCTCCATTCCTAGCAGATTGATGGGGCAGGTAGATGAGACTACTAGCTGAGTCAGCATACTGTGTGGGCTGTAGGCCTATGTGTAGGGGTGTGGTCATTGGAATGTACCGTGTGTTACCATCCTCCCCTACACAAGACACCACTTCATCAGTGAGACAATCTGAGTCTGGTAAGTAAATGTTCCTGACACCCTCAACCTTTATCTGGTTGGTAGATGTTGGTCTACTCGGCTGTTTTGTAGAGTGTAAGAGTATAAGTGGTCCTGGTGTGTGTGGTTGATCCGGCTTGCCAATGTCCTATTGTGGCTGGGGTCCAGCTGGCCCCTGTGACTGCTGCAGCTTCTGTCTTGACTCCCTCCTGAGAGGAGCAGTTCCTTTTCAGATGTCGTTCATTGCCACAGTTGTAGCATGTGATTCTAGGCCTTTGTGCATTTGTGTTATTTGAGGGGTCTTGTGAAACCAGAAGATAGATTCAGGACCTGGCTGGCTGATTAATCTCCAGCCCTTTTGCCACTGTGTGGAGTATGTTTGAGCCTAGCCTCCGATAATCTGGCCTTGTGGTCTGCAGATGTTTGCATATAGGCTCTCGGAGGCCTTGCACAAAGGCTTGTACCCAGTTCTGGTGATGGGCTTTGTCATTGAGATTGAATCCCAGGCATGTGAACATCTGGTTTTATCTGTGGAAAAATTTCTCCACAGTTTCATCTTTCTCTTGCATGGTATCCTGCAAGAAGGTGGCTTGATCTGCTAGGCAGTCTTTAGCCCAAGCATGGAGTTTATCAAGGAAATGCTGCCCTGACTCCATTCTTTTGAAACAGTCAAGTGGCCAAGCTTCGGGCCTTAAGGCAGATTTCATCACAGGCCAGAAAGAATCACCTGCTTTATTTTAAGCTAGTCCAATCAGGTCTATCCATGAGGCAGCGTGCGTATTATGTATCTCACTCATTTTCTGGTAGAAAGGCATAGGATGCCCATCCAGATCACCAGAGTAGCAGCTTCCTGGGGCCTCCAGCTTACGTAGTTGGGGCTAGGTCTAGGGGAAGAAGTTTGTCGGTGAGTGTCCCTTGTAAGAGCTCAGTAGTTGTCACCCATAGATTCCGCTCTGCTTGGAATATCATTGAAATGGGGCATATATCCCCTTTGTGTGGTGTATTCTTATCCTGTTGACCTGCTTTGGTTTGCTTCTTGTCCTGTTGTGCTACTGCTTGGGTTCTGTAGTGGGGGTGAGGTTGTTGCTCGAGGGTATTCTACATTTTCCTCCTTAGCAGTTTCTTCCTCTTCCTCACCCTGTGTGTGTATATGCCAGATACCGGAGCTAAAATGGCCGCTGGATGGTGCATGCCCCTACCTAAAATGGCTACAGGTGTAGATGTGCCCTTATCCAAAATGGCTGCTGGTGTGAGTGTGGCCTGACTTAAAATGGCTGCTGGGACATAGGGCGTGCCATCTATATTAATTACTGGATACTAACAAATAGGATTGTGTGGGCATGGTGCCCCACAAACAGTGCACTTGTCCCTCCAATCTGGGTTCTGGTTTTGGCAGACTGCACATGTCCACCCCTTCCAGGGAATATGGGGGTGGTCTGTACTGTGTGGGTGCAGCTGCCGAAGTCAGCCATTTTGTTGGGAGGTGATCAGTACATATATTCACCAGTCACGGAATCACATATTTTGATCCACATTTGTTAACTTCCTTTGATGTTCTATGCCATGCCTCGGCATCCTTCAAGACATTTATCTCGTAAGAACCCTTTCTTGCTAATCAACATGCGTTTCCATTCTTCCTCATCAAGTCTCCCCCCACTGGTTGTATATCCCGTGAGCTTCAAGAGAACTTTTGCATTTTAACATACTGTTTAGCTTCTCTCTCTGCCACTAACTCCTGTGCAGAGGGATCACTGGTTTTAGACTGATTGGTACCCATGTCACAATTTGATTCCCAACCACTGTACTTCCTGCCTTGCCAAAACCTTCTGGACTTCCGTAGTTATGGCTACACCTGAAGGGTGCTTCGTGTGTGGGGTTATACAGCCTATTAGACTCCATGTCGTGTAGTAATGTGCCCTCCGGACTAGGAACAGTTATCTTGGCGTGTAGGTGCAATCTAAACACTTTAAATTCCAGAAATTCAATTGAAAAAGCAGTATAACCAGTTTGGAATCTGGGGAGGGGTGTGTCTAGTACTTTGATAACACACCAACCTTGTTGAGAAATGCTGAGCTCTAGGGTCTGCACACAATAAGGGCACGACATCTGACCAGTGTGGCCAGTAGTGAAATTGTTAATACTTTTTCCACAAGACCGTTAACCATATGGTATCACTGCTACTTTGAGAACTCTCCCTTTGACCTGACAAACAATGAGTCACCAAGGCAATCAGGATTTAACCTTTGGATTTAGCCTGGGGGACATATGATTAACTAGCTTGGATCTTTTTGCTCTGATTTTTTTTGCAAATCATATGCAAGCAGAGGAACGAAGTAATGCCTCTATCCTTTTTTTATTTACTACCAGTCGTGCGGCCGGACCCGGGACTTGAATCTTGGGGTAGGTGGCCAGACATGAGTATCTCTGAGACTAGTTCATCGACCTTCTAAGGTCAGAACCAGGGCGATTGCTCGGTGTTATGCATCACTCCTCTATCTCTGTTTTGACACCCCTTGTGCAGTGTAGCATCACTATCACTAGGACTTTTCACTTGTGGTCAATTATTGTCCAGAGATAACAGCCAGATATCTCAATTCAACCCAGACATGCACTAAAGAAATTTTAGGTACAGCTGCAGACTTTGTTCCCACTGATGACGTCCGTCCTGGGGGAGACTTGTGCGGATGGTCCTCTGGATGTTTTGCCCTGCTAGTCCTCTGGATGTTTTGCCCTGGCCCCACGTTGGGCGCCAAATTGTTGAAGGGTCACACTAGGGTGTGAATCTTCTTAATTGTCTGTGGCCAAATTGTATCTCTGAGAGATATTTTACATGCACGAAGAAAAACCACTCGTGATTGACAGTCACTAGCAGCAACTCTGTTTTATTGATTGGAAGGCACATCCTTTTACGGATGATCAATTATCAATGTAAATCAGTGGTTAACTCCCCAAGTCCTCCTTCTTTTGCGAAGGCTTCATTAATATTCATTAGCTTTTATGACTGTTTTTTCCCCTAAGCATTACTCATTCTTTATTATCTGAGTGGACATGTCATATCAGAGTCCACTTGTGTGTTGTATAACCTGTTGACAGTGACTTGGAGCGTGTACACACACATTAATTAATATCTGCGATTTTTATATATATTCAGCAAAGCGTCAATCTTGTTTGTAAGTGTCCATTTTTTGTATATCTTCACAATCAAATAATTAACCTTAACATAATGATAATGCACAGTGTCCTCCTCGAGACGATCCAAACTACATATAAAATTCGGCCAGTGGTTGAACACTTCAGAAAATTTGCTGAGGCGTAAACACCCCAGAGGGACATCGCTATGATTGAATCTTTGGTTCATTTCAAAGGGAGGTTAAAATTCCAACAGTACCTGCCCAGTAAGAGGGCCAGGTACGGACTAAAACTGTACAAACTGTGCGAGAGTACCTCAGGGTACACCCACAGATTTAGGGTTTGCAAGGGTAAGGACACCCAGAAAAACCCCATGAATGCTCCCTCTTCCTAGGGTGAGTGGGTAAATTGTGTGGGAATTGCTGCACCCACTGCTGGATAAGGGTTATCACCTCTACATTGATAACTTTTACACCAGCATCCCGCTCTTCAAGACCCTCTCTGTTAAAGGTACAGTTGTATGTGGGAACGAGCGAAAAAATCAGCGAGGCCTCCCTAAGCCGTTAATTGGGCAAACACTGAGAAAAGGCGAAAGCAGAGCCCAGTGCAGCGACAACATGCTGGTGGTCAAATATAAAGACAAAAGGGATGTCCTTATCTTGACCACCATACACCTTGACAACAGCTCCCTTGTCACTGTTTGAGGGACCACAACACCAGTCTCAAAGCCAGATGGTATCTATTGGTACATGGGGAGTGTAGATCAAGTCCTCAAACCATACATACAGAATACAGTCTCAGAATCCGTGAGATCCATTGAAGCGTTCCAGAGTTTTTTACCTCATAAAATGACAGTGGTCAGAATTGTAAAAATTGGCCTGGTCAGGAAGGTGAAAACAGACTTCAGGGCAAAGGGGTTAAACAACATGTATGCAAGTACCTGGATGAGAATTAAGTGATTATCCAGAGCCAGCATGGGTTTGTAAATAATAACACAGTAGATATAGTATATCTTGACTTCGGCAAAGCATTTTGACAAAGTATCTCATACTATCCTTACTGAAAAATTACCTAGTATGAAATGGAGAAGGCAACTGCTAGTTCGTTTCATAACTGGTTTAGTGATCGGACCCAAAGAGTGGCTTCACATCCAGTTGGAAGAATGTCTCAAGTGGGGTACCAAAGGGCTTTGCCCTGGGCCCTGTGTTGTTCAACTTCTTTATAAATGATTTAGATGAAGGAATTAAGGGTAAACTGATTAAATTTGCTGACGACACAAAGGTAGGAGGAATAGCTAATGGAGAAAAGTGAGAGAGGATTAAAAAAGATCTAAACAAACGGGAGCTGTGGGCAGCAACTAACAAAATTGTTTTTAACAGGGAGAAATGCTAAATCCTACTCATAGGCAAGAAAAATGAAAAAGCCTATACAGGGAGGAATAGGGCTAAGCAAAGACATGTGTGAAATAGACTTGGGTATACTAATAGATCACTAATAGCTCACAGACTACACAATAGTCAACAGTGTAATGTAGCAGCAAAAAATGGCAAACAGGACTCTTGGTTGCATTAACAGAAGCATAGAGTCAAGATCCTGTGAAGTAATTATCCCACTCTACTCCTCTTTGGTTAGCCATCATCTATAATATTGTGTCCAGTTCTGGGCACCACATTTTAAAAAAATAATTTTTTCCCCTTGTGAAAATACAAAATTTGGGGCTAAAGCAACATTTTTGTATAAAACATAAAATTTTCATTTCTTCCGTCCACAATGCTTTTATTCCTGTGAATAACGTGAAGTTTTAGCAAATGAATGTGGTTTTGGGCACTTTGAGGGGTGCAGTTTTTAAAATGGTGACACTTTTGGATATTTTCTGTCATATAGGCCACTCAAAGTCTCTTCAAATGTGATGTGGTCCCTAAAAAAAAAATTGTTTTGTAAATTTTGTTGGAAAATTCATTGCTGATAATTTTTTAACTCTAACTTCCTAACAAAAATGTTTAAAAATTATGCTGATGTAAAGTAGACATGTGGTAAATGTTGTTTATTAACTATTTTGTGTGATATAACTCTCTGGTTTAAGGGCATAAAAATTATAAGTTTGAAAATTGTGAAACTTTCGCCCATATTCAGATATTTTCACAAATAAACTCAAAACATATTGGCCTCAATTTACAACTAACATGAAGCACAATGTGTTGTAAAAAAAAATAGTCTCAGAATAACTGGGATCCGTTGAAGCGTTCTCTTGCAGTAATGCAAATGGCTTGTTTTAGGAGCCCCACCTCAAGTGGCCCGGCAACTAGATGCATTTCTTCCTATCTCGGCCATATAAAGAGAATGTAGACATATTGTTTAAAAATAATGTTTTTGTTATTATTTTTTATATTTTACTTCTATATTTTTTTCATATTGACCATATAATCATGTTGAACTCATGCAGTTTTCATTCTAACCATTGAACTCAAAATAGGCTGTGATTCCTGTTCTTTAGAGATGAATTGCAGCTGTCATCTCTTTATCATCACATTAAGGTTTATAATGAAAGTGTGGAAACAAGGGAGTCAGCGAGTGCTCTAGTCCGCTGGCTCGAGACTGCATGGACCAGTGATCATCCCACCAAATGCCCATTCTCCTTTTACTGTGGGTATAATAGGGTGATGGTAAATCAGTGTGACAATACTTTTATTGAACCACAAAACAGACAATAACACATAGAACAGTCCCAGCAAAATAACCAAGGTGGTGCAAATTTACAGAGTCTCCGTTCCGCTGACTCACTATGATAAGAGCAGCTGTGACTTCAGAGCTTCCAGGGCCGACTAACCACACCTGTGACACGCGCAGAGAGGAGGTAACAACAAGCTGAGGAAGCTGACGTGCTATTGAGGTACAAGGCCAGATGACCGGAGGGTCACAACCTGATTTCTCCGAACATCTCCATGGGGCTCAGGTGACTGGTGGGTCCAAATCCTGGCTACCCCAAATGTATCCATGGGTTCAGTGATGGTCAGTGGAGCAGATCTGTATGGTTTCAGTCGAGCCCTTGGTCCACTAAGCTGGCATCTTGTAGAATGATAAATCTGTGTCCCTTGTAATGGAGTCACTGTAGCAACTCTGCATGCATGTGCATGGCCTCCCATCCCCCACCTGCATTACACTCAAACTCACTTACTTCTCTGGGCCTTGTTGTGACTTCTCTCTGCTGCCAGCTCCATGCTGTGTGCCTCATGTCTGCTGTTTGCTCTGTGCATGCTCTGTCTGTGTGCATAGGGGGCGGCGCCGGCAACTCCTGTTTCTTATAGAGACTGTGTGCACCTTGCTAAGGTGTCCCTAGCCAATCGCCATAAGGCTTCCTGTATTTAAGACATCCCCACCCATTGGTGGGGGCCTGTGCAACTTACTCCCTCAGTCAGTTCTTAGCTGCTGAGGTGCCAGGCCCTGTCTCGCTTACTGTCATGTCCGCCACCCGGGACGGTGTTGTACCCTGGTCTGTTTTCTGTGTAGCCACCCAGCGGGGCTTCGTACCCTGGCCTATGTCCGCCACCCAGAGGGGCCTCGTACCCTGGCTTGTGTCCATGTCTCTATGTCTCTGTGCCTAGTCTCGTTCCTGACTCTGTCTTAGTCTAGTCCCGTTCCTGTGTCCGTTTATATCCGTCTTGGTTTGCTTTTTCTGCTGTGCGTACTCTGTGTCTTGCTTTGCCCTGCTCTGCCCTCTGTGTCTTGCTTTGCTCTGCTTTCGGCTCCGCTCTCTGCAACCTTGCTTTGCGCCTTGCTCTGCACTCTGACTTTGCTCTGCGCTCAGCTCTGCACTCTGTGGCTTTGCTCTCAGCTCTGCTCTCTGTAGCTTTGCTCTGCACTTTGCTCTGTACTCTGACTTTGCTCTGCACTAGTTGGCCCTGCTCTGTGGCTCCGCTCAGCTCTCGCTCTGCGGCTCCGCTTCTTGTGGTTCTACTTGGCTCCGCTCCTTGCGGTTCTACTTTTCCCGCTCTTGGCTCCGCTTCCTGCATTTCTGCACTTGGCTCCGCCTCCCGCTCTTGGCTCCACCTCCTGCATTTCTGCACTTGGCTCCACCTCCTGCTCTTGGCTCCGCCTCCTGCGTTTCTGCACTTGGCTCCAGCTCCTGTGCTTTCGCTCTGCATCCGCTCTTGTGGTCTTTCTCTACCTATTCTTAAGTCCTCCTATCTGAACAGGTTCTTACCTGTTTTACATGCCTGGCTGCAGACCGGTTCCTACCGGTTCTTCCAGTGTTCCAGTCTTGTCCGCCTGTCCTGCCAGAGAGCCAGCCGTGACCGCCTGCCTGCCAGAGAGCCAGCCGTGCCTGCCAGTGTCTCTGTTGTACCCGTCTGCCTGCCTGTGTCCCAGCTGTGTCTGCCTGAGTGCCAGCCGTGCCCGCTTGCCTGTCTATGTTCCGTTCCCCGGTGGGATCAGCAGCAGTGTACCTTTACACTAAACGACTTACCAACGATCACGACCAGTGATACGACCTGGCCGTGATCGTTGGTAAGTCGTTGTGTGGTCGCTGGGGAGCTGTCACACAGACCGCTCTCTCCAGCGACCAACGATCAGGGGAACGACTTCGGCATCGTTGAAACTGTCTTCAACGATGCCAAAGTCCCCCTGCAGCACCCGGGTAACCAGGGTAAACATCGGGTTACTAAGTGCAGGGCCGCGCTTAGTAACCTGATATTTACCCTGGTTACCATTGTAAAAGTAAAAAAAAAAAACAGTACATACTCACATTCTGATGTCTGTCACGTCCCCCGGCGTCCACAGGGTTAAAACTGCTTTCGGCAGTTGGTAACCAGGGTAAATATCGGGTTACTAAGCGCGGCCCTGCGCTTAGTAACCCGATATTTACCCTGGTTACAAGTGAACACATCGCTGGATCGGCGTCACACATGCCGATCCAGCGATGACAGCGGGTGATCAGCGACCAAAAAAAGGTCCTGATCATTCCCATCGACCAACGATCTCCCAGCAGGGGCCTGATCGTTGGTCGCTGTCACACATAACGAGATAGTTAGCGGGATCGTTGCTACGTCACCAAAAGTGTGACGTTGCAACGATATCGTTAACGATATCGTTATGTGTGACTCAGCCTTAAGGCTAATATCTGAATGCATGGGTGAATGTGGACACCTCCCTCAGTAAAGCCTACATAAATGGGTTGGCCGGAACCCAGCTGGAAGTACTGCGGCGTCTAAAAATAACTAAAATTGACAAATCTCCGGGCCCGGATGGGATACACCCCCGAGTACTGCAGGAACTAAGTACAGTCATTGATAGACCATTATTTTTAATCTTTAAAGACTCCATAATAACAGGGTCTGTACCACAGGACTGGCGTATAGCAAATGTGGTGCCAATATTCAAAAAAGGGGCAAAAACTGAACTCGGTAATTATAGGCCAGTAAGCTTAACCTCTACTGTGGGTAAAATCCTGGAGGGCATTCTAAGGGATACTATACTGGAGTATCTGAAGAGGAATAACCTTATGACCCAGTATCAGCACGGGTTTACTAGGGACCGTTCATGTCAGACTAATTTGATCAGCTTCTATGAAGAGGTAAGTTCCGGACTGGACCAAGGGAACCCAGTGGACGTAGTGTATATGGACTTTTCCAAAGCTTTTGATACGGTGCCACACAAAAGGTTGTTACATAAAATGAGAGTAATGGGGATAGGGGAAAATATGTGTAAGTGGGTTGAGAGCTGGCTCAGGGATAGGAAACAAAGGGTGGTTATTAATGGAGCACACTCGGACTGGGTCGCGGTTAGCAGTGGGGTTCCACAGGGGTCAGTATTGGGCCCTCTTCTTTTTAACATATTTATTAATGACCTTGTAGGGGGCATTCAGAGTAGAATTTCAATATTTGCAGATGACACTAAACTCTGCAGGGTAATCAATACAGGGGAGGACAATTTTATATTACAGGATGATTTATGTAAACTAGAAGCTTGGGCTGATAAATGGCAAATGAGCTTTAATGGGGATAAATGTAAGGTCATGCACTTGGGTAGAAGTAATAAGATGTATAACTATGTGCTTAATTCTAAAACTCTGGGCAAAACCGTCAATGAAAAAGACCTGGGTATATGGGTGGATGACAAACTCATATTCAGTGGCCAGTGTCAGGCAGCTGCTACAAAGGCAAATAAAATAATGGGATGTATTAAAAGAGGCATAGATGCTCATGAGGAGAACATAATTTTACCTCTATACAAGTCACTAGTTCGACCACACTTAGAATACTGTGCACAGTTCTGGTCTCCGGTGTATAAGAAAGACATAGCTGAACTGGAGCGGGTGCAGAGAAGAGCGACCAAGGTTATTAGAGGACTGGGGGGTCTGCAATACCAAGATAGGTTATTACACTTGGGGCTATTTAGTTTGGAAAAACGAAGACTAAGGGGTGATCTTATTTTAATGTATAAATATATGAGGGGACAGTACAAAGACCTTTCTGATGATCTTTTTAATCATAGACCTGAGACAGGGACAAGGGGGCATCCTCTACTTCTGGAGGAAAGAAGGTTTAAGCATAATAACAGACGCGGATTCTTTACTGTAAGAGCAGTGAGACTATGGAACTCTCTGCCGTATGATGTTGTAATGAGTGATTCATTAATTAAATTTAAGAGGGGACTGGATACCTTTCTGGAAAAGTATAATGTTACAGGGTATATACACTAGATTCCTTGATAAGGCGTTGATCCAGGGAACTAGTCTGATTGCCGTATGTGGAGTCGGGAAGGAATTTTTTTCCCCATGGTGGAGTTACTCTTTGCCACATGGGTTTTTTTTTGCCTTCCTCTGGATCAACATGTTAGGGCATGTTAGGTTAGGCTATGGGTTGAATTAGATGGACTTACAGTCTTCCTTCAACCTTAATAACTATGTAGCTATGTAACTATGTAGATGTACCGTATTTTCCGCTTTGTATTTGGGGGGGAAATGGGGGTGCGTCTTACAAAGCGGATATACCGCTTACAGTTACAGGCTGGGATGAGGGGGTGTCCGCTGCCGCCCACCGCCGCTGCCGCCCGCCACCGCTGTCGCCTGCCACCGCGGTTGTCCGCTGCTGCCCCGGGTGATGCTGGAAACTCCGCCGGTGCTGCGGGGGGCTCTGGCGACATTTTGTGAAAGACCAGAGCCCCCCCGGCAGTTCGTCCATGCGTTCCTTCCTGTATGACTGACTCCTGGAAAATGGCCGCCGGAATCTCGGGAGATGAGATTTCAGCGCTGAGATCTCATCTCTCGAGATTCCGGCGGCCATTTTCCCGGAGTCAGTCATACAGGAACACATGGACGAACTGCCGGGGGGCTCTGGCCTTTCACAATATGTCGGCAGAGCCCCCGCAGCCCCGGAGACAGCCCTGCAGCCTCGGAGACAGCCCTGCAGCCCCGGAGCCCCCCTGCAGCACCGGAGCCCCCCTGCAGACCGCCTCATCCCAGCCTGCAGCACAGGAGCCCCCCTGCAGACTGCCTCATCCCAGCCTGTAGCACAGGAGCCCCCCTGCAGACCCCCTCATCCCAGCCTGCTGCACAGGAGCCCCCCTGCAGACCCCCTCATCCCAGCCTGCTGCACAGGAGCCCCCCTGCAGACCTCCTCATCCCAGCCTCCAGCAACGACCCTGGGACCCTGATCCACCGCAGCCACAACCCCGGGTAAGTAATAAGACACATGGATTATAAGACGCCCCACCAATTTATTAAAAAATGTTTTTTCCTATTTTTCTCCTCAAAAATTTGGGGTGCGTCTTATAATCCGGAGCGTCTTACAAAGCGAAAAATACGGTAATTAAAAACTACATGGTGAAGGGAGGAGTGCTCAGTCAGTAAGCTAACATAGAAATGACAGAAAAACTACTGGCACATCCAAACTAGTGTGAATAGGTGCATACCAGGAGCAGCTACCTCCATGTACAATATAAAAAAAAAAGTTGCACTCTATCGTGCCAAAGCATGTCGAATATGAAATACATGAAATATGAATAGCAAAATGGCTTTTGAACATTAGGAAAAATATTTATGAGATGCTTTGCACAAAATTTGGCCAAATCGTGTGAGCCCATCAAACATCGTCAAGGTGGCCTCATTAATCTGATAGGTCCCTGACCTCCCTGTCCAATTGTGAACTCTTACCTAAGGCTAATATCTGAATGCATGGGTGAATGTGGACACCTCCCTCAGTAAAGCCTACATACCTCCATGTACAATATAAAAAAAAAGTTGCACTCTATCGTGCCAAAGCATGTCGAATATGAAATACATGAAATATGAATAGCAAAATGACCCATGAGATTGAGGCCACCTTGACGATGGTTGATGGGCTCACACGATTTGGCCAAATTTTGTGCAAAGCGTCTCATAAATATTTTCCCTAATGTTCAAAAGCCATTTTGCTATTTATATTTCATATTCGACATGCTTTGGCACAATAGAGTGCAAACTTTTTTTGTATATTGTATATGGAGGAAGCTGCTCCTGGTATGCACCTACTCACACTAGTTTGGATGTGTCAGTCGTTTTTCTGTCATTTGTAAATTGTCTCTGTCACGATCCGACAGGTGAGTGATCTGGGACTAGGGGCACCTTTCCTGGCCCTAACACTAGGGGGCACCCTAGCTTGCCCTGTTCACTGGGATACTTCAGGCCTACGCCCATGCGTTATCATCTAGTACAGCCCTTCGTCTGTCCCCTTCCCACCCACCCAGGGAAGAGAGGCGCTACCATGCACCGCAGTACACCAACCTTACAGACAAAGTAACAAAGAAAAGGGTAAACTGAAAACTCCACACACAACATACAGACTCACATATAACAGAGGTATTCACCAGGGTGTGTAGGGAGGGGGAAGGAAGCAAAACTGGGTAAGATAAGGAATTTCCAAGTGTACACACCAGATAAAAGTTGCTAATAAATTCCTCCAGCTCTCCTTCTCAAAACCAACTTCTCCCACTCAAATGTCATGCAGCAAATGCTAATTATGACGAGGACTTTGTAATCGAGTCAAGATTTTATAGGGAAACAGAAGTGGCTAACCGAGCACAGCTGAATGTAGGAGTTTCCAATATGGCTGATATAAGGTGGTAAAAAACAACTATTCCTCAATTTACAAATATCAATTTAACCTACAAGAGAATCAACATTTCAGACTCTTGACCAACAAGAAAGAAATACATAAATTCAAAAGTCAACATAAGTCTATTCCTCCTGGCTTACTGAAAATAGATGTCTGGTAAATTAACATAAAATGCTGTGTCGTCACAAAATGCAACATCTGTATGTAGATAACGTTGGGTCACAGCCCTTTCTCCTTCTTGAACAATAACCTCTGCAGAGGTCACAGAATGGCTAGAACATCTTTGTATACTGGTGTTAAATCATATCTCAGGTACAGAAAAAGTCATAAAATCTACAGTCAGAAAATGGAAAACGATTAATATATGCAGCTCTGGCAAAAATTAGGAGACCACTGCAAAATTTTCAGTTTGTCTTATTTTTCTCTTTATAGGTACAGTACAGACCAAAAGTTTGGACACACCTTCGCATTTAAAGATTTTTCTGTATTTTCATGACTATGAAAATTGTACATTCACACTGAAGGCATCAAAACTATGAATTAACATAAAACTAAAAATCGGCTGCAAAGCCGTAGCCAGCTCACCAACCAGACCAAAGGCACGAAGCACGGGAGTCCGTCCTGACCCAGACGTCGAACAGCAGCAGCAAATCCAAACATACGTTGATACTCCAGCTCCGATAAACGTGGGTAAAGTCTTTATTATTCCAAAATGGTTAAAACATGATCCTTACATCAATGGACCAGACAGGTGCTTATAAATGGTATGGCAACGCGCTTCGACCCATATAGGTCTTACTCATGCCTTATGCATGTAGGATAGCTGCGGAGACACCATCACGTGTTTCTCAACGCAAGCAGTGAATAGCCAGACCTTTCCCCGGGAAGGAACAACCACGGGAAGGGCAGCATCCAATAAAGGAAAACATCCAATACAGGAAAACCACCTATGCCAAGCATGGTATCCTGTTATGATCCTAGTGGCAAGGATCGCAGGTCGGACTAGCTAAGTAACTGAACAGACTACTAGCTCTGGGGAAGTGGTAACTAGATTGACCGCAACCTGATCCTATCCGCAAACAACTATAGGCAGCCATGGAACGTTACCTAAAAAATCCTAGACGTCTCGTCACGGCCTGAGAAACTGACTATTCCTGGAGGGAAAGTAAGTCCTCACTTGCCTCAGTGGAAGACCCCAAAGATATAGAATAGCCCCCACAAATATTAACGGTGAGTTAAGGGGAAAGCACAAACGCAGAGATGAAATCATATTTAGCAAATGAGGCCCGCTAATACTAGATAGCAGAAAATAGGAAGGAAACTGTGCGGTCAATAAAAAACCCTATTCAAAATATCCACGCAGAGATTGCTCGAGCCCCCGCACCAACTAACGGTGCGGGGGAAGCAACTCCGTACCCCAGAGCTTACCAGCAAAAAGAAATCACATGTTAGCAAGCTGGACTAGACTCATCATACACAGAAATCATATTGCAGGCAGATGAGCAAAAAATATTCAAACAGAACTTGGCTTATCCTGAAGAGGCAGAAAACGAGATAATCAGGAGTAATCAGAATAGCACTGAATACATTGACAGCCGGCAACAAGTGGAAGTGAAGCAGAGCTAAATAGGAGCCTCCCTGGTGAATAACGAGGCAGCTGATCCAGCTACCCGCAGGATAATAAACCAAACCACCAGGGGGAGCCAAAAAACCAAAGTCACACAATACCATCTGTGACCACAAGAGGGAGCCTGAAAACTGAGTTCACAACAGTACCCCCCCCCCCCCTTGAAGAGGGGTCACCGAACCCTCATCAAAACCCCCAGGGCGATCAGGGTGAGCCACATGGAAGGCACGAACCAAATCGGCCGCATGAACATCAGAGGCGACAACCCAGGAATTATCCTCCTGACCATAGCCTTTCCACTTAACCAAATACTGAAGCCTCCGTCTAGAAATACGAGAATCCAAGATCTTCTCCACCACGTATTCCAATTCTCCCTCAACCAGCACAGGGGCAGGAGGCTCAACCGAAGGAACCACAGGCACCACATACCTCCGCAACAACGACCGATGGAACACATTATGAATAGCAAACGATGCCGGGAGGTCCAAACGAAATGACACAGGGTTAAGGACTTCCAAAATCTTATAAGGACCGATAAACCGAGGCTTAAACTTAGGAGAGGAGACCTTCATAGGAACAAAGCGAGAAGACAACCACACCAAATCCCCAACGCGAAGTCGGGGACCCACACAGCGACGGCGGTTGGCAAAGCGCTGAGCCTTCTCTTGTGACAGCTTCAAATTGTCCACCACATGATTCCAAATCTGATGCAACCTATCCACCACAACATCCACTCCAGGACAGTCAGAAGACTCCACCTGACCCGAGGAAAAACGAGGATGAAACCCTGAATTACAAAAAAAAGGCGAAACCAAAGTAGCAGAACTAGCCCGATTATTAAGGGCAAACTCGGCCAATGGCAAAAAAGTCACCCAGTCGTCCTGATCAGCAGAAACAAAACATCTTAAATAGGTTTCCAAAGTCTGATTAGTGCGCTCGGTTTGGCCATTCGTCTGAGGATGGAAGGCCGACGAAAAAGACAAATTAATGCCCATCTTAGCACAAAAGGTCCGCCAAAATCTAGACACAAACTGGGATCCTCTGTCGGAAACAATATTTTCAGGGATCCCGTGCAAACGAACCACATTTTGAAAAAACAGAGGAACCAACTCAGAGGAGGAAGGCAACTTAGGCAAGGGCACCAAATGGACCATTTTAGAAAAACGATCACACACCACCCAAATGACCGACATTCTCTGAGAGACAGGGAGATCTGAAATAAAATCCATGGAAATGTGCGTCCAAGGCCTCTTCGGGACAGGCAAGGGCAACAACAAGCCACTGGCACGAGAACAGCAAGGCTTAGCCCGAGCACAAATTCCACAAGACTGCACAAAGGAACGCACATCCCGCGACAAGGAACGCCACCAGAAGGACCTAGCCACCAAATCTCTGGTACCAATAATCCCAGGATGGCCTGCCAACACCGAAGAATGAACCTCGGAAATAACTCTGCTGGTCCATCTATTCGGGACAAACAGTCTCTCCGGTGGACAACGGTCAGGTCTATCCGCCTGAAACTCCTGCAGCACTCGTCGCAAATCTGGCGAGATGGCAGACAAAATCACCCCTTCTCTGAGGATACCATCTGGCTCTGAATCACCAGGAGAGTCTGGCACAAAACTCCTAGAAAGAGCATCAGCCTTCACATTCTTCGAACCAGGCAGGTATGAGACCACGAAATCAAAACGAGAGAAAAACAACGACCAACGAGCCTGTCTAGGATTCAGCCGCTTGGCCAACTCGAGATACATCAAATTCTTGTGATCAGTCAAGACCACCACACGATGCTTAGCTCCCTCGAGCCAATGTCGCCACTCCTCAAATGCCCACTTCATAGCCAACAACTCCCGATTACCAACATCATAATTCCGCTCGGCAGGCGAAAACTTTCTTGAAAAGAAAGCACATGGCTTCATCACAGAGCCATCAGAGCTTCTCTGCGACAAAACAGCCCCCGCTCCAATCTCAGAAGCATCAACCTCGACCTGGAAAGGAAGGGAGACGTCTGGCTGACATAAGACCGGAGCCGAAGAAAACCGGCGCTTCAGCTCCCGAAAGGCCTCCACAGCCGCAGGAGACCAATTAGTAACATCAGAACCCTTCTTGGTCAAATCCGTTAATGGCTTAACAACAGCAGAAAAATTAGCGATGAAGCGACGGTAAAAATTAGCAAAACCCAAGAACTTCTGAAGACTCTTAACAGATGTAGGCTGAGTCCAGTCATGAATAGCCTGAACCTTGACTGGGTCCATCTCAATAGCAGAAGGAGAAAAAATGAAACCCAAAAAAGAGACCTTCTGGACTCCAAAAAGACATTTTGAGCACTTCACAAATAAAGCATTGGCACGCAGGACCTGAAACACCATCCTGACCTGCTTAACATGGGACTCCCAATCATCCGAAAAAAACAGAATATCATTCAGATACACAATCATAAATTTATCCAGATATTCGCGGAAGATGTCGTGCATAAAGGACTGAAAGACAGAAGGAGCGTTAGAAAGTCCAAAAGGCATCACCAAGTACTCAAAATGGCCTTTGGGCATATTAAATGCAGTTTTCCATTCATCACCCTGCTTAATACGCACAAGGTTATACGCACCACGAAGATCTATCTTGGTGAACCAACTAGACCCCTTAATGCGAGCAAACAGATCAGATAACAATGGCAAAGGATACTGAAATTTGACCGTGATTTTATTTAGAAGACGATAATCAATACAAGGTCTCAAGGAACCATCCTTCTTAGCCACAAAAAAGAACCCCGCACCAAGAGGGGAGGAGGAGGGGCGAATAAGTCCTTTCTCCAAAGACTCCTTTATATAACTCCGCATAGCAGCATGCTCCGGCACTGACAAATTGAAAAGTCGTCCCTTAGGAAACTTACTACCAGGAATCAAATTTATAGCACAATCACAATCCCTATGAGGAGGTAGAGAACTGAGTTTGGGCTCATCAAATACATCCTGGTAATCTGACAAAAACGCAGGGACCTCAGAAGGAGTGGATGAAGCAATTGACACCACAGGAGCGTCGCCATGAATTCCCTGACAACCCCAACTTGACACAGACATTGCTTTCCAATCCAGGACTGGATTATGAGTCTGCAACCATGGCAGGCCCAACACGACAACATCATGCAAATTATGCAATACAAGAAAGCGAATCACCTCCTGATGAACAGGAGTCATGCACATGGTCACTTGTGTCCAGTACTGAGGTTTATTCATAGCCAATGGTGTAGCATCAATTCCCCTTAGTGGAATAGGGAATTTTAAAGGCTCCAAAACAAAACCACAGCGCCTGGCAAATGACAAATCCATCAGACTCAGGGCAGCACCTGAATCCACAAAAGCCATAACCGAGTAAGATGACAGGGAACAAATCAGGGTAACAGACAAAATAAACTTAGGCTGTAAAGTACCGATGGTGACAGATTTATCAATCTTTTTTGTGCGCTTAGAGCATGCTGAGATAACATGAGCTGAGTCACCACAGTAAAAGCACAACCCATTTTGCCGTTTATAATTTTGCCGTTCACCTCTGGTCAGAATTCTATCACATTGCATAGACTCGGGTGTCTGTTCAGAAGACACCGCCAAATGGTGCGCAGGTTTGCGCTCCCGCAAACGCCGATCAATCTGAATGGCCAGAGTCATTGACTCATTCAGACCTGCAGGCGTAGGGAACCCCACCATGACATTCTTAATGGCTTCAGAAAGACCTTTTCTGAAATTTGCAGCCAGGGCACACTCATTCCATTGAGTAAGCACTGACCATTTCCGAAATTTCTGGCAGTACACCTCTGCATCATCTTGCCCCTGAGAGAGGGCCAACAACGCTATTTCGGCCTGGTTCTCAAGATTAGGTTCCTCATAGAGCAATCCAAGGGCCAGAAAAAACGCATCCACACTGAGCAATGCAGGATCCCCTGGAGCCAATGCGAAAGCCCAATCTTGAGGATCGCCACGCAAGAAAGAAATAATAATCTTAACTTGCTGAACGGAATCACCAGAGGAACGAGGTTTCAAAGAAAGAAACAATTTACATTTGTTCTTAAAATTCAGGAACCTAGATCTATCTCCAGAAAACAACTCCGGAATAGGTATTCTAGGCTCTGACATAGGACTGTGCACAACAAAATCCTGAATACTTTGTACCCTTGAAGCAAGATGATCTACACTGGAGGCTACACTCTGGATATCCATATCAGCAGCTGAACTCGGAGCCACACCAAGATTAAGAGGAGGAGAGAAGCCAGACACACAGCAGCTAGACACACGGCAGCAAAAAAAAAAAAAAAAAATATCTCCAAGCTTCTTTTCTCCTGCTTCTGCCATGCAATTAACACTTTATAGGCCGGCTGTACTGTTATGATCCTAGTGGCAAGGATCGCAGGTCGGACTAGCTAAGTAACTGAACAGACTACTAGCTCTGGGGAAGTGGTAACTAGATTGACCGCAACCTGATCCTATCCGCAAACAACTATAGGCAGCCGTGGAACGTTACCTAAAAATCCTAGATGTCTCGTCACGGCCTGAGAAACTGACTATTCCTGGAGGGAAAGTAAGTCCTCACTTGCCTCAGTGGAAGACCCCAAAGATATAGAATAGCCCCCCACAAATATTAACGGTGAGTTAAGGGGAAAGCACAAACGCAGAGATGAAATCAGATTTAGCAAATGAGGCCCGCTAATACTAGATAGCAGAAAATAGGAAGGAAACTGTGCGGTCAATAAAAAACCCTATTCAAAATATCCACGCAGAGATTGCTCGAGCCCCCGCACCAACTAACGGTGCGGGGGAAGCAACTCCGTACCCCAGAGCTTACCAGCAAAAAGAAATCACATGTTAGCAAGCTGGACTAGACTCATCATACACAGAAATCATATTGCAGGCAGATGAGCAAAAAATATTCAAACAGAACTTAGCTTATCCTGAAGAGGCAGAAAACGAGATAATCAGGAGTAATCAGAATAGCAGTGAATACATTGAGGGTATGTCTCCACGTTCAGGATTGCATCAGGATTTGGTCAGGATTTTCCATCAGTATTTGTAAGCCAAAACCAGGAGTGGGTGATAAATGCAGAAGTGGTGCATATGCTTCTATTATACTTTTCCTCTGATTGTTCCACTCCTGGTTTTGGCTTACAAATACTGATGGAAAATCCTGACCAAATCCTGATGCAATCCTGAACGTGGAGACATACCCTGACAGCCGGCAACAAGTGGAAGTGAAGCAGAGCTAAATAGGAGCCTCCCTGGTGAATAACGAGGCAGCTGATCCAGCAGACCCGCAGGATAATAAGCCAAACCACCAGGGGGAGCCAAAAAACCAAAGTCACACAATACCATCTGTGACCACAAGAGGGAGCCTGAAAACGGAGTTCACAACAGTATCCATCCACAGACAGCTGTTTCGGGGTGTTTGCCCCTCATCATTGTGGAGTAGGAATCTGGCTATTAGGAGCAGTGCCTAGTAAAAGGCTGTGAAAGAAACACGTGATGGTGTCTCCGCGGTGTTGGATGTTTTGGTCTCCCCGAGGCCAATCATCTGTTCTTTCATTACTCATGCCTTAGTCACAGTAGGAATGAGGATTATATATATAGTGCTCATGAGTCCAAGACCTGCCCCTTAAAAGTCACATGATTCACTATACAGGTCCTGCAAATATATATGTCCAAATGACTTAAAATACAAAAATACAAAGAATATATACATAAAATAGAGGCAAATGATAACAATAAATAATCAATAATTATACAATATTTCGTTTCTTTTGTTCAAGCCTACAGGGAAGCGAGTATTCAAATTATAAATCCAAAACGCCTCTCTTGTGAGTAAACGTCTTTTCATTTCTCCCCTTCGATTAGGAGGATGGACTTTTTCTATGCCATGAACTTTGAAGGCTGTGGTATCTCCATTATGTACTATGTGGAAATGTTTCGCTGCCGTAGAAACGTTTCTGTTAGAACATCTTAGAGATGTAAATAACTGTAACATTCCTAACAGAAACGTTTCTATGGCAGCGAAACATTTCCACATATAGGCATGAGTAAGACCTATATGGGTCGAAACGCGTTGCCATACCATTTATAAACACCTGTCTGGTCCATTGATGTAAGGATCATGTTTTAACCATTTTGGAATAATAAAGACTTTACGCACTTTTATCGGAGCTGGAGTATCAACGTATGTATGAATTAACACGTGTGGAATTATATACTTAAGAAAAAAGTGTCAAACAACTGAAAATGTGTCTTATATTCTAGGTTCTTCAAAGTAGCCACTTCTTGCTTTGATGACTGCTTTGCACACTCTTGGCATTCTCTTGATGAGCTTCAAGAGGTAGTGACCGGGAATGGTTTTCACTTCACAGGTGTGCCCTGTCAGGTTTAATAAGTGGGATTTCTTGCCTTATAAATGGGGTTGGGATCATCAGTTGTGTTGTGCAGAAGTCTGGTGGATACACATCTGATAGTCCTACTGAATAGACTGTAAGAATTTGTATTATGGCAAGAAAAAAGCAGCTAAGTAAAGAAAAACGAGTGTCCATCATTACTTTAAGAAATGAAGGTCAGTCAGTCCGAAAAATTGGGAAAACTTTGAAAGTGTCCCCAAGTGCAGTGACAAAAGCCATCAAGCGCTACAAAGAAACTGGCTCACATGAGGACCACCCCAGGAAAGGAAGACCAAGAGTCACCTCTGCTTCTGAGGATGTTTATCGCAGGTTAACAGCAGCTTAGAATAGAGACCAGCCAGGTCAATGCCACACAGAGTTCTAGCAGCAGACACATCTCTACAACAACTGTTAAGAGGAGACTTTGTGCAGCAGGCCTTCATGGTAAAGTAGCTGCTAGGAAACCACTGCTAAGGATAGGCAGCAAGCAGAAGAGACTTGTTTGGGCTAAAGAACACAAGGAATGGACATTAGACCAGTGGAAATCTGTGCTTTGGTCTGATGAGTCCAAATTTGAAATCTTTGATTCCAACCACCGTGTCTTTGTGCGACGCAGAAAAGGTGAATGGATGGACTCTAGATGCCTGATTCCCACCGCGAAGCATGGAGGAGGAGGTGTAATGGGGTGGGGGTGCTTTGCTGGTGACACTGTTGTGGATTTATTCAAAATTGAAGGCATACTGAACCAGCATGGCTACCACAGCATCTTGCAGCGGCATGCTATTCCATCCGGTTTGCGTTTAGTTGGACAGTCATTTATTTTTCAACAGGACAATAACCCCAAACACATCTCCAGGCTGTGTAAGGGCTATTTGACCAAGAAGGAGAGTGATGGGGTGCTAAGCCAAATGACCTGGCTTCCACAGTCACCAGACCTGAACCCAATCGAGATGGTTTGGGGTGAGCTGGACCGCAGAGTGAAGCCAAAAGGGCCAACAAGTGCTAAGCATCTCTGGGAACTCCTTAAAGATTGTTGGAAGACCATTCTCGGTGACTTCCTCTTGAAGCTCATCAAGATAATGCCAAGAGTGTGCTAAGCAGTCATCAAAGCAAAAGGTGGCTACTTTGAAGAACCTAGAATATAAGACATATTTTCAGTTGTTTCACACTTTTTTGTTAAGTATATAATTCCACATGTGTTAATTCATAGTTTTCATGCCTTCAGTGTTTATGTACAATTTTCATAGTCATGAAAATACAGAAAAATCTTTAAATGAGAAGGTGTCCAAACTTTTGGTCTGTACTGTATATTTTTTAAGTAAAATGTAAATTGTGCTTTTATTCTATAAACTACTGACATATCTCTGAAGTTCCAAGCAATACATTTTGTATTTATTTTCTGAAAATGAGAAATGGTCAATATAACAAAAAAAATGCATTGCTTGCAGTCCTCAAATAATGCCAAAAAAACAAGTTCATAATCATTTAGAAACAACAATACTAAAGTTTTAACTCGGGAAGAGTTCAGAAATGAATATTTTGTGGAATAACCATGATTTTTAATCACCTTCTTTTATGTGTCTTGGCATGCTTTCCGCCAGTCTTTCACACTTTTGGGTGACCTTATGCCACTCCTGGTACAAAAATGTAAGCAGTTCTTCTGTGTTTGATGGCTTGTGACTACCCATCTTCCTCTTGATTACATTCCAGAGGTTTTCCTGGAGTTCAGTTCTGGAGATTGGGCTGGGCATGACAGGGATTTGATGTGGTGGTCCTTAATCCACACTTTGATTGACCTAGCTGTGTGGCCTGGTGCATTGTTCTGCTGGAAAAAACAGTCCTCAGAGTTTGGAGAACATTGCCTGAGCAGAAGGAATCAACTGTTTTTCCAGGATAACCTTGTATGCGGCTTGATTCATACGTCCATCGCAAAGATTAGCCTGCCCAATTCCAGCCTTGCTGAAGAATCCCCAGATCATCACTGATGCTCCACCAAATTTCACAGCGGGTGCAAGACACTGTGGCTTGTACGCCTCTCCAGGTCTCCGGCTAACCATTAGACGACCAGGTGTTGGACAAAGCTGAAAATTAGTCTCATCGGTGAACATTACCTTACTCCAGTCCTCTATGGTCCTTATGGTCTTTGGAAAACTTCAGCCTGGCTCTCCTTTACTTCTCATTGATAAAGGGCTTTACATGACTCAAGTCCTGCCTTTGTAACCTGTTACGAACTGTTCTTGCCGTGCACTTCACCCCAACTGCCATTTGCCATTCCTTTTGTAGGTCCCTTGATGTCATCCTGCAGTTGCTGAGTGACATTTGAATAAGATGACGGTCATCCCGGTCAGTGGAGAGTCGTCTTCGCCCTCTGCCGGTCTGTAGCTTTGTTGTCCCCAATGTCTGCTGCTTGACCTTTTTTTTTTTTTTTTCTTTTCAAGGATGGAGGCAACATAACGCTCACGGTGTCCCTCTGCTAGTAAAGCCAGAATTGAGCCCTTCTTATTCTCACTTAAGACTTTTCTTTTCAACTCCTTTGGCATAGTTAAAAGTTATTTTTTCATTCCTATTACTTTTGGGATATTACTAGCACTTGTTTTGCCATCCAGCTTGTCCTATTTCAAGAGGATTGTGAACACCACAGCAGTGTTTTTTTATACTTTCCTTCGTTAAATAAGATTTGGTTCAGGTAATCACCTAATCAGAAGCACATTAAGTAGAATGAGGTGTACTCTGGTTGGAATTCAACTGACTCTGGAAAGGAATGTCTGTCAGATATGTAGAGAAGCTGTTTTTTATAAAACTCTGCAGTGGTCTCTTAATTTTTGCCAGAGCTGTATATATATATATAGAAAGAGAGAGAGGGATAATATAAATAGATATATAAAATATATATCTATATGTATTTGTATCTGGTGTGACGTTGTAAAAAACTATAAATGATACCCTTTAACTCCATCCGAACGTCTGCAGTACTTTAATGTTTTTATGTTGGCATCATTTTTTAATTGTCCTTTTTGGTTTTTTTACGATGTGAGAAGGGTTATACATTTTAGGAGCAATTTTGTTACATTTTTCAGGAAAGCTACAAACACTGTTTTTTGGAAACGAATCCAGCTTTGAAATGTCTTTGAGGGACTGAAACATGTTAAAACCGGTTTCTTCCACATTTAGAAATATCCCATATGTGGCAGTAAACTGCTGGTTGGCACATGGCAGGGATAGGAATGTAAGGACTTCCATTTATGTTTTATATGGATACTAGCTGAAGAGCCCGGCGTTGCCTGGGCATAGTAAATATCTGTGGTTAGTTATAGCACCTCACTTCTCTTATTTTCCCATCACGCCTCTCATTTTCCCCATCACATCTTTAATTTTCCCCCTCACATCTCTCATTTTCTCCCTCACACCTCTTATTTTCCCCCTCACTCCTCTCATTCCCCCCTAACACTTGTCATTTCGACCTCACATCTGTCATTTTCCGATCACTCCACTATTTTCCCTCACTCCTCTCATTTTGCACTCACACCTTTTCATTTTCACCTCACACCTCTCATTTTCACCTCAGTATATACATGTTTGTCATCTCCCTTATATATAGTATACACCTGTATGTCATCTCCTGTACATAGTATGTACCTGTATGCCATCTCCTCCTGTATATAGTATATACCTGATGTGTCATCTCCCCTGTATATAGTATATACCTGTATGTCATCTCCTCCTATATATAGTATATACCTGTATGTCATCTCCTCCTGTATATAGTATATACCTGTGTGTCATCTCACCTATATATAGTATATATCTGTGTGTCATCTCCTCCTGTATATAGTATATACCTGTATGTCATCTCCTATACATAGCATATACCTATATGTCATCTCCTCCTGTATATACTATATACCTGTAGGTAATCTGCTCCTGTATATAGTATATACCTGTGTGTCATCTCCTCCTGTATATGGTATATACCTGTATGTCATCTCCTCCTGTATGTAGTATGTACCTGTATGTCATCTCCTCCTCTATATAGTATATACCTGTGTGTCATCTCTCCTGTATATAGTATATATCTGTGTGTCATCTCCTCCTGTATATAGTATATACCTGTGTGTCATCTCCCCTGTAAATAGTATATATCTGTATGTCATCTCCTCCTGTATTAGACCTCGTTCACACGTTATTTGCTCTGTATTTTTACCTCAGTATTTGTAAGCTAAATTGGCAGCCTGATAAATCCCCAGCCAACAGTAAGCCCACGCCCTGGCAGTATATATTAGCTCACACATACACATAATAGACAGGTCATGTGACTGACAGTTGCCGGATTCCTATATGGTACATTTGTTGCTTTTGTAGTTTGTCTGCTTATTAATCAGATTTTTATTTTTGAAGGATAATACCAGACTTGTGTGTGTTTTAGGGCGAGTTTCGTGTGTCAAGTTGTGTGTGTTGAGTTGCGTGTGGCGACATGCATGTAGCGGCTTTTGTGAGAAGAGTTTTGTGTGGCGACATGCGTGTAGCAACTTTTTGTGTGTCGAGTTGCATGTGACAGGTTAGTGTAGCAAGTTGTGTGCAGCAAGTTTTGCGCATGGCGAGTTTTGCGCGTGGCGAGTTTTATGTGTGGTGCCTTTTGAGTATGTGCAAGTTTTGTGTGAGGCAACTTTTGCATGTGTTGCAACTTTTGTGCATGTGGCAATTTTTCCGCGTGTGCAAGTTTTGCGTGTGGCGAGTTTTCCATGAGGTGAGTTTTGCACATGTGGAGAGTTTTGCTCGTGGCGAGTTTTGAGCGGCGACTTTTGTGCTTCGACTTTTATGTGGCGAGGTTGGTGTATGTGTGGTGAAATGTGCGCTGAGGGTGGTATATGTGTTCGAGCACGTAGTAGTGTGTGGCGCATTTTGTGTGTGTGTTCATATCCCCGTGGTGGTGTGGTGATTATCCCATGTCGGGGCCCCACCTTAGCAACTGTACAGTATATACTCTTTGGCGCCATCGCTCTCACTCTTTAAGTCCCCCTTGTTCACATCTGGCAGCTGTTAATTTGCCTCCAACACTTTTCCTTTCATTTTTTCCCCATTATGTAGATAGGGGCAAAATTGTTTGGTGAATTGGAAAGCGCGGGGTTAAAATTTCGCCTCATAACATAGCCTATGACGCTCTCGGGGTCCAGATGTGTGACTGTGCAACATTTTGTGCCTGTAGCTGCGACGGTTCAGATGCCAATCCCGGACATACACACATACACACATTCAGCTTTATATATTAGATTGCTGGAATGGTTTGCAGACATCATGTTGCATTTGCAATTCTCTTGAGATACCAGAAACCCCCCAAAAGTGACCCTATTTTAGACGCTACATCCATCCTTCAAGCAATTCATCCAGTAGTGTACTGAGCATTTTGCACAAGTGTTCCACAGAAAAAGCAACCCATAGTATACCATCAATTTCTTCCAAGTACGCAAGTAGCCCATATGTGACCACAAACTGCTTTTCATGCGCATGGCAAGGAATGTCATTTTTGGACCATGGATTTTTATGGTATAGTTATTGTGCGCAATTCTTCATTTATAGAACCCCTAAGGGTATTAGTGCAGTCAGGGCCAGTTCCAGGTTTTTCGTGGGCCCCGGGTGAAATGGCCTCACTGGGCCTCTTTAACACATAACACGATTCATTATTCCCAGATACAATGCCAAGGATTTCATTTACTACTTACATTACATGAGTGATATCTATTGTAAATTCTTAAGTAGCTCAGAAACCGGACAGTATAGTCCTCCATGCAGTATTATGGGCACCATTATAGTGTCCATGCAGAATAGTGAGCCCCAGATGTTGATCCATACAGTATTATGGGCACTTCATAGTGCTCCATATAGAATAACGAGCCCCATATATTGTTCCATACAGTATAATGGGCACCACACAGTTCTCCATACAGAATGAGCCCCATATATTGCTACATACAGAATAAATGGACCCCATATAATGAGCCACACAGTATAAGGAACCCCATATATTGCTACATAGAGTATAATGGAGCCCATATATTTCTCCGTACAGCATAATGAGCTTCATATATTACTCCATACAGTTTAATGATTCCTGGTTCATGCAGCTTTACATGAACACCCGAGCCTTACACTATGGCTGGTCCAAATAACTAAAGCAATTGTTACCATCCACCTCTCGTGTCTCCCCTTTTCCTCATAGTTTGTAAGCTTGCGAGCAGGGCCCTCATTCCTCCTGGTATCTATTTTGAACTGTGATTTCTGTTATGCTGTAATGTCTATTGTCTGTACAAGTCCCCTCTATAAGTTGTAAAGCGCTGCGGAATATGTTGGCGCTATATAAATAAAAATTATTATAATTATTATTATATTATATTCCCATATATTGCTCCATACAGTATATGATGGGCCCGATATAATGCTCATTACAGAATGGGCCCCATATTGTTCCATATAAAATGGGCCCCATATAATGCTCCAGTGTATGATGGGCCCCATATATTGCTTCAAACATTAAAAAATTAAACTAACCTCTCCTTGCTGGTCGCTTCTCTGCAATGGACTCCTCAGCATCGCTGCCTTCCTGCTCTCTGCACTGTGACTGTTCAGGCAGAGGGTGCACATTAGTGACGTCATCGCATCCTCAGACCTGAAACGTCAGAGTCAGAAGACGCAGCAGCTGCGGATCAACTGGGAGAGGTAAGTATTACAGGGAAGAGGGCCGACTCTCGGGCGCTGGCATTGGGCCCCCACAGTGCGGTGGTGTCCCCTACTGCAAGTGGGACCCCTCGCCTGCTAAGGGCCCCGGCACTTGCCCAGGTCCTGACTCCGGCCCTAAGCGCAGTAAAAAAATAAAATAAAAACAGAGGTGACCCTATTTTGGCATCTACACCCCTTAAGAAGTTTGACCACAGGTGTGTTCTAAAAATTACACCACTGAGGATGGTGAATAATGAAAGTTGCAATTTTCCTACAAATATGCCATTTAAGTTGTGCCCTCCTTGTAATACTGTGAAAGACTATGCTTTCATTTTTTAAAAGGGACTGTGTAAGCACAGAATGACTGTTCAAACGAAGTCCCACTGCTCTGTGCTCCATGACAGAGCCCATCATTTATATACACCCCTTCCACCTGTTTGGCTTCCCTTAATTTCCACCCCCCTTCCTTGATTGACAGCCCATAGAACCAGATAAGGATGGAGATGGGTGGAAAGCAAGCAGGCGGGAAGTTGTGCTTAACGGTTTGCCCGCCATGGAGCACTGAGCTCTTGTACTTTGTTCTATCTGTGCTGACAGAGTCCCTATAAGAAGGGCTTCCTAGTTTTAGAAACACCCTGGTGGCCCCAATCCTACACATAAGGTAAGGGGGCTCACACTCACCTTCAAGGCAGGTGGAATTATGCATTATGCTGAGCTATTGTATTGAAATGCCATATTTCTCAGTCGCCCATGACAGCACACCAGAGAAAGGGGATCCGCCCTTCAGGGACAGGAAACCTACAGGATAAAAGGGCGGTACCTCTCCCCTGCATCAGTTTGGTTTCCTGTCCCTGACAGGGAACCTTCTGGGACGGTACCTGAGAAGAACTAAAACCGTGTAGAAAGCCTGAAGAATCCGGAACCGGCCAGTCCGAGTCCTGGCAGCGGGGAGGCCCCTGCCACGGCTGGTGCGATGTCCGAAGCCGCCACGGCTACGACCGATGGGTCCTCAGCGTGAGCGGGGGGAAGTGCAGCCTCCACTCCGAATAGGTGTTGGGGCTCCCGGCATTCGGCCGCACTCAGGACGCCGGCGTTCCAAGATGGCGCCGCACCGGAGATGATAGGACGGCTTCCGGTTCAGGGGCAGCGCAGTAACCAAGGTGTACCAAGATGGCGCTGCCCCGGAACCGGATTACTTCATTTCCGGGTTCCTGACTGTGCGCGCATGCGCAGTAGAATTTTCGGCAAAAAAAAAAATAAAAATGAACGCTTCCTCATCGATGCAGCCACAGAGGAGGGGCTAATAATGAGCGCTTTGCTTAAAAGATGGTGCACATGGAGACTCTTTGCTGCATGCCGTCCCAAGGTAATAAAGCCATGGAAGACAGCGATCAGCAGCTCCAGCCGCCACCGCCGCAGCAGCAGCGCCACCATCAACGACCGAAACCGGACGCGCAAATGAAGCGAACCTCTGCTGGCACCCGGAGTTCTCGGTCTGGTAGCCATTCCACGCAACGTAGCAAGAATTCCAGCGTGGTGAATCAGCTACCATCTACGGATCTCTCTCTTCAAGATCCTACCCCTCCTCCAGAATCGGTACCTGTAGCTGCGTCTGATTGGTGAGTGATCTTCGTGAAAGCTCATTTTTTGTAATTGGGGTCCCTCTTCTCCTTTATCCTAGGCAAGGAAGAGAACGGCAAAAACAAAGCACAGAACCTGCCCATTGTGCGATAAAGAATTACCGCAATCTTGGGATAAAAAATTATGTGACTCGTGTATTGGTCAAGTTCTCTGTGAGGAGACTCCAAACTTTGCCTCTGAGTTACGATCCGTAATTAAAACAGAGGTGGAATCTGTGTTTAAAACCCTTAAAGGAGGAAGGAAAGTCAGTAGGGAAAAACCTATTCCTTATAGGAATTCTGATTCCTCCAGCTCTGATATTGTAAACTCAGATACACAGGACTCCTCTTTCTCTTCTTCAGATGACGAAAGGGGAGGTCGTCATTGTTTTCCCCTAGATGAGGTTGACGGCCTTGTTAAAGCGGTGAGGTCGACAATGGGGGTATTGGACCCTCGTCCTGACAAAACAGTTCAGGATGTTATGTTTGGAGGACTATGCCAAAAAAAGCGGAAAGTTTTTCCCCTAAATGAAAATATACAAACATTAATCAAAAAAGAGTGGGAAAAACCAGAGAGGAAAAATGCATCAGTTCCCTCTATTAAAAGAAAATATCCCTTTGAAGAGGAAGCTTCCACTTCATGGGATAAGGCTCCCAAACTCGACGTGGCGGTAGATAAAGCCTCAAAAAGATACGCGTTACCATTTGAAGATATGGGAACCCTAAAAGATCCTCTTGATAAGAGAGCCGACACCTTTCTTAAAGGTGCCTGGGAGTCGGCAGGAGGATGCTTGAGACCGGCCATAGCAGCTGCATGCACGTCACGCTCCCTTATGATCTGGATTGACAACTTAGAGAAGCAGCTGAGGGATGGGGTACCCAGAAATAAGGTGTTAGACTCTATTCCTATGATTACAGGTGTCGCAGCATTTCTAGCTGATTCGTCTGCCGACTCAATTAAGTTAACATCTAAATCTGCAGCCCTCTCGAATGCAGCGCGCAGAACCCTATGGCTAAAAAGCTGGCCAGGAGATTTACAAACTAAACACAAACTGTGTTCTATCCCGTGTGAGGGCAAGTTTCTTTTTGGAGAGACTCTGGACGATATCCTGCAAAAAGCAGGTGATAAAAAGAAGGGGTTCCCCAACCTGACTCCAACGTTCAATAAGCGGCCCTTTCGGAGTAGGAAATTTTTTAGGAAAAGACCGCCAAGAGAACAAAACCGCTGGGACGATGGGAAAAATAGAGAAAGAGGTTTTCTCTTCGGTAGTTCCCCACGAGATAAGAAACCCCCCCCTAAGTGACGTCTCCCCCAGGGTGGGAGGGAGGTTGTGTCAATTCCTCCCGGCCTGGGAAAAAATTACTACCAGCCCCTGGATACTAAATCTGATAAACGCAGGGCTTCAAATAGAATTTTTTTCCCTACCCCCCCAACACTATGTAGTAACTCCACTGAGGTCTTCTCCCCAACAACAAGAAGCTCTAGAACTCGAAATTTTAAAATTATTGGACAAAAATGTCATCCAGGAAATTCCCCCTCTGGAGAGAAAGAAGGGGTTCTACTCCCCATTATTCCTGGTTCCCAAACCAGACGGGTCCTTCCGGACCATAATAAACTTACGGAGATTAAATACTTGCGTAAAGAACAAACGATTCAAAATGGAATCAATAAAGTCGACAATAAAAAACCTCAGACTGGCGGTGGGCATAAACCAGATGGACAGATAAGGGAATACCAATACAGAGCTCTTCCTTTCGGCATATCAATCGCACCTCGCATCTTCACCAAATTGGTAGCAGAGATGATGGCACACCTAAGAGAGGAGGACATTTTAATCGTTCCATATTTGGACGACTTTCTGATTGTAAGCAGCTCGGCCCAACTCTGCAGTCAGCAATGCGACAGAGTGATAGACATTTTAAAAAAACTAGGCTGGCTGGTGAACCTTCAGAAGTCAAAACTGGAACCAACCAGGGTTCAGGAATTTTTGGGTCTCACTTTGGACTCAAGTTCCCAAGAATGTCGCCTCCCAGTTCAGAAAAGACAAAAGATATTACATCTAGTGTCAGAAGCTTGTTCAAAACCATCCATGTCTCTAAGGAAGGCGATGTCGTTACTGGGGTCCCTTTCTGCTTGCCTTCCAGCAGTTCAGTGGGTGCAGATCCACACGAGACCCCTCCAGTGGGACATTTAAAAAAACCAGAGTTTACTAAGGGGTCGGTTAGAGGGTCGCATGACTCTAAGTTCGCCTGTTATTCATTCCCTAACCTGGTGGTTAAATCCCACCAATCTATCAAAAGGGATTCCCTGGGTGATAGAAGGCCCTCAGATAGTAACAACCGACGCAAGTCCCACAGGGTGGGGGGCTCATCTGAACAACAAAGTCGCTCAGGGGGTATGTACGAGTCGGGAACTCGAGACTTCCTCAAACCAAAAAGAGCTGAGGGCGGTGAATCATGCACTACTTTTTTTCCTAAGAGAATTACAAGGGCATCATGTCCAAATTTTTTCAGACAACAAAGTAGTTGTAGCTTACTTGAACCACCAGGGGGGGACCAGGTCTCAAACATTAATGGAAATTACCTCCGAAATTTTCAGCCTGGTACAGAACAATTTTCTATCCTTATCAGCCCTACATATAAAAGATGTAGAGAACCAGGAAGCCGACTTTCTAAGTCGTACCCAACTAAAACAAGGAGAATGGTCCTTGAATCAGGGGATCTTCAACAAAATTACAGACTTATGGGGAGTCCCTGTAATAGACCTCTTCGCAAACATGCACAACAGGAAGGTGAAAACCTTTTGCTCCTTAGATCCCAGAGGGAATCCTCAGGCAGTAGATGCATTTACGATTCCCTGGACACAAACTCTTGCGTACGCGTTTCCTCCCATCATCCTCATTCCAGCAGTTCTGCGGAAAATCAGGCAGGGCAAATCCAGACTTATCCTAATAGCCCCCTTCTGGCCCAAAAGGGCCTGGTTCTCCTGGCTGAGGATGCTATCGATCACCGATCTCTGGGTCCTTCCGGATTTTCCGGACCTTCTGTCTCAGGGACCGGTGTTCCACCCCCAGTCAGAGAATCTCCACTTAACAGCGTGGAATTTGAGAGGTCACTATTGACGGATGGAGGGTTTTCTAACCAACTAGTCTCTACACTAATGAAAAGTAGAAAACTTGTGACCACAAAAATATATGGTAAAACTTGGCAAAAATTTTTGTCCTCCTCCGGGGTCAGGTTGCAAGACGGGGTTCCAGTGACTGAAATATTAGAATTTCTACAAAAGGGGCTAGACCTGGGCCTTTCAATAAGTGCCTTAAAAGTACAGATATCAGCCCTAGGAGCACTGTACTGTGAAAACATAGCAGCAAACCCTTGGGTGATACGGTTTATCAGAGCAGCCGCAAGGTCTAAACCTGTAACAGTACATAGATTGCCAACTTGGGACTTGAACTTAGTCTTGTCAGCCCTGACAGAACCCCCTTTTGAGCCGGTAGAGTCAATACCTCTTAGGATTCTATCACTTAACCCCTTCACCCCCAAGGGTGGTTTGCACGTTAATGACCAGGCCAATTTTTACAATTCTGACCACTGTCCCTTTATGAGGCTATAACTCTGGAACGCTTTGACGGACCTTGGCGATTCTGACATTGTTTTCTCGTGACATATTGTACTTCATGTTAAAGGTAAAATTTATTCGATATAACTTGCGTTTATTTGTGAAAAAAATGGAAATTTGGCGAAAATTTTGAAAATTTTGCAATTTTCCAACTTTGAATTTTTGTGCCCTTAAATCACAGACATATGTCACGCAAAATACTTAATAAGTAACATTTCCCACATGTCTACTTTACATCAGTACAATTTTGGAACCAAAATTTTTTTTTGTGACGGAGTTATAAGGGTTAAAAGTTGACCAGCAATTTCTCATTTTTACAACACCATTTTTTTTTAGGGACCACATCTCATTTGAAGTCATTTTGAGGGGTCTATATGATAGCAAATACTCAAGTGTGACACCATTCTAAAAACTGCACCCCTCAAGGTGCTCAAAACCACATTCAAGAAGTTTATTAACCCTTCAGGTGTTTCACAGGAATTTTTGGAATGTTTAAATAAAAATGAACATTTAACTTTTTTTCACACAAAATTTATTTCAGCTCCAATTTGTTTTATTTTACCAAGGGTAACAGGAGAAAATGGACCCCCAAAGTTGTTGTACAATTTGTCCTGAGTACGATGATACCCCATATGTGGGTGTAAACCATTGTTTAGGCGCATGGCAGAGCTTGGAAGGGAAGGAGCGCCATTTGACTTTTCAATGCAAAATTGACTGGAATTGAGATGGGACGCCATGTTGCGTTTGGAGAGCCCCTGATGTGCCTAAACATTGAAACTCCCTACAAGTGACACCATTTTGGAAAGTAGACCCCCTAAGGAACTTATCTAGATGTGTGGTGAGCACTTTGACCCACCAAGTGCTTCACAGAAGTTTATAATGCAGAGCCGTAAAAATAAAAAATCATATTTTTTCACAAAAATGATCTTTTCGCCCCCAATTTTTTATTTTCCCAAGGGTAAGAGAAGAAATTGGACCCCAAAAAATGTTGTGCAATTTGTCCTGAGTACGCTGATACCCCATATGTGGGTGTAAACCATTGTTTGGGCGCATGGCAGAGCTTGGAAGGGAAGGAGCGCCATTTGACTTTTCAATGCAAAATTGACTGGAATTGAGATGGGACGCCATGTTGCGTTTGGAGAGCCCCTGATGTGCCTAAACATTGAAACTCCCTACAAGTGACACCATTTTGGAAAGGAGACCCCCTAAGGAACTTATCTAGATGTGTGGTGAGCACTTTGACCCACCAAGTGCTTCACAGAAGTTTATAATGCAGAGCCGTAAAAATAAAAAATCATATTTTTTCACAAAAATGATCTTTTCGCCCCCAATTTTTTATTTTCCCAAGGGTAAGAGAAGAAATTGGACCCCAAAAAATGTTGTGCAATTTGTCCTGAGTACGCTGATACCCCATATGTGGGTGTAAACCATTGTTTGGGCGCATGGCAGAGCTTGGAAGGGAAGGAGCGCCATTTGACTTTTCAATGCAAAATTGACTGGAATTGAGATGAGACGCCATGTTGCGTTTGGAGAGCCCCTGATGTGCCTAAACATTGAAACTCCCTACAAGTGACACCATTTTGGAAAGTAGACCCCCTAAGGAACTTATCTAGATGTGTGGTGAGCACTTTGACCCACCAAGTGCTTCACAGAAGTTTATAATGCAGAGCCGTAAAAATAAAAAATCATATTTTTTCACAAAAATGATCTTTTTGCCCCCAATTTTTTATTTTCCCAAGGGTAAGAGAAGAAATTGGACCCCAAAAAATGTTGTGCAATTTGTCCTGAGTACGCTGATACCCCATATGTGGGTGTAAACCATTGTTTGGGCGCATGGCAGAGCTTGGAAGGGAAGGAGCGCCATTTGACTTTTCAATGCAAAATTGACTGGAATTGAGATGGGACGCCATGTTGCGTTTGGAGAGCCCCTGATGTGCCTAAACATTGAAACTCCCTACAAGTGACACCATTTTGGAAAGTAGACCCCCTAAGGAACTTATCTAGATGTGTTTTGAGAGCTTTGAACCCCCAAGTGTTTCACTACAGATTATAACGCAGAGCCGTGAAAATAATTTTTTTTTTTTTCTCAAAAATGATTTTTTAGCCCCCAGCTTTGTATTTTTACAAGGGTAACAGAATAAATTGGACCCCAAAATTTGTTTTCCAATTTGTCCTGAGTACGCTGATACCCCATATGTGGGGGGGAACCACTGTTTGGGCGCATGACAGAGCTCGGAAGGGAAGGAGCACCATTTGGAATGCAGACTTAAATGGATTGGTCAGCAGCCGTCACGTTGCATTTGCAGAGCCCCTGATGTACCCAAACAGTACAAACCCCCCACAAGTGACCCCATATTGGAAACTAGACCTCCCAAGGAACTTATCTAGATGTGTTTTGAGAACTTTGAACCCCCAAGTGTTTCACTAAAGTTTATAGCGCAAAGCCGTGAAAATAAAAATTCTTTTTTTTTTTCGCAAAAATGATTTTTTAGCCCCCAGTTTTGTATTTTCACAAGGGTAACAGGATAAATTAGACCCCAAAAGTTGTTGTCCAATTTGTCCTGAGTACGCTGATACCCCATATGTCGGGGGGAACCACTGTTTGGGCGCATGACAGAGCTCGGAAGGGAAGGAGCGCCATTTGGAATGCAGCCTTAAATGGATTGGTCTGCAGGCGTCACGTTGCATTTGCAGAGCCCCTGATGTACCCAAACAGTACAAACCCCCCACAAGTGACCCCATATTGGAAACTAGACCTCCCAAGGAACTTATCTAGATGTGTTGTGAGAACTTTGAACCCCCAAGTGTTTCACTACAGTTTATAATGCAGAGCCGTGAAAATAAAACATCTTTTTTTTCCCACAAAAATGATTTTTAGCCCCCCAAATTTTTATTTTCCTAAGGATAACAAGAGAACTTGGACCCCAGAAGTTGTTGTTCAATTTGTCCCGAGTACGCTGATAACACATATGTTGGGGTAAACCCCTTTTTGGGCGCACGGGAGAGCTCGGAAGGGAAGGAGCACTGTTTTACTTTTTCAACGCAGAATTGGCTGGAATTGAGATTGGACGCCATGTCGCGCTTGGAGAGCCCCTGATGTGCCTGGACAGTGGAAACCCCCCAATTCTACCTGAAACCCTAACCCAAACACACCCCTAACCCTAATCCCAACGGTAACCCTAACCACACCCCTAGCCCTGACACACCCATAATTCTAATCCCAACCCTAATCCAAACGTAAATGTAATCCAAACCCTAACCCTAACTTTAGCCCCAACCCTAACTTTAGCCCCAACCCTAACTTTACCTCCAACCCTAGCCCTAACCCTAACCCTACCCCTAACCCTAACCCTAAACGTGACTGAAATACGTGGCACTGAAATACGTGGCACTGAAATACGTGGCACTGAAATACGTGGCACTGAAATACGTGATACGTGGCACTTAAATACGTGGCACTTAAATACGTGGCACTGAAACACGTGGCACTGAAATACGTGGCACTGAAATACGTGATACGTGGCACTTAAATACGTGGCACTGAAACACGTGGCACTGAAATACGTGGCACTGAAATACGTGGCACTGAAATACGTGGCACTGAAATACGTGGCACTGAAATACGTGGCACTTAAATACGTGGCACTGAAATATGTGATACGTGGCACTTAAATACGTGGCACTGAAATACGTGGCACTTAAATACGTGGCACTTAAATACGTGGCACTTAAATACGTGGCACTGAAATATGTGATACGTGGCACTTAAATACGTGGCACTGAAACACGTGGCACTGAAATACGTGATACGTGGCACTGAAATACGTGGCACTGAAATACGTGGCACTGAAATACGTGGCACTGAAATACGTGGCACTGAAATACGTGCAACTGAAATACGTGGCACTGAAATACGTGATACGTGGCACTGAAATACGTGGCACTGAAACACGTGGCACTGAAATACGTGATACGTGGCACTGAAATACATGGCACTGAAATACGTGGCACTGAAATACGTGGCACTGAAATACGTGGCACTGAAATACGTGGCACTATGACTGTCAGAAAATGTTCATTAAACGGTTAGGGGTGAGGTTAGGGGTAGAGTTAGGGTTAGGGTTTGGATCCCTTTATCACCTTGATGGTGGTGGGTGGCTTTTCAGTGTGTTTTCTGTTTTTTTCGATAAAAATGCATGCATTTTTAACGCAAACAAACGCATGTGCTTAAAAACGCAAGAAAATACTGCAGGTTGTATTTCTGAAAATGAACGCATGCAGAAAAAAACCGCATGCGTTTGAAAACGCGACCAAACGCGTACAAAAAAACCGCATGCGTTTTCAATGTTAAATATAGGGAAAAAACGCATGCGTTTTTTTGTGCAAAAAACGCTGCAGACAAAAACGGAAGTGTGAAACCAGCGACGCTTTTTATAGCAAAAAAGTTTTTGCGTCTCCACATTTTGAGACCTATAATTTTTCCACATTTGCTCCACAGAGTCATGTGAGGTCTTGTTTTTTGCGGGACGAGTTGACGTTTTTATTGGTAACATTTTCGGACACGTGACCGTTTTTGATCGCTTTTTATTCCGATTTTTGTGAGGCAGAATGACCAAAAACCTGCTATTCATGAATTTCTTTTGGGAGAGGCGTTTATACCGTTCCGGGTTTGGTAAAATTGATAAAGCAGTTTTATTCGTCGGGTCAGTATGATTACAGCGATATCTCATTTATATCATTTTTTTTATGTTTTGGCGCTTTTATACGATAAAAACTATTTTATAGAAAAAATAATTATTTTGGTATCGCTTTATTCTCAGGACTATAACTTTTTTATTTTTTTGCTGATGATGCTGTATGGCGGCTTGTTTTTTGCGGGACAAGATGACGTTTTCAGCGGTACCATGGATATTTATATCAGTCTTTTTGATCGCGTGTTATTCCACTTTTTGTTCGGCGGTATGGTAATAAAGCGTTGTTTTTTGCCTCGTTTTTTTTTTTTTTTCTTACGGTGTTTACTGAAGGGGTTAACTAGTGTGGCAGTTTTATAGGTTGGGTCGTTACGGACGTGGCGATACTAAATATGTGTACTTTTATTGTTTTTTTTTTAAATTTAGATAAAGAAATGTATTTATGGGAATAATATATTTTTTTTTTTTCATTATTTTGGAATATTTTTTTTTATTTTTTTTTACACATTTGGAAATTTTTTTTTTTACTTTTTTACTTTGCCCCAGGGGGGGACAATACAGATCGGTGATCTGCCAGTTTGCATAGCACTCTGACAGATCACCGATCTGCGAGAAGTACAGGCTGCTTCACAGTGCCTGCTCTGAGCAGGCGTCTGTGAAGCCACCTCCCTCCCTGCAGGACCCGGATCCGCGGCCATCTTGGATCCGGGTCTGGAGCAGGCAGGGAGGGAGGTAAGACCCTCGCAGCAACGCGATCACATCGCGTTGCTGCGGGGGGCTCAGGGAAGCCCGCAGGGAGCCCTCTCCCTGCGCGATGCTTCCCTGCATCGCCGGCACATCGCGATCATGTTTGATCGCGGTGTGCCGGGGGTTAATGTGCCGGGGGCGGTCCGTGACCGCTCCTGGCACATAGTGCCGGATGTCAGCTGCGATATGCAGCCGACACCCGGCCGCGATCGGCCGCGCTCCCCCCGTGAGCGCGGCCGATCGGCTATGACGTACTATCCCGTCGGCGGTCATACGGGCCCACCCCACCTCGACGGGATAGTACGTCGGATGTCAGGAAGGGGTTAAAACTGCCCTCCTAATAGCCCTGACATCGGCCCGTAGAATAAGTGATCTCCAAGCCCTGTCCGCAAACCCTCCCTTTACACAAATCCTGGATGATAAGGTTGTACTAAAGACAGACCCTGCCTATCTACCCAAAGTAGTATCCACATTTCATAGGTCTCAGGAAATAATCCTTCCTTCCTTCTGTCCAGACCCTAAAAATAGGGAAGAAGAAAAATTCCACACACTAGATGTGAGAAGGTGTCTAATCCAATATATTAAATCCACCCAACAGTGTAGGAAGGAAGGGTCTCTTTTTATCTGCTTCCAGGGACCTAGGAAAGGACTTAAAGCTTCTAAGAGCACTATAGCGCGATGGGTAACAGGCAATAGCCTTGGCCTACTCATCCACTGGGAACGCCATTCCACAGGGACTGAAGGCCCACTCTACAAGGGCTATGGCGACCTCCTGGGCCGAAAGGTCAGAGGTACCATTAGATCAAATTTGTAAGGCGGCCACCTGGTCATCACCTTCAACCTTTTTCAGACACTATCGCTTAGACCTAGCCTCTTCATCTGACCTAACCTTCGGAAGAAGGGTTCTGCAGGCTGTGGTCCCTCCCTAACCAATATATCTCTGCAATTCTCTCTGGTGTGCTGTCATGGGCGACTGAGAAAGTCATAGTTACTCACCGATAACGGTGTTTCTCAGAGCCCATGACAGCACCTGCTTATTCCCCCCTCATCACGTGTGCGGTGAGCACATTATTTTGTGTGAAGTGCCTTTTCATATAGACACGGTGTTTACTTGTTAAGCAATATGATAACGTTGTATATTTTTTGTTGTTGTGACTAACCTGGAGGACCTCCGATGCTCTGTAAACAAAACTGATGCAGGGGAGAGGTACCGCCCTTTTATCCTGTAGGTTTGCTGTCCCTGAAGGGCGGATCCCCTCTCTCTGGTGTGCTGTCATGGGCTCTGAGAAACACCGTTATCGGTGAGTAACTATGACTATTGTGCTTGCACAGGGGCCTCTTCTGTCTGTGTCCACCAGCGGTGCACCTTTTTATCTTTTTATTACATATTTTCAGAGGGGATCCTGTTTTATCTAGCTTCATATTCAAAATAGAAGTGTTAGCTTTCTTTGTAATCTTCATAATGAGATAATTGTCAGTTTATTGTACAAACCAATGGTCCCCAACCTTTATTACCTTGAGAGCCACATTCAGCTCTAAGGTCGTGGTCATGAGCCACATCTAGCTCTCCTTCACCCCGCAATAAATCGCTGAAAAGGAGGATTTGTGGGTTATGATCCACGCTGACAGCACATCCAAAAACAGACCAATTGTATAGTTGAACAGTGGTTTATTCTACTCGTTTCGGAGTACACATGACTCATTCCTCAGGAAATACCACAAGTACAGACAAAAGTTGTTACACACTAAAGATAGCTTCAGATTTCAAAATTCAATAAACGCGCCAAGGATTCACCTGACACAGGTGCTGACGTGTTAGCACATGATAGGTATATTATTAAATAAAGAATTGGTGTAAAGATAGTTCAATATATTATAAATGCCTTCTTATCTATATATTGCTTTATGGGAATACAGAAGAAAAGGGGGAAAAAAAGAAGAAAGAAATATATTTCTCTGAATGTGTATATTCCACCATTAATTGATATTTATTTATTCAATAAAAACATATGAAAAAAATATGTAAAATAAAAATGTATGTGTTAAAATTATTTATTTTATATTGCTAAATAAAATTTTAAATTATATAAAAAGTATCCAAATACTTTTTATATAATTTAAAATTTTTATTTAGCAATATAAAATAAATAATTTTAACACATTTTTCTCAGTCACCCATGACAGCACTACCAGAGAGGGGATCCGCCCTTCAAGGACAGGAAACCTATAGGATAAAAGGGCGGTACCTCTCTCCTGCATCAGTTTGATTTCCTGTCCCAGACAGGGAACCCTCTATGATCGGTACCTGAAGATCCGGAGCCGGCCAGTCGATCTATGACGGCGGGGAGGCCCCTGTCACGGCTGGTGCGGTGTCCGACGCCACCACTGCTGGGCCTGAGGGGTCTGCAGAGTGCGCGGAGGGAAGCGCGGCCGCCTCCCCGGATTGGGGTAGGGGCTTCGGGGACCCGGTGAGCCGTACATCTCACGCCGCAACAAGCACTTCCTGATTCGGGGCGGGCGCACGGTGTGCGAGGTGCACCAAGATGGCTGCCGCCCCGGATCTAGTAATCTCTACTTCCGGGTCCCAGGCAGCGCGCGCATGCGCAGATCAGAGGGATCAGCGTTTCCCGATGACGCAGCCCTGGAGGAGGGGGTGGATTTGCGCCAAAAATATGTTTTAAACATCGCTGTGGAGATGTTTCCTTGCTGCATGCAGTCCCAATAATGGAGGACAGCGATCAGCAGCTCCTGCCGCCGCAGCCATTAGAGCTGCCGCAGCAGCGTCACCACCAGCGCAAGCCGGATGCTCAAAGAAAGAGATCCTCTACCGGCACCAGCAGTACTCACTCCAGCAGCCATTCCATGCCGCAGAGTAAAGTCTCCACTAAGGCTAACCAGCCGACACCACCGACTACGGATCTCATACAGGATGCTATACCTCCTCCAGAACCGGTACCTGTGGCTGCGCAAAATGGGTGAGTGATCTTCGTGAAAGATCACCAAATAATTAGGGTCCCCTTTTCCATTTATTTTTAGGCAAGAAAAAGAACGGAGAAAACTAAGCATAGGTCATGTCCCCTGTGCAGAAAACCCCTGTCGCAAACCTAGGATAAGAAATTGTGTGATTCATGTATAGGACAGGTCCTTTGTGAGGAAACCCCTAGTTTAGCCTCTGAATTGCGATCTGTAATCAGATCAGAGGTAGAAAGAGTGTTTAAATCCCTTAAAGGGGAAGGGGTCAAAGAGAAAACACCTGTACCCTATTCACACTCCGATTCCTCTAGTTCTGAAGATGGAGATTCAGACAGACGGGGGTCCTCCTCCTCCTCGGATTCTGAGAGCGGAGGTCGCCACTGCTTCCCTTTAGATGAAGTCGATGCCCTTGTGAAGGCTGTAAGATCGACCATAGGGGTCCTGGATCCCCGTCCTGACAAGACGGTACAGGACATCATGTTTGGAGGATTAGGTAAAAAAAAAAGCGTAGAGTCTTTCCACTTAACGAAAATGTTCAAGCATTAATTAAAAAGGAGTGGGAGAAACCAGAAAGAAAAAATCTCATCCGTACCCTCCCTTAAAAGGAAATATCCCTTCGAGGAAGAGGCTTCTACATCTTGGGATAAAGCCCCTAAACTTGACGTAGCAGTAGCTAAAAAAATTAAAAAAAAATAAAAAAAATTTGCGTTGCCCTTTCAGGACATGGGAACTCTGAAGGATCCCCTTGATAAAAGATCCGATACCTTCCTTAAAGGGGCCTGGGAATCGGCAGGGGGATGTTTAAGGCCTGCAATAGCAGCCGCGTGTACTTCTAGATCTCTAATGATTTGGATAGATAACATAGAAAAACAATGGTCACACCATTTGTTAAGCGGCCCTTTCGGAATAGGAAATTTTTCCGGAGACGTCCCCCAAGGGAACAGAACAGATGGGATGATGGGAAAAGGAGAGATAGGGGGTTCCTCTTTGGTAATTCCCCAAGAGATAAAAAGACCCCTAAGTGACACCTTCCCCAGGGTGGGAGGGAGATTATCTCAACACCTTCCGGCCTGGGAAAAAATCTCAACCAGCACTTGGGTTTTGAACTTGATAAAAATGGGACTTCAGATAAACTTTACTTCCCTTCCTCCCCAAAACTATGTGGTCACCCCACTAAAATTCTCACCTCAGCAACAACAGGCATTGGAACAACAAATTTCAAAGCTCATAAACAAAGACGTCATTCAAGAAGTCCCCCTGCTGGAAAGAGGGACAGGGTTTTATTCCCCACTTTTTCTGGTTCCAAAACCGGACGGGTCCTTCCGCACAATAATAAACTTGCGGAAGTTAAATGGCTATGTAAGGCTAGTTTCACATTTGCGTTTAAATCCGCAGCGTTTAAAACGCATCCGCAAGTGGTGGAAAAAACGCATGTAAACGCGTACAAACGTGGCGTTTTTTTGACGCATGCGTTGACGCATGCGGTTAAAAAAACGCCGCGTTTGTACGCGTTTACATGCGTTTTTTTCCTGCGTTTGCGTTTTTGGTGCGCATGATGAGAAATTTCACAAGAGAAAAATCTAGATAACCAGACAACGCCAATGGGACTACAGAGGGCGTGTATTATGGAATCTCTATTGTGAGGCTGTGGCCTCTGATACAGCTAGGGGGCGCTGTTTGTTCTCCCCAGAATGTCCATGCAGACGGATGAAGTCCATAGGTGTATGAGAGTCACGGATTTCCGGTCCGGGTTTTCCAGGTGGCTAAAGGCCACAGGTTTGTGTGTGTTTAAAAGCCCTGCAGTAAGGGGTATGGGTGTGTCAGGCCGTGCAGGCTGTGTCAGGCGTCTGGCCAGGTGAGGCCAGGTGTGCGAGGTGCACGTCAGTGTCAGTCAGGTGTGTGCTGGTCTGCAGAGTGCATGGAGGCCAGCAGAGCCAGCACCCAGGGCAGCTGAATAGCCTGGCACCCGCAGCGTGCACAGAGATGCAAGTCGTCCATGGTACTGGTCTCGGAGGTGGACAGTCCTGTGCCCGGAGGTGGTTGTCCTGTGCCCGTAGGAGTCGGATGTGGACAGACTTGTGCCCGGAGGTGGATGTCCTGTGCCCGAAAGAGGACTAGCATGTGCAACGATTGCAAACAGGTGGATATGGTGCCCGGCTGCTATCCGGAGGATATCCTGAACTGTGTACAACTGTGTGAGTAAAGAGTCTGTAAGAGACTGTCTTATTTGTACCCGGCTGCACTCCAGAGGATAAAGAGTGCAGTGCGCTGAGTGAGTACAGAGACTGTGATACAGTGATGCAGGACACCCACGGGAACTAGTCAGAGGAGGGCTGGCGTGAGTAGTGTCTGCAACATATGAGGCTGTGTGTATAGAGTCTGAGATGGCGTGCGGTCGCCCAGGGTAACTGGACAAGGGAAGTCTGGCCTGTTTAGGGACCGCAAATCTAAAGCCATGTGAAATGTATTGCATTGAACTGGTGTAAACTGGTCACTAAAGTTATATGCATTTATGTGAACTGGACTTTAATGCTGTGAAGAAACACATTAAAAGAGACTTTTGTGTTTGAATTTGTGGGTCACTGCTTCTTCACTGCATACGATGCTAATACAGCTTTACATATGGTGGAGAGATTGCGGGCAGTGTGAACTGAGGCATACCCCAAAGCTTGCTGCATAGCATTGTGCAAAGTCAGCTGGAATTTTTTTTTTTTTCTCAAGACTGTCTTGCTGTGGCTCGGCGGGGCCATGAAGATTGAAAGCTTCTGGCGGTAACTCGGGGTTACGAAGATTTGCTGTGGATCGGCGGGTTCACGAAGTCTGCGCAGCAGGAGCTGCAGTTCTGGCAGCAACAGCTAGAGGCGCTGCAGTTGCAGCAGAGAATGTGTTTATGTACTGTTTTTGGCGTAGAACCTGAAAATATTGAGATACCTGCCAATAGGGGTCACCAAATTAGGGTCAGAGTGTAATCCCGATAGGCTCCCCCTAGAGGTTTTGGCAGGAGAAACTGAAAACGTTTTGGGGCGGGGATGTCACAGGGTCATACGGATGCCTTATTATCTCGCGCCCATACTGGGTAACAAGTGTTCAACCCCACAGGTATGAACAGGGGGGGAGGATATGTGAGGCTGTGGCCTCTGATACAGCTAGGGGGCACTGTTTGTTCTCCCCAGAATGTCCATGCAGACGGATGAAGTCCATAGGTGTGCATGAGAGTCACAGATTTCCGGTCCGTGTTTTCCAGGTGGCTGAAGGCCACAGGTTTGTGTGTGTTTTAAAAGCCCTGCAGTAAGGGGTATGGCCGTGTCAGGCCGTGCAGGCCGTGTCAGGCCGTGCAGGCTGTGTCAGGCGTCTGGCCAGGTGAGGCCAGGTGTGCGAGGTGCACGTCAGTGTCAGTCTGGTGTGTGCTGGTCTGCAGAGTGCATGGAGGCCAGCAGAGCCAGCACCCAGGGCAGCTGAATAGCCTGGCACCCGCAGCGTACACAGAGATGCAAGTCGTCCATGGTACTGGTCTCGGATGTGGACAGACCTGTGCCCGGAGGTGGATGTCCTGTGCCCGAAAGAGGACTAGCATGTGCAACGATTGCAAACAGGTGGATATGGTGCCCGGCTGCTATCCGGAGGATATCCTGAACTGTGTACGACTGTGTGAGTAAAGAGTCTGTAAGAGACTGTCTTATTTGTACCCGGCTGCACTCCAGAGGATAAAGAGTGCAGTGCGCTGAGTGAGTACAGAGACTGTGATACAGCGATGCAGGACACCCACGGGAACTAGTCAGAGGAGGGCTGGCGTGAGTAGTGTCTGCAACATATGAGGCTGTGTGTATAGAGTCTGAGATGGCGTGCAGTCGCCCAGGGTAACTGGACAAGGGAAGTCTGGCCTGTTTAGGGACCGCAAATCTAAAGCCATGTGAAATGTATTGCATTGAACTGGTGTAAACTGGTCACTAAAGTTATATGCATTTATGTGAACTGGACTTTAATGCTGTGAAGAAACACATTAAAAGAGACTTTTGTGTTTGAATTTGTGGGTCACTGCTTCTTCACTGCATACGATGCTAATACAGCTTTACACTATATATAGACCCTAGGGCTACTGAAATTTTAACAGTTTGCTACTGTATCCTGTGTCATGATGGATCTTCGCATGGAGAGCTTTTATTTCAACCTGGATTTCAGCTTCCAACTGTTTCTTGCCTGTGCTTTTGCTTGGGAGCAAGACAGAAATCGCCAAAGATGGAGAAGGAGACAACGTAGGCGTTTTTGGAGGCACCCCATTATCGAACTACGTGAGAGCCGTGGAGCCTACCACATGCTCTATGCCGAGTTTAATGCCAACCCGGAGAAATTCCAGGAATACACACAAATGTCGCAAGACTCTTTCCGGGATTTGCTTTCTCGTGTCCAAGGAGCCATACGGCGACATGACACCCAGCTCCGAAGAGCGATTCCACCCGAGGAACGTCTGCTGGTTACATTAAGGTACGTTCAAAATCTAAACCAATGACAGTCCAAATTTAGTGTTTTCAGACATGTATTTTTTGGGTATTTTCCTTTCTTACTTAAGAGTAACCACACCCTAAAAAGAATAGATTGTAATGTTTTTTGTGTTTGTTTTTCTTCCAGATTTCTGGCCACCGGAGAGAGTTTATCATCCCTCCTCTTCCAATATCAGCTTGGAATATCCACCCTGTCCAGAATAGTTGTGGACACCTGCCGGGCTTTGTGGAATGTACTCCGGGATGAGTTTATACCCCTACCCACCTTGGACATGTGGCTAGAAATTCTGGAGTGTGTGTGATTTCCCCAACTGTTTAGGAGCGGTGGATGGAAAGCACATTCGCATTATCAAACCAGCCAGAACAGGATCGGAGTTCTGCGGGACCAATTTGCGGCCTTTTTTTATTCAGATATTGGACGTGTGTCATGGCAGGACAATGTTGTGTAAATGTCCAGTTGTAAGGCTGGTTTCACACTTGCGTTTTGATCTGCAGCGTTTTAAAAAAAAAACGCAGGTGGTGAAAAAACGCATGTAAACGCGGCAAAACGCCGCGTTTTTGCATGCAGAACAAAAAAACACGGCGTTTTGCCGCGTTTACATGCGTTTTTTCCTGTGTTTGCGTTTTTTAAACGCATGCTGAGAAGTGTGTGACAGCTGCCAATCATCAAAATCAACTAGAAAACCCACTATAAACAGAAATAGCTAGGGTTAGGGTTAGGATCCCTAGTAACCCTAGGGATCCTAACCCTAACCCTAGGGATCCTAACTCTAACCCTAACCCTAACCCTAGGGATCCTAACCCTAACCCTAAGGGTTAGGATCCTAACCCTAGGGGTTAGGGTTAGGATCCCTAGGGTTAGGGTTAGGATCCCTAGGGTTACTAGGGATCCTAACCTTAGGGTTAGGTTTAGGGTTAGGATCCCTAGTAACCCTAGGGTTAGGGTTTTCTTGTTTTTTTCTTGTGGTTAGGGTTAGGGTTTTCTTGTTTTTTCTTGTGTTTAGGGTTAGTGTTTTCTTGTGTTTTCTTGTGTTTTTCTATAAAAACGCATGTGTTTTTAATGCAAGCAAACGCATGTGCTTAAAAACGCATGCGTTTACATAGACAGCAATGCATTTTTTTGCCGCGAATAGACGCATGCGTTTTTTTTGCGGCAAAAAAACGCCGCTAGAAATTACTACATGTTGCATTTGTGCAACTGAACGCACGCGTCAAAAAACGCATGCGTTGCTGAAAACGCGTCAAAACGCACGCTAAAAAACGCATGCGTTTTTAATGTTAAGTATAGGAAAAAAAAGTATGCGTTTTTTAGTGCTAAAACGCTGCAGATCAAAACGCAAGTGTGAAACCAGCCTAATTCGATCTGTACCAGTTATTTTCTACAATGATAATATTTCTCATTAATAAACTTTAGTTTTGGTTGAGTTGACCGTGTCTCCTATCTTTTTCCTCTCCAAACCAAGCCTGTACTAAACTTGCAATATTTGATCTGTATTTAATATCATTTTTTGTAATCCCAAACCAGGAGTGGGTGATAAAAGCCGAGGTGCTAGTTATGTTAATATCATAATTTAACTCTAATTGTTCCACTCCTTGTTTTGGCTTACAAATACTAATTTACATAGTTACATAGTTACATAGTTATTAAGGTTGAAGGAAGACTGTAAGTCCATCTAGTTCAACCCATAGCCTAACCTAACATGCCCTAACATGTTGATCCAGGGGAAGGCAAAAAAACCCCATGTGGCAAAGGGTAACTAATATAAAACACTGGCCACATACTTCTAGTGTTATGGCAGCCATGTTGCTTTATTGGGAAGTTTGTTGACGTCATTGCGTCCTGATTCTGTTCTGCTGCATCCTTTGGACACACACTGAAGAGACAATGACTGTCACACTATCTATACTCATCAAGTCAGGTGTCAGAAATAATGAATTCATGATGCACATATTACAGCCTCATGAATTCACTTTCTGACACCTAAAAAGGAGAAGAAATTATGACAGAGAATTTTTCAAATTTTTAGATATGTATCTCTTTTATTTCATGGCAAGAGCAGAAAAACAAAAAAAAATTTAATATTAAAAAATGGTATTATTAAAATAGTAGAATTAAAACTGTATATATGTACCGTATATTGCTCACGGGCACATATCAAAAAATATTAATATATGTTTATATAGTACAATATATAATTGCACAAGGCTGGTCTCAATATTTTATATACTGGGTACCCCGGTAGGTATAATTAATGTCAAAAAGCAAAGTAGGGATCATATGTGACACATAGTAATAAAAATATATATAAATCTAAAAACAATATAAAAGCCAAAAGTGAGGGTGTGTAAAGTATTTATATATATATATATATATATATATATATATATATATATATATATATATATATATATATAATACCCAAAAATTGGAACAGCACAACTCCTATACTTAGCTTCAGGTGCAATGCCCATAGACCACCCGTCCACCGGTCGTCTCCAATCAATATTCTGACAAAGCAGGCAGCACTCCAGTTTCCAAAAATATGCAGGACTTTAATGAACCCACATGTCTCAGCAACGTTTCGGCTCAACTGAGCCTTTCTCAAGCCTCAAGTATAATTAATGTCAAAATATATATATATATATATATATATACACTCATCGGCCACTTTATTAGGTACACCATGCTAGTAACGGGTTGGACCCCCTTTTGCCTTCAGAACTGCCTCAATTCTTAGATTCAACAAGGTGCTGGAAGCATTCCTCAGAGATTTTGGTCCATATTGACATGATGGCATCACACAGTTGCCGCAGATTTGTCGGCTGCACATCCCAAAGATGCTCCATACAAGGCAGGATGGATCCATGCTTTCATGTTGTTTACGCCAAATTCTGACCCTACCATCCGAATGTCGCAGCAGAAATCGAGACTCATCAGACCAAGCAACGTTTTTCCAATCTTCTACTGTCCAATTTCGATGAGCTTGTACAAATTGTAGCCTCAGTTTCTTGTTCTTAGCTGAAAGGAGTAGTACCCGGTGTGGTCTTCTGCTGCTGTAGCCCATCTGCCTCAAAGTTCGACGCACTGTGCGTTCAGAGATGCTCTTAGGCCTACCTTGGTTGTAACGGGTGGCGATTTGAGTCACTGTTGCCGTTCTATCAGCTCGAACCAGTCTGCCCATTCTCCTCTGACCTCTGGCATCAACAAGGCATTTCCGCCCACAACTGCCGCTCACTGGATTTTTTTTCTTTTTCGGACCATTCTCTTTAAACCCTAGAGATGGTTGTGCGTGAAAATCCCAGTAGATCAGCAGTTTCTGAAATACTCAGACCAGCCCTTCTGGCACCAACAACCATGCCACGTTCAAAGGCACTCAAATCACCTTTCTTCCCCATACTGATGCTCGGTTTGAACTGCAGGAGATTGTCTTGACCATGTCTACATGCCTAAATGCACTGAGTTGCCGCCATGTGATTGGCTGATTAGAAATTAAGTGTTAACAAGAAGTTGGACAGGTGTACCTAATAAAGTGGCCAGTGAGTGTATATATATATATATATATATATATATATATATATATATATATATATATATATATATGTGTGTGTGTATATACACGCATACACATATATAAAGAGTGTACTACACATAAAAATTATTATAAAATTATCAAAGGGTGCAAGGAGTGCAACAAAAGTGCAATGTGCCAATTATATAACAGTTAAATTCTAGTATAAATACAAATCGTGCATATTACACACAAAAGAAGTGCTGTATGCACATATGATCCAATACTACTTACTTATGAAGCTGGGGGAAATATTTCAAGGACCGCCAGGTGTTTGATAATGTGCACCCCGACACGTGTTTCGGACCCAAAGTTCCTTGGCAACGCCATGAACTATCATGTGCGTCCGGTCACGTGGTACTGGGTCCTGGGCTTCCGGGTTGTCTGAGTGGCGCGTGCGCCGCACACGCTGTGGGCACTGACATCGGTAATCACTCCAATGATATATAAACCCCTCGGTCACAATGCGATATACCCCCTGACGAAGGAACTTTGGGTCCGAAACACCTGTCGGGGTGCACATTATCAAACACCTGGCGGTCCTGGAAATATTTCCCCCAGCTTCATAAGTAAGTGGTATTGGATCATATGTGCATACAGCACTTCTTTTGTGTGTAATATGCACGATTTGTATTTATACTAGAATTTAATTGTTATATAATTGGCACATTGCACTGTTGTTGCACTCCTTGCACCCTTTGATAATTTTATAATAATTTTTATGTGTAGTACACTCTTTATATATGTGTAAGCGTGTGTGTGTATATGTATATATATATATATATATATATATGTATATATATATATATATATTTACTTTACACACCCTCACACTTTTGGCTTTTATATTGTTTTTAGATTTATATATATTTTTATTACTATGTGTCACATATGATCCCTACTTTGCTTTTTGACATTAATTATACCTACCGGGGTACCCAGTATATAAAATATTGAGACCAGCCTTGTGCTATTATATATTGTACTATATAAACATATATTAATATTTTTTGATATGTGCCCGTGAGCAATATACATATATACAGTTTTAATTCTACTATTTTAATAATACCATTTTTTAATATTACATTTTTTTTGTTTTTCTGCTCTTGCCATGAAATAAAAGAGATACCGTACATATCTAAAAATTTGAAAAATTCTCTGTCATCATTTCTTCCACTGGTTTGGTTCATACTTGGTGCATGTTATTTTTTTGTCTTCCTAGTGGTTTCACTATATTTTTCGACACAGGTGGTGACCAGTATTACTATAATTAATATTGGATGATGGAATATCTGTTTATATATTAGCCCTCTATATATTAACTGGTTTTTCCTCTGTGTCTACTTTGATTTATTTCTGACACCTGTGCAGGTGAGCATAGATATGCAGTGTGTGACCACCATTGTCCCCTCAATTTGTGTGTAATAGATTATGTATAAAGAAGAGAAAATGGTGGTTATACAAGGCAGTTCTCTGCTGAACAGGTCAGGTGTCATAACTAATGAGATTTTTGACACCTGACCTGTTCAGTAGAGGTCTGCACTGTAATTCCACCATTTTCTCTTCAGACTGCCACACAAGGCACAGACAAAAAGAGATTATGGAGATACCTGTAATATTATTTGGCCCACCTCATATCTGTATACTAAAGACACACAAAGCTGAATTTTTTTTTTTAACTAGTGGAGATATGATGTGGCCCAAAAAGTAAGTGTGTGGCGAAGTTTCTTGGCGCACAGTGTGTGTTGCTGGCGGCGGAAGACACAATAAACCAAACATAATTGTGTCAAATCAAACTTTTTTTATTTTGTTAACAACTCAAAAAATTATTTTTTACTGCGCCGGCTTGGGGTAGAGTAATGTAAACGAGGGGTGTGAAGCACTGAGGCCTGGCTAACCGTGGACGACGCAGAGGTGGCAGGAGAAGGGGCAATGAAATTAGAAGGGTCTGGAAGTTCGGGGATGGGGCTTGCACATGAGAGGCTTGAGACGCACTGGAACGGTGAGACAAACCTGACATTACAGACACATTGGGAGGTGAAGGGGGAGGAATGCTAAGAGTCCTCTGTTTTTGTTTTTTTCTGTGTTTTCTTTTTGGTTTGCCTGGTTGTGGGAGGTCTTGGTGGGCTCATATGGCGTGGCGGGTGACCTGTCGGGGTCCGGCTGCACTGTGCCAGAGTCCATAGTGCTCGTAGAGCGTGCAGCCATGCCAGAGTCCATAGTGCTCGTAGAGCGTGCAGCCATGCCAGAGTCCATAGCGCTTGTAGAGCGGAAGGCCATGCCAGGGTCCTGCTGCATCGTGGTGGTGGCGGTACGGAATGCCATGCCAGGGTCCTGCTGCATCGTGGTGTACGGAAAGCCATGCCAGGGTCCTGCTGCATCGTGGTGGCGGTACGGAAAGCCATGCCAGGGTCCTGCTGCATCGTGGTGGTGGCGGTACGGAAAGTCATGCCAGGGTCCTGCTGCATCGTGGAGGTGGCGGTACGGAAGGCCATGCCAGAGTCCTGCTGCATCGTGGAGGTGGTGTTACGGAAGGCCATGCCAGGGTCCTGCTGCATCGTGGTGTCAGTGGAGGAGGTCCAAGCAGGAGCAGCGGAAGTCATGGTGGTGGCAGTGGGATGTCCAACTGCACTCGGCATGGTGGTGGTGCTGTAGTGGTGTCCGGCTGTGGAAGGAATTGAGGTGGCCGTGCAGTGGGATGCAGCAGAGGTCGACATTGTGGTCAAGCGTGACAGTGAAGGCACAGGTGGATATGCCTCCACTGTCTGCTAGAAATACCGACTCTGCTGCATAGCCTGCACGTAAGCAGCATTGCAGGCCTGCATGACACTCAGCTGGAGATCAGGAGTAAGGTGTTCCGACATGCCCTGCTCAATTTGGTTAAAAAAATGATCTGCTGGCCTCTGGAGGTCGGCTTTCACTTGATCAAGGCTTTTGCTGACCTCCTGGATATGTGCATTCAAGAGGCTATGTGACACATCCATTCGGTCACCCAAAGCCTTGGTTGCTTCGTGTAAAGCCGAGCTCAAGTGCAAAAACTCGGGCATGTGTGACCTGTCCGAAGCCCTCTGCCGCTGCCGGGAGGAGCCCCAAAAAAAAGGGGCAGTGGAAGAGGACTGCGAAAGGGGAAGACCTGATGGACCAGCTCCCTGGTCTCCAGTTAGTGTGGAAGGCCCACTTGCTGCTGCGCTGCTGGATGGCTGGGACGGGTCCGTGGCTGTTGGATGAAGGACCGCTCCAGAACCTGGGCCAACAGGAGTGCTGTATGTTATGTGAAAAAAGGAAAAAGAAAATTACTATCAAAAATTTAACAGATGCAAAATCCTGTGGTATGTAAAAATACAGATTATGTCAATACAATACAACCTAATGCACGTGATAAATACTTACGTTCTCTGGGCAAGGACCGGTCTTAAAAATGCCAGAACTCGATGGTATTTGTATCTTCTGATCCTTGCTCCTGAACCACTGGGAACACGGCTCTCTTGACGCAGATCCTTGTTGAAGCGGTCCTTCATCGAACGCCAACGTGTTTTGACTTTGGATACTGTTAAAAAAAAAAAAAAAAAAAAAAAGTTGTGGACAGAAAAAGTACTTTTGGCCGTGCTCACACAACTGTGTGTGATGAGAGAAACTCCTGAGAGTTTCTTTCATCACACACAGTCGAGTGAGCACGGCCAAGGTGTCTGCTGCTTCACACTGCAGTGCAATACTTACCAAATGCAGCTCGGACCCGTGTCGGGGCGTTGTCCCAGCCATCCCACATCTCTTTGGCCACCTCATTCCATAAGCGCCGGATCGTCACGTTGTTTGAGTGCAGTGGATCCCGGGTGTCCCACAACGGAACTCTCCTGGACCAGGGGGATGAGGAGGTCATTCTCGATAAGATCATCCTCCCGTTGTGAAGCCTAAAAATTAAAGAAAGTCATTACAGTTTGCTCAATTAACAGAAGGAAAAGAAAGAAAAAAGATGCTGAGAAATGGCATGTATAGTAAAGTCAACATACAAAAGGATTCCACAAGAAAAAAGTAAAGAAATAAGAATGGAAAGAAAGATAGATTCAAGAATATTACACTGAGGACAGTCAGCCTTGTATACGTACCCGCTGCCGTCTTTCCACCGGACCTTGACTCCACTGCTCCTGCCCTCTCTCTGCCGCAGTAGAAGAAGAGCTCTAAAAAAAGAAAATAGACGCCTCTAGAAATTACTACATGTTGCATTTCCGCGCCAAGCCGCAAACGACGAGACGACGCATGCGTCGTCAAACGCGGCAAAACGCGAACCAAAAAAAGCATGCTTTTTTAATGTTAAATATAGGAAAACACGACGCATTCGTTTATATGCGGTACAAACGCTGCGGCAACAAACGCAAATGTGAAACCAGCCTAAAGAACCAAAGTTTCAAAATGGAATCAATAAAATCAACAATCAAAAACCTGTTTCCGAATTGCTTCATGATAGTGTTGGATCTCAGCGACGCGTGTTATCACGTCCCCATCCACAACAACTCCCAAAAATACTTCAGAATAGCAGTGGTCATGGGAGGAGAAGTTAGGGAATACCAGTACAAAGCCCTTCCCTTTGGCATTTCCGTGGCACCCCGCAGATTTACCAAATTGATAGCGGAAATGATGGCCCATCTAAGAGAAAAAGACATTTTAATAGTACCATACTTGGACGACTTTATAATTATCAGCAATTCAGCCCAACACCATCGCCAACAATGCGACAGAGTAATAAAAACTTTGACTGAGTTAGGCTGGCTTATTAAACTCCAAAAATCAAAACTAGAACTGACCAGGGTTCAAGAGTTTTTGGGCCTATCTTTGGACTCGATAACACAGGAATGTCGTCTTCCAGACCAGAAAAAACAAAAAATATTAAATCTTGTCTCAAGAGCTTGCTCAAACCCTCTTATGACCTTGAGAGGGGCGATGTCACTATTGGGGTCCCTTTCTGCCTGCCTCCTGGCAATACAGTGGGCACAAATTCACACGAGAAATCTCCAGTGGGATATTCTGAGGAATCAGATCACACTAGAGGGACATCTAGAAGGACATATGACTCTAAATTCAGACACTATTCGTTCACTAACCTGGTGGTTGGATTCCAACAACCTATCAAAAGGGGTTCCTTGGGTAATAGGCATATCTCGGATAGTTACCATGGATGCCAGTCCCACGGGGTGGGGAGCTCACCTGGGCAACAGTATCACTCAGGGAGTCTGGACAGGTCAAGAATACGGGGCATCCTCAAACCAAAAAGAACTTTGGGGGGTGAGCCATGCTCTATCATACTTCCTTCACAGCCTGCGGGGGCATCATGTCCGGGTTTTCTCAGACAATCAGGTAGTGGTAGCCTACCTGAACCACCAGGAGGCGACCAGGTCTCGAGCCCTAATGAAGGCCACTTCCCAAATCTTCACTTTAGCAGAAAACAACTTTCTATCCCTCTCTGCGCTACATATAAACGGGGTAGAAAACCAAAAAGCAGACTTCTTAAGCCGTACCCATTTAAAACAGGGGGAATGGACACTGAATCAAAGCATCTTCAATCAGATCACCAAACTATTGGGGGTCCCTGTAATAGACCTTTTTGCCAGTGTAGAGAACAGGAAAGTAAAAGAATTCTGTTCTCTAGACCCCAGGGGGGGCCCTCGGGCACTGGATGCATTCACGATTCCCTGGACTCAGGGTCTCGCATATGCCTTTCCCCCTTATATTCTTATTCCGGCAGTTCTGCGGAAAATCAGACAGGACAGGGCGAGTCTCATCCTAATAGCCCCTTTCTGGCCCAAAAGGACCTGGTTTTCCTGGCTGAGGATGCTATCGGTCACCGATCCCTGGGTTCTCCCGGATCTTCCGGACCTCCTATCGCAGGGACCGGTGTTCCACCCTCAGTCAGAGAGACTCCACTTGACAGCGTGGAATTTGAGAGGTCACTACTAAAGGCAAGGGGTTTTTCGGATAAACTAGTGTCCACACTATTGAAAAGTAGGAAAATAGTAACAACTAAAATCTACGGCATAACCTGGAAAAAGTTTCTGTCCACCTCTGGGGTAAAATTACAAGATGGAGTTCCAGTTGCTAAAGTGTTAGAATTCCTACAAAAAGGCTTAGCTCTAGGCCTCTCGGTAAGCACTTTAAAAGTGCAAATAGCGGCTTTAGGGGCACTATACAGTGAGAATATAGCCGCTAATCCATGGGTAACAAGGTTTATTAAAGCTGCTGTAAGATCTAAACCCATAAACATTAAAAAACTACCAACCTGGGACTTAAACTTAGTCTTGTCAGCTCTAACAGAGCCCCCGTTTGAGCCCATAGATTCGATACCACTTAAAACCTTATCACTTAAACCAGTGATTTTCAACCAGTGTTCCGCAGCACACTAGTGTGCCGCGACACATGGTCGGGTGTGCCGCTGGGTAAGTTCCCCAAACTATGGTGCCCCCTTTGTTTTGTTCCCCGGCAATGCGCAGCGATGCGCAGTCACGGAATAACACATGCGCGAGCTTTGAACGCTCGCGCGACTTAATGACGTCACCGAGGCCGGCGCGTCATCCTGAGAGCGGAGAGACTCTCGCATTTGCCCGCCGCCAAGGTAATGCCCGCCAATAATGCTGTGTATAATCATTAAGTCAGCAACAGCTCATTAACAGTTAATCAGCTGTTGCTGACTATATGAGCTTTTGCCTGAGTATATGAACTGTTGGCAGAATACTCAGCATATGAGCTGGTACTTTTAGTACCTGGCAGAGGTCCTTTAAGTGTGGCAGATAATGTAATACTCTTCTATTTTAGGTGTGGCTGCGCACACTATCTCAGCAGTGATGGAGAAGTATTTGAGAATGGAAAAGGCAAATGCCGAACAGGACCCTGGACACAATTCTAACCCAGATGAAGGCCCTAGTATGAGAGGTCGACAAAAGAAAAAAGACAAGACGGTGAGCTCAAGGCAATACAGTAAAAGCTATCTTTCATTTGGATTTACTTTCACTGGGGATGCGACAGCACCAACACCACTGTGCTTGGTGTGTGGTGAGAAGCTATCCAATAGCGCCATGGTGCCAAGCAAGCTTAAACGCCATCTCCAAACGAAACACCCTTCCGTTCAAAACAAGCCGATGGAGTATTTTGTACGCGTACGTACAAACAATGAGAAAGGGGCAACTTTTTTGAGAAAAAGCACAAAGGTAAATGAGAGAGCCCTCAAAGCTAGCTACATTGTTGCTGAAGTCATAGCTAAATCAAAAAAGTCACACACTGTGGCAGAAACATTAATACTGCCAGCTTGTAAAGCTATTGTAAATGAGATGCTTGGCCCTGACGCAGCCAAAGAGATAGCTAAAGTGCCTCTCTCTGATAACACAATTGCCAGACGGATTGATGACATGTCTGCGGACATTGAAACAGTTGTTTTGGAAAAGGTGCGGATCAGTAAGAAATTTGCCTTGCAACTTGATGAGTCGACGGATATCAGTGGACATTGTCAGCTGTTGGCCAATGCGCATTTTGTGGATGGAGAAGACATTAGAGAAAACTTCCTATTTTGCAAGGCACTGCCAGAAAAATCAACAGGAAAGGTAATATTCCAGGTCACATCGGAATATCTTGATAAAAGTGGGCTTACATGGGAAAACTGCACAGGTGTCTGCACTGATGGAGCCGCAGCCATGGTCGGGCGCATCAAAGGCTTTGTAAGTAGGGTTAAAGAAAGAAACCCAGATGTTCTTGTTACCCACTGTTTCTTGCACCGTGAGGCCCTCGTTGCAAAGACCTTACCAGCAGATCTAGCTCCCGTGTTGGATGATGTTGTGCGCATAGTGAACTTTGTGAAGATGCGACCTTTGAGATGTCGCTTATTTGCGTCTTTGTGTACAGAAATGGGAGCGGAACATAAAATCTTATTGCTCCACACAGAGGTCAGGTGGCTGTCACGCGGCAAAGTGCTGGCCCGTGTCTATGAGTTGCGAGAGGAACTTAAAATATTTCTGACAAACGAGAGGTCCGATTATTCAAAGCTGCTTGCAAGTGATGAGTGGTGTGCAAAGCTGGCATACCTGGCTGATATATTTCAATATCTGAATGAACTAAACACACGGATGCAAGGCCGAAATGAAAATCTGCTTACAAGCACTGATAAAATGAACGGATTCCGTTTAAAGTTGCAGCTCTGGCAGCAACATGTGCAGGGTGGCAACCTTCAGATGTTCCCGCTCACCGATAAACTGCATGATGACAACACTGCTGCAATGTGCGAGGTGATTGGCAGACATTTGAAAACTCTTGAGGAGAAGTTATCATTTTATTTCTCTTCAACCTTCACAGAATGCCTTGACTGGGTTAGGGACCCATACAGCTCATTATCCGTTGCTGGAAAGGACATGACTTTAAAGGAGCAAGAGGAACTCATTGAACTGAAGCAAGATCGCGGTTTAAAGCTAAAGTTTGCTGATCTTCCTTTGGACAGTTTTTGGTTATCTGTTGCCAAGGAATTCCCCATTGTGGCCAACAAAGCTATTTTGACATTACTCCCATTTTCGACCACATATCTATGTGAGCTGGGCTTCTCAAGCTTGACTGCGATAAAAACTAAAAACAGGGAGAGACTGAGAACTGTTGAGGAAGAGCTTCGTGTGTGTCTTTCCACCATTCCTGCCAGGATATCCCTTTTGTGTTTATCGAAACAGGCCCAGGTTTCACACTGAGTGAGTATAAATACATTTAGAATCTATATTATTAACTATATGTAGAATATGTACTCTTTTAGTGTCATTTTGTGCCATTTTGGTTGGTGGTGTGCCCCGGGATTTTTTAAGTATAAAAAGTGTGCCGCGACTGAAAAAAGGTTGAAAATCACTGACTTAAATGGCCCTTCTCACAGCCTTAACATCTGCCCGTAGAATAAGTAATCTCCAGGCCCTATCTGCAAATCCTCCCTTCACGCAAATCATGGATGATAGGGTAATACTGAAAACAGACCCTGCTTATCTACCCAAGGTTGCGTCCAATTTTCACAGGTCCCAGGAGATAATCCTTCCTTCTGCCCAGACCCTAAAAATAAGAAAGAGGAAAAATTCCACACATAAAGGTACCGTCACACTCAGCAACGCTGCAGCGATATAGACAACGAGCCGATCCCTGCAGCGTCACTGTTTAGGTCGCTGTAGAGATGTCAAACACAGCAGCTCCACAACGATGCAGGAGTGATCCTGTGACGTAGCGGTGATGCACTTATCGTTCTCACAGGTCATTAGCTCCATGTTTAACATTGCTGATATCGTTGCTTTTGCTGTCTAACACGACGATACACGCCGATCTGACGACCAAATAAAGTTCTGGACTTTTAGCTCCGACCAGCGATATCACAGCAGGATCCTGATCGCTGCTGCGTGTCAAACACAACGAGATCGCTAACTAGGACGCTGCAACGTCACGGATCGTTGTCGTTCTCGTTGTAAAGTTGTTTAGTGTGAAGGTACCGTTAGATGTGAGAAGGTGTCTAGTACAATATTTAGAATCCACCCAGCAGTATAGGAAGGAAGGGTCTCTCTTTATCTGTTTTCAGGGACTCAGAAAAGGACTCAAAGTGTCATGTCGGACGCTGTTCATACCAGGGCGTTCGACAGACAGCAGTAATTCCGCTTTTGTCTACTATGTGCTCAGTGGCATCAGCTAGATTTTATCTAGCTGGTCTGGGGTTAATTTAGCTGGTGCTCGGATTGGAAGCTGGGCCACGCCCACTGCCTTTAACTAGTTCTTCTGAACATTGGGCGTCGCCGATTATAGCTTCTGTCTTGTGCTTGGTTATCTCGGTCTGGAGTGGTGAGCTAGGAGTTGGAGTATTGTATCTGGTGGTGTATTTCCCTTTGTCTTATTTACGCCTTCCTATATTTGTATGTATTTTGCCCTGCGCATTTATAGTGTATTCTGAGTGACTGCGGCGTGCTGTATATTTTCCGTTACCCTTGTCTGTGCTAACTGTGGGTATTGGTGTATGATCTTTTCACTGGGTGGTGGGCGGTGGTTTTCAACCTAGGGTTGAAACAGGAGACAGGGCGAGGGTCGAGGCCTAGACATGCACACCATCAGTGTAAACTCTAGGTAGAGGGTCAGTCAGGATTTCCCTAGTCTGAGGGAAATTGCAGGGGCCCGGGTTATTAGCTCTTGCCCACCTAGTCTTCCCGTTACATTATAATCGGCCTTAAAAACAAAACAAAAAAAAGGGGTTTCCTTTTTTTGTTTTGTCATGGATCCCATGACTTCCATAACCCACCAGTTGGAGGCGCTGTCCCTACAGGTCACTGAGTTGAGGGGGGCAGTGCAGCAACAGGAATTAGCAGTATCTAATGTGCAAGCTGGAGCGGCAGGTAGAGTTGCTGAGCCTAAGTTTCCTTTGCCTGAAAAATTTGCTGGGGAACGCAGTAAATTTGTTTCTTTTCGTGAAGCTTGCAAACTATATTTCCGTATGCGCCCGATCTCTTCAGGTAATGAGGCTCAGCGTGTGGGCCTGGTGTTGTCATTGTTAAGCGGGGATCCCCAAGCATGGGCGTTTTCTTTGCCATCTGATTCTGCTGCATTTGACTGTTAAGTTTTTTTTTTCCTTTCTTGGAAACATTTACGATGAGCCTGACAGAATGGCTCTAGCAGAATCTAAGATACGCACTATTCGCCAGGGGGAGCGAGTTGCAGAGGATTACTGTTCTGAATTTCGTCGCTGGGCGATCGATACTCAGTGGAATGATCCAGCGCTGCAGTGTCAGTTTATTCATGGGGTTTCTGGAAGGGTTAAAAAAGCCCTTCTGATGTACGAGACTCCTACTTCTCTAGATTCCGCTATGAGTCTGGTTGTCCGCATTGATCGCCGTTTGCGTCAGGGGGAGCTTTAGACACCGCCTATGGGAGAGGGTTTAGGTTCACGTGTGGTTGCTGCAGGTGGGCCCACGGAGCCTATGCAAATCGCAGGGGTGACACATGTTAAGCGTCGAGCCCCTGTGCTCAGGAAGCAGGGAGCCTGTTTTTACTGCGGTAAGACTGGTCATTTTATTAATATCTGTCCTCTGCTGTCTAAGAAAAACGCAACGGCGGAAAACTTCTAAGCTCAGAGGGTGTGGAGGAGACCAATCTGACCTTATGTATATCCTCCATGGTGGTTTCTCAATGCATGCTCCCTGCTAAGGTTATTATCGCTGGCAGTGAGCTGCCAATTACTGTTTTTGTGGATAGTGGTTCAGCCACAAATCTCATTGATGAGGAGTTTGCGCACACAACCGGTTTTAGGATTGAAAAACTGCCTCATCCTATCCGCATGGTCACCATCAATGCTGCTCCTCTCTCACAAGGGGAGATTACTGAATTTGTGGCTGAGGTGAAACTCCACATTGGGGTTCTACATTCCGAGCAGGTTACATGTAAGGTGCTCAGGAATCTTCCTGCTCAGGTGGTTTTGGGTTTTCCATGGTTGTCTGTGCACAACCCGGTGATTGACTGGAAAACTCAGGACATAATTCAGTGGAGCGAGTTCTGCCAGGAGAATTGCCTGGCCACATGTGTGTCTGCTGTGACTTCAAGCGTTCCGGAGTCACTTCTGGATTTTGTGGATGTGTTCTCTGAGAAGGGTTGTTTAGAGTTGCCGCCACATCGCCCCTATGACTGTACTATCAGGTTTAAACCAGGGGCCAAATTGCCTAAAGCAAGGATGTTTAACATCTCCGGTCTGGAGAGACAAGCGTTAAAGGATTACATTGCTGAAAGTTTGAGCAAAGGGCACATCAGGCCTTGATCCTCGCCTGTGGCAGCAGGGTTCTTCTTCGTGAAGAAGAAAGATGTCGGATTACGCCCGTGTTTGGATTTCAGGGAATTGAACCTGATTACGGTTCGTGATCCATACCCTATGCCACTGATACCAGATTTGTTCAACCAGGTGGCAGGTGCTAAGTTGTTTACCAAGCTTGACCTCAGGGGGGCGTACAACATCATAAGAGTCCGTCAAGGTGATGAGTGGAAGACGGCTTTTAATACCCCTGAGGTTCATTTTGAAAATTTGGTGATGCTATTTGGGTTGACTAACGCACCTGTAGTGTTCCAACATTTCATTAATGATGTGTTTTCGCATGTTTTGGGGAAATTCGTTATCATGTACCTAGATGACATTCTCTTATATTCTTGCGACCGTGATACTCATTTAGATCATGTCAGGCAGGTGTTACAGCTTCTCAGAGAGAATAAGCTGTATGCTAAACTTGAGAAATGTGTATTTTCTGTTCAAGAGTTGCCTTTCTTGGGTTATATTGTGTCTGCTTCTGGTTTTAAAATGGACGCCGCTAAGGTGCAAGCGGTGCTGCATTGGGAACGGCCTGATAACCTGAAAGCACTTCAGCGGTTCCTTGGGTTTTCTAACTACTATAGGAAATTTATCAAGGATTTTTCCATCATTGCTAAACCGCTAACTGACATGACTAAAAAGGGTACCAATTTCTCCGTTTGGCCTGAGGCTGCTGTGCGCGCATTTGAATTTCTTAAGAACAGTTTTGTTTGAGCCCCCATTCTTTTGCAGCCAGATGTATCAAAACCTTTTGTTGTGGAAGTCGATGCGTCTGAGGTTGGTGTGGGGGCGGTACTATCACAAGGCTCATCTTTGAGTGATTTGCGTCCATGCGCCTATTTTTCCAAGAAACTGTCGTCCGCCGAACGTAACTACGATATCGGCAACAGGGAGTTGTTGGCAATCAAGTTGGCCTTTGAGGAATGGCGACACTTCTTGGAGGGGTCGGTTCATCAGGTCACTGTGATCACCGACCATAAGAATCTGCTGTATTAGGAGTCAGCCAAGCGTCTGTCCCCCAGGCAGGCTCGCTGGGCATTGTTTTTCACGCTGTTCAATTTTGTTGTCACTTACAGACCGGGGTCTAAAAACACTAAGGCGGATGCTGTGTCCAGGTGTTTTCCGGGGGGAGAACCTCGGGAGGATCCGTTACCCATCCTCCAAAAGGGTGTTGTGGTTTCGGCTCTCACTACCGAGGTTGAGGCTGAGATTGCCGAGGCTCAGGAGGAGGTACCATCTGAGCTTCCCATCAACAAATCTTTTGTACCGCTTCATCTCCGCTTAAAGGTTTTGGCGGAGCATCATGATGCTGTCCTGGCTGGCCACCCAGGGGATAGAGGTACCTTGGAGTTGGTGTCACATCGGTTTTGGTGGCCCAAGATCCGACAGGACGTGGTCTCATACGTGTCAGCTTGCACCGCGTGCGCTAGGGCTAAGACGCCCCGCTCCCGTCCTGTTGGCACACTACTTCCTCTTGAGGTACCTAGTAAGCCATGGACGGAAATCTCCATGGATTTCATCACTGATTTGCCCTCCTCAGCTGGGAACATGGTCATCTTGGTGATTGTTGATCGGTTTTCAAAAATGTCGCACTTTGTGTCTTTGCCTTCGTTGCCTAACGCTAAGACTCTGGCTCAGGTATTTGTGCAGGAGGTGGTCAGACTTCATGGGGTTCCATCTGAAATTGTGTCTGATAGGGGTACTCAGTTTGTGGCAAAACTTTGGAAAGCATTTTGCTCACGGCTGGGGATCAAGTTGTCTCATTCTTCGGCGTTTCATCCTCAGTCAAATGGTCAGACTGAGCGTATGAACCAAAATTTGGAACAGTACTTACGCTGCTTTGTCTCTGATAACCAGGAGGAGTGGTCTACGTTCCTTTCTTTGGCTGAGTTTGCCATCAATAATCACTGCCAGGAGTCGTCTGGGGAGTCTCCGTTTTTTTGTGTTTACGGGCTACATCCTCAATTTTGTACTTTGAGTCAGAGGGTGTTATGACCTGGTGGTTAAGGAGCAACACTGTTATGACCTGGTGGTTAAAAAAACAACATGGGACAAGCTCTGAGGAGGTGGTATCTTTACTGACCGCAGTTCCTAATCCTAACACCAACACTAGTAATAGCCGTGGGATGTTCCTGTCTCTCCCTAGACACCTCGTCACAGCCTGAGAACTAACTACCCCTAAAAATGGAAACAGAAAGCTATCTTGCCTCAGAGAAATTCCCAAAAGGAAAGATAGCCCCCCACAAATATTGACTGTGAGTGGAGAGGGAAATGACATACACAGAAATGAAAACAGATTTTAGCAAAGGAGGCCAAAACTAATCTAGATAGACAGAATAGGAAAGGATACTGTGCGGTCAGTATTAAAAACTAAAAATCCACGCAGAGTTTACAAAAATAATCTCCACACCGACTCACGATGTGGAGGGATAAATCTGCTTCCCCAGAGCTTCCAGCTAGCCTGAATATATCATAATGACAAGCTGGACAAAAAGAAACATAACATGAGCTGAGCAATAAAGTCCAAAGCAAATGGACAACCAAAAGAACTAGCAAGAACTTATCTTTTGCTGAAATGGACAGGCCATCAGAGCAATCCAAGGAGAGATCTGAATCCAACCCAGAAAACATTGACAGCTGGCATGAACTGAAGGCCAGAGCCAGATTAAATAGCAAAGCCAGGAGAGACGATCAGTGAAAGCAGCTGCTACAGCTAAACTCAAGGAGCAGCAGTTCCACTCGAAACCACCAGAGGGAGCCCAAGGGCAGAACTCACAAAAGTACCATTCACAACCACAGGAGGGAGCCCAAAAACGGAATTCACAACAGTACCCCCCCTTGAGGAGTGGTCACCGAACCCTCACCAGAGCCCCCAGGCCGATCAGGACGAGCCAAGTGAAAAGCACGAACCAAATCAGCAGCATGGACATCGGAGGCAACAACCCAAGAATTATCCTCCTGGCCATAACCCTTCCACTTGACCAGATACTGAAGCTTCCGCCTCGAAAGACGAGAATCCAAAATCTTCTCCACCACATATTCCAACTCCCCCTCAACCAACACCGGACCAGGAGGATCAACAGAGGGAACCATGGGCACCACATATCTCCGCAACAAAGAGCTATGGAAAACATTATGGATGGAAAAAGAAGCTGGAAGGGCCAAACGAAAAGACACCGGATTGATAATTTCAGAAATCTTATAAGGACCAATAAAGCGAGGCTTGAACTTAGGGGAAGAAACCTTCATAGGAACATGACGAGAAGACAACCAGACCAAATCCCCAACACGAAGCCGGGGACCAACACACCGACGACGGTTAGCAAAACGTTGAGCCTTTTCCTGAGACAACGTTAAATTGTCCACCACATGAGTCCAAATCTGCTGTAACCTGTCCACCACAGAATTCACACCAGGACAGTCAGAAGGCTCAACCTGCCCTGAAGAAAAACGAGGATGAAAACCAAAGTTACAAAAGAAAGGCGAAACCAAGGTAGCCGAACTAGCTCGATTATTAAGGGCAAACTCGGCCAACGGCAAGAAGGTCACCCAATCATCCTGATCAGCAGACACAAAGCATCTCAAATAGGTTTCCAAAGTCTGATTGGTTCACTCCGTTTGGCCATTTGTCTGAGGATGAAATGCTGAAGAAAAAGACAAATCAATGCCCATTCTAGCACAAAAGGACCGCCAAAACCTAGAAACAAACTGGGAACCTCTGTCAGACACAATATTCTCCGGAATGCCATGCAAACGAACCACATGCTGAAAAAATAAAGGAACCAAATCAGAGGAGGAAGGCAACTTAGGCAAAGGTACCAAATGGACCATCTTAGAAAACCGGTCACAAACCACCCAGATGAGACATCTTCTGAGAAACTGGAAGATCAGAAATAAAATCCATGGAAATATGCGTCCAGGGCCTCTCAGGGACCGGCAAGGGCAAAGCAACCCACTAGCACGGGAACAGCAAGGCTTAGCCTGGGCACAAGTCCCACAGGACTGCACAAAAGAACGCCCATCCCGCGACAAGGAAGGCCACCAAAAGGACCTAGCAACCAACTCTCTGGTACCAAAAATCCCAGGATGACCAGCCAATACTGAACAATGAACCTCAGAAATTACCTTACTAGTCCATCTATCAGGAACAAACAGTTTCCCCACTAGACAGTGGTCAGGTTTATCAGCCTGAAACTCCCAAAGCACCCACCGTAAATCAGTAGAGATGGCAGAAAGAATCACCCCCTCCTTGAGAATACCAGCTGGCTCAAGGACTCCCGGAGAATCAGGCAAAAAACTCCTAGAGAGGGCATCAGCCTTCACATTCTTAGATCCCGGAAGATACGAGACCACAAAATTAAAACGGGAGATGAACAGAGACCATCTAGCTTGTCTAGGATTCAACCGCTTGGCAGACTCAAGGTAAATCAGATTCTTATGATCGGTCAAGACCACAACGCGATGCTTGGCTCCTTCAAGCCAATGTCGCCTCTCCTCGAATGCCCACTTCATAGCCAACAACTCCCGATTGCCGACATCATAATTACGCTCAGCAGGCGAAAACTTTCTGGAGAAGAAAGCACACGGCTTCATCAAAGAGCCATCAGAACTTCTCTGAGACAAAACGGCCCCTGCCCCAATCTCAGAAGCGTCAACCTCAACCTGAAAAGGGAGAGAAACATCTGGCTGACGCAACACAGGGGCAGAAGTAAAACGACGTTTAAGCTCCTGAAAGGCCTCAACAGCCGCAGAGGACCAATTCATCACATCAGCGCCTTTCTTCGTCAAATCGGTCAGAGGCTTAACCACACTGGAAAAATTAGCAATGAAGCAGCGATAAAAATTAGCAAAGCCCAAAAATTTCTGAAAGCTCTTCACAGATGTGGGTTGAGTCCAATCATGAATGGCCTGGACCTTAACAGGGTCCATTTCAATAGCCGAGGGAGAAAAAATTAACCCCAAAAAAGAAACCTTCTGAACTCCAAAGAGGCACTTAGACCCCTTCACAAACAACGCATTAGCACGAAGGATCTGAAATACCATCCTGACCTGCTTCACATGAGACTCCCAATCATCGGAAAAAAACAAAATATCATCCAAATATACAATCATGAATTTATCCAGATAATTCCGGAAGATATCATGCATAAAGGACTGAAACACAGATGGAGCATTAGAGAGCCCGAATGGCATCACAAGGTATTCAAAATGGCCTTCGGGCGTATTAAATGCTGTTTTCCATTCATCACCCTGTTTAATACGAACCAGATTATACGCCCCTCGAAGGTCGATCTTGGTAAACCAACTAGCCCCCTTAATCCGAGCAAACAAATCAGAAAGCAAAGGTAAAGGGTACTGGAATTTGACCGTGATCTTATTGAGAAGGCGATAATCTATACAGGGTCTCAAGGAGCCATCCTTCTTGGCAACTAAAAAGAACCCTGCTCCCAACGGTGACGAAGACGGGCGAATATGCCCCTTCTCCAAAGACTCCTTTACATAACTCCGCATAGCGGCATGATCTGGCACAGACAGATTGAAAAGTCGGCCCTTAGGGAACTTACAGCCAGGAATCAAATTAATGGCACAATCGCAGTCCCTATGAGGAGGTAGGGAACTGGACTTGGGCTCATCAAATATATCCTGGAAATCCGACAAAAACTCAGGAACTTCAGAAGAAGGGGAAGAGGAAATTGACATCAAAGGAATATCACTATGTATCCCTTGACAACCCCAACTAGTCACAGACATAGATTTCCAATCCAGCACTGGATTATGTACCTGTAACCATGGAAAACCCAGCACAACAACATCAACAAATTATGCAACACCAAAAAGCGAATATTTTCCTGATGTGCTTGAGCCATGTATATGGTCAACTGTGTCCAGTACTGAGGTTTATTCTTGGCCAATGGCGTAGCATCAATCCCCCTTAAGGGAATAGGGCTCTGCAAAGGCTCCAAGGAAAAACCACAGCGTTTGGCAAATTCTAAGTCCATTAAGTTCAGGGCAGCGCCTGAATCTACAAATGCCATAACAGAAAAGGACGACAATGAGCAAATCAGGGTAACAGACAAGAGAAATTTAGGCTGTACAGTACTAATGGCAACAGACCTAGCGACCCTCTTAGTACGCTTCGGGCAATCAGAAATAGCATGAGTAGAGTCACCACAGTAAAAACACAGCCCATTTTGACGTCTGAATTCCTGCCGTTCTGCTCTAGTCAAAATCCTATCACATTGCATAGGCTCAGGACTCAGCCCAGAGGACACCGCCATATGGTGCACCACCTTGCGCTCGCGCAGGCGCCGATCAATCTAAATGGCCAAAGACATTGATTCGTTCAGACCAGCAGGCGTGGGGAACCCCACCATAACATCTTTTAGGGCTTCAGAAAGACCCTTTCTGAAAATTGCTGCCAGGGCATACTCATTCCATTTTGTGAGCACAGACCACTTTCTAAATTTCTGGCAGTATACTTCTGCCGCTTCCTGACCCTGACACAGAGCCAGCAAGGTTTTTTCTGCCTGATTCACAGAATTAGGTTCATCATACAGCAATCCGAGCGCTTGAAAAAATGCGTCTACATTGAGCAATGCAGGATTCCCTGGCTCAAGGGAGAATGTCCAGTCTTGCGGGTCTCCACGTAGCAGAGAAATGACAATCTTCACCTGCTGAATGGGGTCACCAGAGGAACCGGGTCTCAGAGCAAAAAACAAGGCTCTAAAACCGGAGTCTGAACAACATAATCTTGGATACTCTGTACCCTTGCAGCGAGTTGATCCACATGTGAGGACAGACCCTGAACCTCCATGTCAGCACCAAAATCCTGAACCACCCAGAGATTAAAGGGAAAAAAAAGACAAAACAGGCTGCAAAGAAAAAAAAATGACTCAGAACTTTTCCCTCTTTTGAGATGCATTCAACACATTGCGGACCAGCTGTACTGTTATGACCTGGTGGTTAAGGAGCAACACTGATATGACCTGGTGGTTAAAAAACAACATGGGACAAGCTCTGAGGAGGTGGTATCTTTACTGACCGCAGTTCCTAATCCTAACACCAACACTAGTAATAGCCGTGGGATGTTCCTGTCTCTCCCTAGACACCTCGTCACAGCCTGAGAACTAACTACCCCTAAAGATGGAAACAGAAAGCTATATTGCCTCAGAGAAATTCCCAAAAGGAAAGATAGCCCCCCACAAATATTGACTGTGAGTGGAGAGGGAAATGACATACACAGAAATGAAAACAGATTTTAGCAAAGGAGGCCAAAACTAATCTAGATAGACAGACAGAATAGGAAAGGATACTGTGCGGTCAGTATTAAAAACTAAAAATCCACGCAGAGTTTACAAAAATAATCTCCACACCGACTCACGATGTGGAGGGATAAATCTGCTTCCCCAGAGCTTCCAGCTAGCCTGAATATATCATAATGACAAGCTGGACAAAAAGAAACATAACATGAGCTGAGCAATAAAGTCCAAAGCAAATGGACAACCAAAAGAACTAGCAAGAACTTATCTTTTGCTGAAATGGACAGGCCATCAGAGAAATCCAAGGAGAGATCTGAATCCAACCCAGAAAACATTGACAGCGGCATGAACTGAAGACCAGAGCCAGATTAAATAGCAAGGCCAGGAGAGACGATCAGTGAAAGCAGCTGCTACAGCTAAACTCAAGGAGCAGCAGTTCCACTCGAAACCACCAGAGGGAGCCCAAGGGCAGAACTCACAAAAGTACCATTCATAACCACAGGAGGGAGCCCAAAAACGGAATTCACAACAGAGGGGCTCTTCCGGCGTTCCGGAGGAAGACCAGTTAGGAGCACAATTGTCAGCAGTCTGGAGGAGAGTTAAACAGCGCCTGTTGAGTGTGGGTGCTAGGTACAAACGTGTGGCTGACAGTAGGCGTGTGCCAGGTCCGGACCTGAGTGTGGATGACTGGGTGTGGTTATCCACAAAAAACATAAGACTCAAGATACCATCCCTTAAATTGGGTCCAAGGTTTATTGGTCCATTTAGGGTCGCCGCCGTCATTAACCCTGTAGCGTACCGATTGTAGCTTCCTACGGTGTATAAGATACACAACGTGTTCCACACATCGTTGCTAAAAAAGACGGTGGGTCTTGTGGACGCGACACCTATGCCTTCTCCAGTCTTGGTGGATGGTAATTTGGAATTCGAAGTCTCCAAGGTGGTTGACTCTCGTGTAGTGCGCCGCACTTTACAGTACTTGGTTCACTGGCGTGGTTATGGGCCTGAAGAAAGGTCCTGGGTACCAGCCTCGGACGTTCATGCGGACCGGCTGGTCAGTATGTTTCACCGCCGTCATCCGGACAAGCCGGGTCCTATAAGCCGTGAGGGCCCTGGGGTCCCTCGTAGAAGGCGGGGTACTGTCATGTCAGACGCTGTTCATACCAGGGCGTTCAACAGACAGCGGTAATTCCGCTTTTGTCCACTATGTGCTCAGTGGCGTCAGCTAGATTTTATCTAGCTGGTCCGGGGTTAATTTAGCTGGTGCTCGGATTGGAAGCTGGGCCACGCCCACTGCCTTTAAATAGTTCTTCTGAACATTGGGCGTCGCCGATTATAGCTTCTGTCTTGTGCTTGGTTATCTCGGTCTGGAGTGGTGAGCTAGGAGTTGGAGTATCGTATCTGGTGGTGTATTTCCCTTTGTCTTATTTACTCCTTCCTATATTTGTATTTATTTTGCCCTGCGCATTTATAGTGTATTCCTGAGTGACTGCGGCGTGGTGTATATTTTCCGTTATCCTTGTCTGTGCTAACTGTGGGTATTGGTGTATGATCTTTTCACTGGGTGGTGGGCGTGGTTTTCAGCCTAGGGTTGAAACAGGAGACAGGGCGAGGGTCGAGGACTAGATATGCACACCATCAGTGTAAACTCTAGGTAGAGGGTCAGTCAGGATTTCCCTAGTCTGAGGGAAATTGCAGGGGCCCGGGTTATTAGCTCTTGCCCACCTAGTCTTCCCGTGACACAAAGCCTCCAAAAGCACTATAGCTCGCTGGGTAACAGATGCGATAGCCTTGGCGTGTTCGTCCACTGGAAACACAGTTCCTGAGGGGCTCAAAGCACACTCTACAAGAGCTATGGCGACCTCCTGGGCCGAAAGGTTGGAGGTATCAATAGACAAAATCTGTAAAGCGGCCACCTGGTCATCACCTTCAACCTTTTTTAGACACTACCGCTTAGATCTAGCCTCTTCATCTGACTTAACCTTCGGAAGAAGGGTCTTGCAGGCTGTGGTCCCTCCCTAAGCAAGAATCTCTGAAATTCTTTCTGGTAGTGCTGTCATGGGCAACTGAGAAAAGCATAGTTACTTACCGGTAATGGTATTTCTCAGAGCCCATGACAGCACCTGCTTATTCCCCCCCCTTATCACGTGTGCGGTGAGCACTTTATTATATGAAATGTATATTTTTATTATAGACATGGTGTAGTCCTATTAAGCAATATGTTAAAATTGTATATTTTCCTGTTGTCACTAACCTGGAGGACCTCTGATGCTCTGTAAACCAAACTGACGCAGGAGAGAGGTACTGCCCTTTTATCCTATAGGTTTCCTGTCCCTGAAGGGCGGATCCCCTCTCTCTGGTAGTGCTGTCATGGGCTCTGAGAAATAACGTTATCGGTAAGTAACTATGCTTTTATTTTATTTCATATGTTTCATATGTTTTTATTGAATAAATAAATATCAATTAATGGTGGAATATACACATTCAGAGAAATATATTGTAAACACTTGAAAAGAAAATTTTTCATGGAAGGTCATGGCAGATAATAAAGAGAGCGAACTAGATGCAATTACACATTTTTCTCTACGAGTTCTTGCCCCTCATTTTTCTTTATTCTATATATATATATATATATATATATTATACAGTCATGGCCAAAAGTATTCACACCCCTGCAATTCTGTCAGATAATACTCAGTTTCTTCCTGAAAATGATTGTAAACACAAATTCTTTGGTATTATTATCTTCATTGAATTTGTCTTAAATGAAAAAAACACAAAAAGAATTGTTCTAAAGCCAAGTTGGATATAATTCCACACCAAACAAAAAAGGGGGTGGACAAAAGTATTGGCACTGTTCGAAAAATCATGTGATGCTTCTCTAAATTGTGTAATTAACGGCACCTGTAACTTACCTGTGGCACCTAACAGGTGTTGGCAATAACTAAATGACACTTGCAGCCAGTAAACATGGATTAAAGATGACTCAACCTCTGTCCTGTGTCCTTGTGTGCACCACATTGAGCATGGAGAAAAGAAGACCAAAGAACTGTCTGAGGACTTGAGAAACCAAATTGTGAGGAAGCATGAGCAATCTCAAGGCTAGAAGTCCATCTCCAAAGACCTGAATGTTCCTGTGTCTACTGTGCGCAGTGCCATCAAGAAGTTTAAAGCCCATGGCACTGTGGCTAACCTCCCTAGATGTGGACGGAAAAGAAAAATTGACAAGAGATTTCAACACAAGATTGTGCGGATGTTGGATAAAGAACCTCGACTAACATCCAAACAAGTTCAAGCTGCCCTGCAGCCCGAGGGTACCACAGTGTCAACCCGTACTATCCGTCGGCGCCTGAATGAAAAGGGACTGTATGGTAGGAGACCCAGGAAGACCCCACTTCTTACCCCGAGACATAAAAAAACCAGGCTGGAGTTTGCCAAAACTTACCTGAAAAAGCCTAAAACGTTTTGGAAGAATGTTCTCTGGTCAGATGAGACAAAAGTAGAGCTTTTTGGGCAAAGGCATCAACATAGAGTTTACTGGAGAAAAAAAGAGGCATTCAAAGAAAAGAACACGGTCCCTACAGTCAAACATGCCGGAGGTTCCCTGATGTTTTGGGGTTGCTTTGCTGCCTCTGGCACTGGACTGCTTGACCGTGTGCATGGCATTATGAAGTCTGAAGACTACCAACAAATTTTGCAGCATAATGTAGGGCCCAGTGTGAGAAAGCTGGGTCTCCCTCAGAGGTCATGGGTCTTCCAGCAGGACAATGACCCAAAACACACTTCAAAAAGCACTAGAACATGGTTTGAGAGAAAGCACTAGAGACTTCTAAGGTGGCCAGCAATGAGTCCAGACCTGAATTCCATAGAACACCTGTGGAGAGATCTAAAAATGGCAGTTTGGAGAAGGCACCCTTCAAATATCAGGGACCTTGAGCAGTTTGCCAAAGAAGAATGGTCTAAAATTCGAGCAGAGCATTGTAAGAAACTCATTGATGGTTACCGGAAGCGGTTGGTCGCAGTTATTTTGGCTAAAGGTTGTGCAACCAAGTATTAGGCTGAGGGTGCCAATACTTTTGTCTGGCCCATTTTTGGAGTTTTGTGTGAAATGATAAATGTTTTGCTTTTTGCTTCATTCTCTTTTGTGTTTTTTCATCTAAGACAAATTAAATGAAGATAATAATACCAAAGAATTATATACTTAACAAAAAAGTGTGTTCAACTGAAATTATGTCTTATATTCTAGGTTCTTCAAAGTAGCCACATTTTGCTTTGATGACTGCTTTGCACACTCTTGGCATTCTCTTGATGAGCTTCAAGAAGTAGTCACCAGGAATGGTTTTCAATTCACAGGTGTGCCCTGGCAGGTTTAACCCCTTCCCGACCTTTGACGCCACGTAGGCGTCATGAAAGTCGGTGCCAATCCGACCCATGACGCCTTTGTTGCATCATGGAATGATCGCGTCCCTGCAGATCGGGTGAAAGGGTTAACTCCTATTTCACCCGATCTGCAGGGAGAGGGGGAGTTGTACTTCAGCCCAGGTGGGGTGGCTTTGTTCCCACGTGGTTACGATCGCTCTGATTGGCTGTTGAAAGTGCAACAGCCAATCAGAGCAATTTGCAATATTTCACCTATGAAAATGGTGAAATATTGCAATCCAGCCATGGCCGATGCTGCAATAGCATCTGCCATGGCTGGAAATCATGTTCTGCCCCCCCCCCCCACCGCCCCCGATTTCCTCCCCAGTCCTCCGTTCTGTCCGGTACCCCCCTCCGTCCCCCTGTCCGCTCCCCCGTGCTCCTGTCCGCTCCCGCCGTCCTCCGATCCACCCCCCCTGTGCTCCGATCCACCACCCCCTCATACTTACCGAGCCTCCCGAAGTCGGTCCGTCTTCTCCCTGGGCGCCGCTATCTTCCAAAATGGCGGGCGCGTGCGTAGTGCGCCCGCCGAATCTGCCGGCCGGCAGATTCGTTCCATGTACATTTTGATCACTGTGATAAACTTATCACAGTGATCAAAATAAAAAAATAGTAAATGACCCCCCCCCTTCACCCCCCATAGGTAGGGACAATAATAAAATAAAGAAAATATTTTTTTTTTCCACTAGGGTTAGAGTTAGGGTTAGGGGTAGGGTTAGGGTTAGAACTAGGGTTAGCGTTAGAATTAGGCTATGTGCACACGGTGCGGATTTGGCTGCGGATTCGTAGCAGTGTTCCATCAGGTTTACAGTACCATGTAAACCTATGGAAAACCAAATCCGCTGTGCCCATGGTGCGGAAAATACCGCGCTGAAATGCTGTGCTGTATTTTCCGCAGCATGTCAATTCTTTGTGCGGATTTAGCAGCGTTTTACAGCTGTTCCTCAATAGGAATCCGCAGGTGAAATCCGCATAAAAAACACTGGAAATCCATGGTAAATCCGCAGGTAAAACGCAGTGCCTTTTACCTGCGGATTTTTCAAAAATGGTGCGGAAAAATCTCACACGAATCCGCAACGTGGGCACATAGCCTTAGGGTTAGGGTTGGAATTAGAGTTAGGGTTGGAATTAGGGCTAGGGTTGGAAATAGGATTAAGAATAGGCTTGTGGTTAGGGTTATGGTTAGGGTTAGGGGTGTGTTGGGGTTAAAGTTGTGGTTAGGGTTGGGATTAGGGTTAGGGTTGGGATTAGGGTTAGGGTTGTGGTTAGGGGTGTGTTGGGGTTGGGTTGTGATTAGGGTTATGGCTAGAGTTGGGATTAGGGTTAGGGGTGTGTTGGGGTTAGGGTTGGGATTAGGCTTAGGGGTGTGTTGGGGTTAGTGTTGGAGTTAGAATTGAGGGGTTTCCACTGTTTAGGCACATCAGGGGTCTCCAAACGCAACGTGGCGCCACCATTGATTCCAGCCAATCTTGCGTTCAAAAAGTCAAATGGTGCTCCCTCCCTTCCGAGCCCCGACGTGTGCCCAAACAGTGGTTTACCCCCACATATGGGGTACCAGCATACTCAGGACAAACTGGGCAACAATTATTGGGGTCCAATTTCTCCTGTTACCCTTGCAAAAATAAAACATTGCTTGCTAAAACATAATTTTAGAGGAATGAAAAATGATTTTTTATTTTCACGGCTCTGCGTTATAAACTTCTGTGAAGCACTTGGGGGTTCAAAGTGCTCACTATACATCTAGATAAGTTCCTTGGGGGGTCTAGTTTCCAAAATGGGGTCACTTGTGGGGGTTTCTACTGTTTAGGCACATCAGGGGCTCTGGAAATGGAATGTGACGCACGCAGACCACTCCATCAAAGCCTGCATTTCAAAACGTCACTACCTCCCTTCCGAGCCCCGACTTGTGACCAAACAGTGGTTTACCCCCACATATGGGGTATCAGTGTACTCAGGACAAACTGGGCAACAACTATTGGGGTCCAATTTCTCCTGTTACCCTTGTGAAAATAAAAAATTGCTTGCTAAAACATCATTTTTAAGGAAAGAAAAATTATTTTTTATTTTCACGGCTCTACGTTGTAAACTTCTGTGAAGCACTTGGGGGTTCAAAGTGCTCACCACATATCTAGATAAGTTTCTTGGGGGTCTTGTTTCCAAAATGGGGTCAATTGTGGGGAGTTCCTACTGTTTAGGCACATCAGGGGCTCTGCAAACGCAACCGGACGCCCGCAGAGCATTCCATCAAAGTCTGCATTTCAAAACGTCACTACTTCCCTTCCGAACCCCGGCATGTGCCCAAACAGTGGTTTACCCCCACATATGGGGTATCAGCGTACTCAGGAGAAACTGGACAACAACTTTTGGGGTCCAATTTCTGCTTTTACCCTTGGGAAAATAAAAAATTCTGGGCTAAAAATCATTTTTGAGGAAAGAAAAATTATTTTTTATTTTCACGGCTCTGCGTTATAAACTTCTGTGAAGCACCTGGGGGTTATAAGTGCTCACTATGCATCTAGATAAGTTCCTTGGGGGGTCTAGTTTCCAAAATGGGGTCACTTGTGGGGGAGCTCCAATGTTTAGGCACACGGGGGGCTCTCCAAACGCGACATGGTGTCCGCTAAAGATTGGAGCCAATTTTTCATTCAAAAAGTCAAATGGCGCTCCTTCCCTTCCGAGCCCTGCCGTGCGCCCAAACAGTGGTTTACCCCCACATATGAGGTATCAGCGTACTCAGGACAAATTGGACAACAACGTTCGTGGTCCAGTTTCTCCTTTTACCGTTGGGAAAATAAAAAAATTGTTGCTAAAAGATCATTTTTGTGACTAAAAAGTTAAATGTTCATTTTTTACTTCCATGTTGCTTCTGCTGCTGTGAAACACCTGAAGGGTTAATAAACTTCTTGAATGTGGTTTTGAGCACCTTGAGGGGTGCAGTTTTTAGAATGGTGTCACTTTTGGGTATTTTCAGCCTTATAGACGCCTCAAACTGACTTCAATTGTGAGGTGGTCCCTAAAAAAAATGGTTTTGTAGATTTTGTTGTAAAAATGAGAAATCACTGGTCAAATTTTAACCCTTATAACTTCCTAGCAAAAAAAAAATTTAAAACTATTTTGTGTCACATAACTCTCTGGTTTAACAGAATAAAAATTCAAAATGTGAAAATTGCGAAATTTTCAAAATTTTCGCCAAATTTCCGTTTTTTTCACAAATAAACTCAGAAATTATCGACCTAAATTTACCACTAACATGAAGCCCAATATGTCACGAAAAAACAATCTCAGAATCGCTAGGATCCGTTGAAGCGTTCCTGAGTTATTACCTCATAAAGGGACACTGGTCAGAATTGCAAAAAACGGCAAGGTCATTAAGGCCAAAATAGGCTGGGTCATGAAGGGGTTAATAAGTGGGATTTCTTGCCTTATAAATGGGGTTAGGACCATCAGAAGTCTGGTGGATGCACAGCTGAATAGACTGTTAGAATTTGTATTATGGCAAGAGAAAAGCAGCTAAGTAAAGAAAAACGAGTTGCCATCATTACTTTAAGAAATGAAGGTCAGTCAGTCTGAACAATTGGGCAACTTTGAAAGTGTCCCCACAAGTGCAGTGGCAAAAACCATCAAGCGCTACAAAGAAACTGGCTCACATGAGGACCTCCCCAGGAAATGAAAACCAAGAGTCACCTCTGCTTCTGAGGATAAGTTTATCCGAGTCACCAGCCTCAGAAATCGCAGGTTAACAGCAAGCTCAGATTAGAGACCAGGTCAATGCCACACAGAGTTCTAGCAGCAGACACATCTCTACAACAACTGTTAAGAGGAAATTTTGTACAGCATGCCTTCATGGTAAAATAGCTGCTAGGAAACCACTGCTAAGGACAGGCAACAAGCAGAAGAGACTTGTTTGGGCTAAAGAACACAAGGAATGGACATTAGACCAGTGGAAATCTGTGCTTTGGTCTGATGAGTCCAAATTTGAGATCTTTGGTTCGAACCACCATGTCTTTGTGCGACGCAGAAAAGGTGAACGGATGGACTCTACATGCCTGGTTCCCACCGTGAAGCATGGAGGAGGAGGTGTGATGGTGTGGGGGTGCTTTGCTGGTGACACTGTTGGGGATTTATTCAAAATTGAAGGCATACTGAACCAGCATGGCTACCACAGCATCTTGCAGCAGCATGCTATTCCATCCGGTTTGCGTTTAAATGGACCATCATTTATTTTTCAACAGGACAATTACCCCAAACACACCTCCAGGCTGTGTAAGGGCTATTTGACCAAGAAGGAGAGTGATGGGGTGAGATGGTTTGGGGTGAGGTGGACCGCAGAGTGAATGCAAAAAGGCCAACAAGTGCTAAGCATCTCTGGGAACTCCTTCAATATTGTTGGAAGACCATTCCCGGTGACTACCTCTTGAAGCTCATCAAGAGAATGCCAAGAGTGTGCAAAGCAGTCATCAATGCAAAAGGTGGCTACTTTGATGAACCTAGAATATAAGACATAATTTCAGTTGTTTCACACTTTTTTGTTAAGTATATAATTCCACATGTGTTAATTCATAGTTTTGATGCCTTCAGTGTGAATGTACAATTTTCATAGTCATGAAAATACAGAATAATCTTTAAATGAGGAGGTGTGTCCTAACTTTTGGTCTGTACTGTAGATAAGAAGGCATTTATTATATATTGAACTATCTTTAAACCAATTCTTTATTTAATAATAATCTTGTCATGTGCTAACACGTCAGCACCTGTGACGTCAAATGTCAGGTGAATCCTTGGCGCGTTTATTTGAATTTTGAAATCTGAACCTATTTAAAGTGTGTAACCACTTTTGTCTGTACTTGTTGCATTTCCTGAGGAAGGAGTCATGGGTATTCCGAAACGTGTAGAATACATCACTGGTCAATAGTGTTGAGCATTCAGATACTGCAAATATCGAGTATCGGCCGATATTCGCTGTATCGGAGTTCCGATACTGAGTTCCGATAATTTTACAATATCGAAAACCGGAATCGGAAGTTCCCCTAATGCAATGAACCAGTTTTATTCTATTCAGCCAATGGGATCCTAAAAAGTGTAGGCACATCCTGTTAGGCATGTTAGCCATGTTAACTAATGGCATGGCTGTGATTGGCTACTGAAATTATGTTGGTGGTGGGCGGTGCGTGGCGGAGACTGCGTGTCTGTGCGGGCCTGCCTGCCTGGGGTCTGTACGGGCCTCTCGGGGGTCTGTACGAGCCACTCGGGGGTCTGTGCGGGCCTGCCGGGGGTCTTTATGTCTGTGTGCAGGCATCATCCTATGAGACTAGAAGTCCCATCGGGCTGTGCCTGCTACAATGACAGTGATTGACACATTAGCCAATGATGGGACAGTAGTAGTCCCATCATCCGGCTAATGTGTTGAATGTAAAAAAAAAAACAAAACACAAACATACATACTGCATACAACATACTACATACATACTACATACATACATACAACATACTACATACATACTACATACATACAGCCATGGACAAAAATTTTGAGAATGAGACAAATATTAATTTTTCTAAAGTCTACTGCTTCATTTTTTTTAATGGCAATTTGCATATACTCCTGAATGTCAGAGTGATCAGCTTAACAGCAATTACTGTACTTGCAAAGTCAATATTTGCCCAGAAAATGAACTTTAACCCCCAAAACACATTTCATCATCATTGCAGTCCTGCCTTAAAAGGAACAGCTAACATCGTTTTAGTGATTGATCCATTAACTCAGGTGTGGGTGTTGATGAGGACAGGGCTGGCGATCAATCAGTCATGATTAAGTAAGAATGACATCACTGGACACTTTAAAAGGAGGCTGGTGCTTGGTATCATTGTTTCTCTTCAGTTAACCATGGTTATCTCTAAAGAAACACGTGCAGCCATCATTGCACTGCACAAAAATGGCCTAACAGGGAAGAGTATCGCAGCTACGAAGATTGCACCTCAGTCAACAATCTATCGCATCATCAAGAACTTCAAGGAGAGAGCTTCCATTGTTGTCAAAAAGGCTCCAGGGCGCCCACGAAAGACCAGCAAGCGCCAGGACCGTATCTTAAACTGTTTCTGCTGCGGGATCGGACTACCAGCAGTGCCGAGCTTGCTCAGGAATGGCAGCAGGCTGGTGTGAGTGCCTCTGCACGCACTGTGAGGCGGAGACACTTTGAGCAAGGCCTGGTTTTAAGGGGGGCAGCAAACAAGCCACTTCTCTCCAGAAAAAACATCAGGGACCGACTGATATTCTGCAAAAGGTACAGGGAGTGGACTGCTGAGGACTGGGGCAAAGTCATTTTCTCTGATGAATCCCCTTTTCGATTGTTTGGGACATCTGGAAAACAGCTTATTTGGAGAAGAGGTGAGCGCTACCACCAGTCTTGTCTCATGCCAACTGAAAAGCATCCTGAAACCATTCACAGTCTTGCCTAAAAACACAGCCATGAATAAAGAATGGTACCAGAATGTCCTCCAAGAGCAACTTCTCCCAACCGTCCAAGAGCAGTTTGGCGCCCAACAATGCCTTTTCCAGCATGATGGAGCACCTTGCCATAAAGCAAAGGTGATAACTAAATGGCTCATGGAACAAAACATAGAGATTTTGGGTCCATGGCCTGGAAACTCCCCAGATCTTAATCCCATTGAGAACTTGTGGTCAATCATCAAGAGACGGGTGGACAAACAAAAACCAACAAATTCAGGCAAAATGCAAGCATTGATTATGCAAGAATGGACTGCTATCAGTCAGGATTTGGTCCAGAAGTTGATTGAGAGCATGCCAGGGAGAATTGCAGAGGTCTTGAAGAAAGGTCAACACTGCAAATATTGACTTGCTGCATTAACTCATTCTAACTGTCAATATAACCTATTGGTACTCATAATATGATTGCAATTATATTTCTGTATGTGATATAAACATCAGACAAACACTAATAAAAACCAGAGGGCAGCAGATCATGTGAAAATATAATTTTGGTCTCATTCTCAAAACTTTTGGCCATGACTGTACATGCAGCATACTACATACATACTACATACATGCAACATACTACATACATACTACATACTATATACTACATACATACTACATACATACATACAACATACATACCACATACATACAACATACTACATACAACATACATACTTCAAACATACATACTACATACATGCATGCATACAACATACATACTACATACATACTACATTCATACATTACATACAATACATACATATAACTATATGTATGTACATATACATATATATAACTATGTATGTAGTATGTGGTATGTATGCATGTTGTATGTATGTAGTATGTATGTATGTAGTATGTATGTAGTATGTTGTATGTATGTAGTATATAGTATGTTGGTAGTATGTTGTATGTATGTAGTATGTATGTAGTATTTTGTATGTATGTATGTTGTATGTATGTAGTATGTATGTTTGTGTTTTTTGTTTTTTTTACATTCAACACATTAGCCGGATGATGGGACTACTACTGTCCCATCATTGGCTAATGTGTCAATCACTGTCATTGCAGCAGGCATAGCCCGATGGGACTTGTAGTCCCATCGGATGATGCCTGCACACAGACACAAAGACCCCCGAGAGGCCTGTACAGGCCCCAGCAGGCCAGCACAGACCCCCGAGAGGCCTGTACAGGCCCCAGCAGGCCATCACAGTCCCCCAAGAGGCCCATACAAGCCCCGGCAGGCCCGCACAGACTTCCGAGAGGCCCGTACAGACCCTGGCAGGCCCGCACAGACCCCGCCCCCCCCCGAACTGGATGTGCAAGGAAAGAAAGGGTTTATTTTAATTCCGATATTTGTGTCCCATTGACTTGCATTGGTTTCCGGTATCGGAATCGGCGATATCTGGTATTTTTGGGGTATCGGTCCCATCCAATCCGATCCGATATTTTCCGATATCGGAAGGTATCGCTCAACACTACTGGTCAACTATACAATTGGTCTGTTTTTGGATGTGCTGGCAGCGCACATCATAACCCACAAATCCTCCTTTTCAGCGATATAACTACGGCCGCATGTCGACCAATGGATCTGCGGCAGCCGGCACTATATGCTTGTGAATATTCTACATGAGGTGACCAGTTAATTTTACAGGTAAATCCTCTATAACTTGTGAGATAAGACACTATTTGCGCTTCTTTCCTACAAGTTATTTCCCCCCACAATAGTGACATCCAGAGTCCCCCATTTTCGGTACAATGACAAAGCGTCCACACAGAAAACTTACCAAAATCTTGTGCACCTGTCCTTTTATATGCCGTATCCCTACATCCAGTGGTTCCTACTATACTCCCATTCCTTGTTCTCGCATCAAGCACTCCCACCATCCTATTGCATCCAGTTTCAAGTACTTCCTCTGACGGATAGTATCGTACTATCTGCAGCTTACGACCGTATTTTTCGGACTATAAGACGCACTTTTTCCCAAAAAAAACTGTGAGGAAAATGGGGGGTGCATCTTATAGTTGGAATGCAGGCTTACCAGTTGGTTGTAGCAGAAGTGTGGCGGCGGCAGAGGTGCGGGGATGATGAGGTGCAGTGAGCGGTATGGCGTGAGCAGAGTCCCTTCCACAGGTGAGGTGACGCCGCGGCCCAGTATTCAAGGCAAATAGCAGAGCCGGGTGAATCACGGCTTTCTCGGTGGCATCGGCAATCTTCCTGAGGCCGCGCGTGTGCAGATTGAGTTCTCTGCTTCCCGGGGCTTCAGGAAGATGGCCACCGTGATCTCCATCTGCGCACGCGCTGCTTACATGTGGCTTCTGGTCCACAGATTGGGAAACACTGAGAGAAACTACTGTGAAAACTGCAATATTTCAGGATTTTTTTTTAAATCTGAGATTAAAAATAATTGCAAAGTTAGGATTATATTTTCAAGTGTTTATAGAACACAGTGGATAGTAGAAAAGCGAATTCGGACATGAGGCCTCAACACATAATAAACTGTGATATAAAAATGTGTGTGTGCGTATACATGTATATATTTTGGAATATCATGTATAGGTCTGAACACTCCCAGGGAGATTGGAAAATAGAGACTTTAGTCACTATTTAAAGTGGTTGACAGCTGTTAGGCTCCAATGAACCTTACGTGGCAACGGGTGCAGAGCACTAATTGAACTCAACTATACCCCATCAGTGAAAAATTCATGGTTGACATAACATTTTGATTTAAACAGTGATTGATTACTTTTCTGGTACTACACTTATTTAAATTAATCTGTGAATTTTCAACCCTTTTCTTTTTCTACTTTCAGGGACAAGTCAAAGAAGTTAGCAGAGCAGGCTGCAGCCATTGTGTGTCTTCGAACATTAGGACTTCCAGAAGGAAAACTTGGAGAGAAAGAAAGTGATCTTGTTCTGAAAAGAAAAAGAGGAATCCCAAATGAAAGTATTGACATGACAGACTCTCAAGGTGGAGTGCAGCTTAAGAAAAGATTCCATAGCAATGAGAATTTTGATGACTCAAAAGTTTAGCAACATATTTGTCACCGTATCTCAATCGTGACTGCACATTTTATTTTAAAGTGTAGCTCCCATATTTAAATATGGATATTGTCAGACACTGCTTATAAATACAAGTAATTTAGCAATTTCCTACTTACTAAAATTTTCAGTTCTTGAGATAGCAACACTTTAGCTCACAGCTTGTTACCTTGCACTGCAAAACATGCCCAGTGCTTACAAGCGCTTTTATATTCAGCTTGTAATCACTGTTTTGAAGCTGGCCAGGATCACTGGACTGTTACCTCCTAATGCTGGCCAACTTCAGTGCAGTGCTTACAAACTAGACAGCAGCAGTGGTCGTTCTCTGAAGCAACAAGCTGAAAAGGAAAAAGTGGCATCAAATTGTAATACACTATAAATTGCAAGAGTGCTTGTTTTTGCAGTGACTATCTGAAAGTATGCCTCCATGAAGATGAGAACAACCCCCCTTAACTGTTTATTTTTGCAATATTTTTAAATACATTTTGTTTTTCAACTGAAATATCTTCAGTGAGTTTGATGCAGCTTACTTCTGTGTTTTGTTTGTTTATAGAAATACAGGCAAAATAGGTAAGAAAACCTGGTTGTCTAACTAAATAAATTTGCTTTCAGAGTGCTGATAGAAGACATACACTAGCACTTATACTCATGATAAAAACAAGCTTTTGTCTGCTCAGAAAATTACACCTGTTAATGCCCAATAGTGCCCAAATACAAAATGCATATTTACAATTAAATATATCAGAGCAGTTCATGGGGAAAAAACATTATCCGAGTTGAAGCTGTTTTTTGGGGGGAGAAATAGGTTACAAAATCCTTAAAGCCGATGTGCAGGACTAAACCAATTACCGGGCACATTTTGATGAAGTTACTGTTGCAAAAGTTGATCACATCTAGTACTGAAAAAAGTTCACATACTTTTACCACTCACATGATCTAAGATAATTTTCCCCATTTAAAAAAGTGACCTTCATGGGTTTACCATGACAGAGAAGAGCCAGAAGACTGTGCCGTCTGATTTTTTTTTCCTACTCCTTCTCTGGCAATTAGAAGCAGTGCAGGGGTTAATTTACTCAGTTGAGAGCTCCTGGAAACTTACCTGCTTTTAGGCTCTCAGCTGTAACGGGTGTGTCAGAAGTGACTGACACTCATCCTGGATCCGGCTGTAGTCTTTGCAATTAGCTCAAGCACCTTCTTGTTTATTGTAAATCTGTTGTGGAGCGATAATCTCTTTCCCTTAAGGACCCAATGGTTACCTCCACCTTCTGCTGCTAAGTAGACACCATTGCTGAAAGTTTATACTGATTCTGTGTCTGCAGCATGTTGCTGATGTTAGCGCTTGTCTGTGTCTAGTTGAATGTACTAACAGTCGGTTAGTTCATTCTCCGAGGACTGTTGGAGGATTGCTGGTGTGGCATCTCGGTTGTCTTCTAAGCTAAGTGTTCCCCTTGTTTGTCTTCCCTCTCTGTCTTTAGTTGTAGCGGAGACTGACAAGTGTATACCCCGTAACCAGGGCCTATTGCTATCGTCAGGCAGGGATTAGTTTCCTGCTCGGCGATAGGTGCAGAACTCGTATAGGGTTTGTTGGGGCAGACTGGGTGATTTTAAATATGCCTAGGGGTCTCCACTCCCCACTTCCCTAGTGTTTGGTCTCCCCCCACCTCTCCCAGTTGTTGTGCACTTCACCCAGCATGACATTAACACCAGATGTACACTTTTGATTAAAAAAAAAACCCCTGAAACTTGTTTTTTTTTGTGTGTGGGTTTTTTCGGTATGGGTTTTTTTCTTTTTCCGGGTTTGTGGATCCCATTTCTGTGCTGACAGAGCAGCTGCAGAGGTTGTAACTGGAGGTGACCAACCTTCGTTCTGAGGTTCAGCAGCAACGACAGCGGCTGCATACTCCTATTGTGGGGGACTCTGCGAGCAGGTCAGTCCAGCTTGAACACACAATTGCCCTCGACTGGTTTTCAGGAGGTAGGGATAGGTTTTTTCTATTTAACCTCTTTCTGACATCAGACATAATAATCCATCCATGTGACCTGGGTCTATCAGACCAGGGACGGATCACTGTCTGCGTGATCACCCGCTCACACGGGTGGTGTGCGGCGATCGCCGCAGGATGACAGCTGATTCTGACAGCTGACACATGGCACTAAGTACTGTGAGCAGTCATGCACTGGTCCCGACACTTTAACCCAAGAAATGCTGCGCTCGAACAAGGTCACCGCATTCCAGGAGTAGGCAGAGGGCTGACTGTCCCTCTGCTTTTGGATCGGAGACCCCGCGGCGTGACGCCGGGTCCCGATAATTGCCATGGTGACCCAATGCCGTCATGACGATATCTGGGTCACCAGAGCTAGGAAGCTTGCGAATCATGCACAGTGCATGATCAGCAACTTTCCCTGTCAGTGCAGAGCTGACAGTTTCTGCAGCATGTGGTTGCATCCCTACACTGTAGAAGTGATCAGCCTGCAAAATTAGTACAATGAATGGTTCAGACGGATCGGTCTGGAGCAGATCTAAAACATTTTTTCAATGTAGAAAACGCTACAACTGCCAGGGGCTACCAGTTTTTAAGATCAGCCCCCTTATGAGTGAGATCAGTAAGAGGCTTGACCACCTGAGAAAACACCTTAATTAATTTGCGATAGTAATTGGCAAAACCAAAAAAACGCTGAAGACCCTTGAGGTCTCCGGGTTGCACCCAATCAACAATGGAAAATCCATTTCCAGGGTCCATACGAAAACCCCTTGGTAGAAAGTATGAACCCCAGAAAGGACAGCTCTTGGACACAAAATTAACACTTCTCAGGTTTAGCGAACAGAGAGTTCTCCCGTAACTTCTGAAGAACTGCACGTAAATGACCCATGTGAGATTCTTTGTCAGATGAAAATACAAGAATGTCATCTAGATATACCACCATAAAGCGGCCAGTAAAGTCAAAAAATACATCATTAATGAAATTTTTAAAAACTGCTGGCGCGTTCGTGAGACCAAAGGGCATGCCCAGATTTTCAAACAAACCTTCAGAGGTGAGAAATGCCGTTTTCCACTCTTCTTCCTCCCGAATAAGATTATACGCTCCCCTGAGATCCAACTTGGAAAACCACTTAGCCCCAGATAATTGGTTGTAAAGATCAGGAATAAGCGTGAGAGGGTAGGTATTTCTCACCGTAATTTTTAGTTGCCAAAAAGCGAGGCAAGGACGTAAACCACCATATTTTTTTTTACAAAAAAGAATTCAGCAGCCACCGGAGATACAGAGGGACGGATGTGATTTTTATGTAAACTTTCTGAGATATAATCTTTCATAGCTGTACTTTCCGGGCTGGAAAGATTGTACAGACAGGCCTTGGGCAATTTAGCACCTGGAATGAGACTAATAGCACAGTCATAGGGGCGATGAGGTGGCAAGACCTAAGCCTCTTTTTTTGGAAAACGTCCTTAAAATCTTTCAGGTACTCCAGAATACCCTCCAGATTAACAGACGACACCAGAACAGCAGAAAGACAACAGTTTGAACAATTAGGACCCCATTTCACAATATCCCCAGTCAATAACAGGATTATATAACTATCCAGGGGAACCCCAACACCAGTCCCGCTGGAAAATTATCCAGAACATAACATGAAATGCGTTCCTGATGCAAGGATCCCACCTTGAGGATAAACTCCTCCGAGACAAGCTTAACAGTATTCTTAACCAGCTGTGTTTTATCAATGGCAATTATATGAATTGGGGTTGCAAGCCTAACTGTCCCTATCTTACTCTTGGACTCCAAGCTTGAGTCAATGAAGTTCATGGATGACCCACAGTCCACGAAAGCTGAAGTGGGTGTGTAACCACCCCCACAACAAAGTTCCACCTCCAACAAAATCTTTTGAAATGAAAAAGGTACCTGAGAGTCTGCGTGACCTCCTTGGCAATCAAGCAGACTTAGGCGTTTCCCGACAACTTGTTAGTCGGTGGGCAATAGGGGCAGTCCTTTTTCCAATGTCCAGGACTTCTACAATAAAAGCATAATCTCCCTTCATGTAGTATATACCTCCTTCTCCTTGTGTCATGGTATAGGACATGGTTCATGTCTTGCTCTCTCAGGGTTAATATTGCTGGCCTCTCTTTGGATCTGGGAGGGGTATTTATACACACTCCAGACTAAGATTCCTTGTCAGCTATACTTTCGTTTAGTCTGTGTGTCCGATCCCCTTGAGTGTGTGCTCGGTTTGCATTTACTTGTTTTGCTCTCCTTGTTTTACTCTTTTTGTTCTGTTGACTTTCTGACCTTTGGCTCCCTTTCTGACTATCCCTTCGCCTCACCCCTCGGTTACCTCGCTATCTCCTGGTTTTGATCTTGGCACGTTTAACTACTCTTAAGTGTTTATCGTCTCCTCTGCACCCCGGCATCTGGCGCAACCCTCGACCACCTCCTACCCTGTCACGTGGTTCAGGTCCTGTTTGCTACCAGATGAATTCCCTGCCGCACTACTCTCAGCTCCCTTGCTGCGGTGCGCAGCTCTCACCGCAGCAGTAATACCTGGGAGTCATGACATTATAGCTGACCGTACAGTCTTTCCCTGGTGGTGGGGTTTTAGTATATTATGTATCCGGTAAAGGCTCTCACGAAGCGGTTATTGAGCTTTCCCAGATTATGCAGAAGCTGTCCATGGAGCAGCAAGTCCAGGTTCGCTCGCACCAACAGGTGAAGAGAGATGTGGCAGGCACTCTACAGAGGTCTGCTCCATCAAGGTTCCAGAGGGGGGCCCCACTGTTGTATCCCTAGCGGACCCCGAGCCACCGGTAAAGTTACCCGACAATTTTTCCAGAGATTTTCTCTTCAAGGAGAGATGCAAGTTGTAATTTGAATTACGTCCCCGGGCCTCTGGAAATGAAGGGCAGGGGGTGGGGATCGTAATGTCCTTGTTTAGGGGGTCTGCACAGGCATGGGCTTTCTCTCTCTCTCTTCCTCTGCTTCTGAACTTATGTCTGTGAACCTGTTCTTTGAGGCTGTGGGGCACATTTATGATGTGCCTGAAAGAGTGTGTCTGACAGAGGATATGTTGATGAGTATGACACGGAAGGCACTCTGCTGAATGGTTCTGCTCAGAGTTTGAACATTGAGCAGCCGAAGTATCTTGGAAAGACGTCACCCTGAGGGGTTTGTTCTGCAGAGGCCTGTCTGACCATCTACAGGACGCTCTGGCATTACATCCTCCTCCTGATACCCTGGAGGACGCCATGACGCAGATGGTCCGTATGGATCGGAGACTCCGTGCTAGAGGAATGATGTATCAAGAGACTCCCTTGTACTCCAAATTGTGTGACGCTGCACCCGTACCTGAGCCCATGGAGATTGGGTCTATCTCGGTAAAGGAAAGAGAGAGAAGGCACCGTAGAGACCATCTACTATGCTTTTACAGTGGAGCCTCTGGACATTGGAAAAGGGACTGTCCCTCCTGCTTTTCTTCAGTGAAACCATTGGAAAACGACTTTGTCTGGGCATCAATCGAGGAGGTTGTCCAGACTCCAAGGTACATTTTTCCTTGCTTGCTAAAATTGTGCTCCAGGTTGAATTGGAACTTGCTGGCGGTCCTGTGGTGACTACCGCCTTTGTTGAATGCAGTTCCTCCATTAATCTGATTGATGCCTAAGTCATGACACTTAAGATGGGGACAGTCAGACTGAAAAACCCTGTTAAAATTTTGGCTATTGATTCATCCCCTCTCACCCGGGATGGAATTTGTTTCATGTCTGATGTCTTTTCTCAGAAAGTGGGTTCCACTCACGTGGAAAAATTAAGTTGTTTTGTTATGAATAATCTGCCTGCAGGACTGATACTGGGGATGCCCTGGCTGCAAAGCCACAATCCTGTCATTGATTGGGTGATGGGGGAGATCACTCAATGGGGATGTAAGGATAATGGTCTGTGTTGTAACCTGGGACCTTTTGTCAACCCGGTAAAATTTGTATCTGTGTCGTCTGTCTTTCTGGAGGGTATTCCGGAATACCTTAAGGATTTCGAAGACGTGTTGTCCGGGCCTGAGTGCCATGCCATCAAGCCTTCTGTCTCACCCGTGGCAGCAGGGTTTTTCTTTGTAAAGAAAAAGGATGGTGGTTTGCGACCGTGCCTCGAATTTCGGGAACTGAACAAAATTACTGTAAAGAACACATACCCTCGCCCTCTGATTCCCAATTTATGCAACCAACTCACAGGGGCCAAATGGTTTTCTAACCTCGATTTATGGGGGTTTATAACCTTATAAGGGTCCGGGAGGGGGATGAATGGAAAACAGCATTCCTGACGACCGAGGGACTGTTTGAAAACCTGGTAATGCCTTTCGGTCTCACTAAAGCCCCTGCTGTTTTCCAGAATTATATTAATGTTATTTTTTCTGACCTGATTGGGCGTTATGTAGTCATCTACCTGGATGACATTCTGATAAACTCAGAGGACAGCTAGTCTCATTTACATCATCTGCATATGGTTCTTATGAGTCTCGGGGAGAACCATTTATATGCTAAACTGGAGAAATGCTCGTTCTTTGTGCAGTAACTGTCTTTTGTGGAATTAATTATATCAGGGGAGGGATTCCGCATGGATCCTAGGAAGGTTCAGGCCATTACGGATTGGGTGCAGCCTCATGACCTAAAGGGGTAGCAGTGATTCCTGGGCTTCGCTAACTTCTATAGAAAGTTCATTAAAGGGTTTTCCAAGGTGGTGAAACCTTTGACGGATGTCACTCTCAAAGGGGCGGATTTAAAAACTTGGTCCGTGGTTGCAAAAATTTGCTTCCTGACACTGAATAAATGTTTTACTTCAGCCTCTGTGTTGGTACAACCCGATCTGTCGAGACCTTTTATTGTAGAGGTCGATGCTTCTGAGGTGGGGGTGAGGGCAGTGTTATCCCAGGACCCTTCCATCCTCACTAACCTCAAACCCTGCGCCTTTTTCTCTAAAAAAAAAAATTATCTTCGGCCGAGAGATATTATGATGTCAGCAAAGGGAATTGTTGGTCGTTAAATTGGCCTTCGAAGAATGGAGGCATTTTTTGGAGGAGGCCATCCATCCCATTACGGTCATCACTGATAATAAAAATTTGGCCTATATCGAGTCTGCTAAGAGATTGACCCTCAGACAGGCTCGGTGGACACTTTTTTTTTTCTTTCTCTGTTTCATTTTACCATTACGTTCCAACCAGGGTCTAAAAATGCAAAGGTGGATGCCTTATCCCAAAGTTTTAATTGTGTCCCCTCCAAAATCTCCTTTCTCCATTCTTCAGCCGGGAGTGGTTGTGGCAGAAGTCTCATCTGAGTTACAGTGAGAGATTCTGGAAGCACAAGCTCCCAGAAATAAACCCCCCGGTAAATTGTTTGTATCCGAAAATTTTCATCTCACACTCCTGCAGGAGTTTCATGATACTGTGTTAAGTGCACACCCTGGGATTGCAGCTACCCATGGGGCAGTGGCTAGGGGTTTTTGGTGGCTCTCCATGGTTGCTGATATCAAAAAGTTTGTGAGCACTTGTGGGGTATGTGCTCTCTCTAAGGTCCGTCCGGCCGGGGAATTGGTGCCTTTGCCAATTCCGGATAGACCATGGACACATCTGTCCATGGACTTTTTCACTAATCGTCCTCCTTCCAAGGGAAACTCAGTGGTATGGGTGGTGGCTGATAGGTTTTCTAAACAAGCCCATTTTGTACAGTTACCCGCGTTACCGGCTGCTGAAACCTTGGCCCACTTATTTATACAGCACATGGTTTGGGTGCATGGCGTACCGGTGAATGTGGTGTCGAACACACAACAGTGCAATTTATGGCCTGGTTTTGGAGAGTGTCTTGTAAGAAGTTGGGGGTCACATTATCATTCTCCTCTGAATATCACCTGGAATCTAACGGACAGGCTGAATCAGTCGTCGGAGCAAATTCTGAGATGCCTGGCCTCGTCCAGACAGGAAGACTGGTGTGAGGTATTACCCATGGCAGAATTTACTTTCAACTGTCATATTAATCAGTCTACTGGAAAGTCTCCCTTTCAGGTCATTTATGGATTTATCCCGCAGTTTGGGGAATTTTTCCGCATGGTTTCAGATTGTCCTGATGCTGAGGCCATGGTACAACATTTGAGAACCCTTTGGAAGGAGGTTCAGGGGAACATCTCTAAAGCCCAGAAAAGGTACAAACGATTTGCGGACAGGAGGAGGGGGTCAGGTCGGCATTGGCAGTGGGGTGAGAAGGTGTGGTTGTCCACCCGTAACATCAAGCTTAAAATACCCTCTGTGTTGCTGGGCCCCAGGTTTATACGTCCGTACAAGTTTGTGGAGGTGATCAACCCGGTGGCCTATAGATTACAGTTGCCCACCTCCTTCAAAATATCTAATGTCTTCCACAGGTCCCTATTAAAACCTGTGGGGACGGTTAGAGAAGATTCCTCATCCAATGTTCCGCCAATGTTGGTAGAGGGTCAGCTGTAGTACGAGGTAGGGCACATCATTGATTCACTGTGGGTGCATCGGAGGCTTCAGTACCTAATACATTGGAAGGGATAGCCTCTTGAGGATCGGTCATGAGTTCCGGCCAGTTTTGTGCACGTTGATCGACTGGTGCGGGCTTTTCATGCCAGACACCCTGAGAAGCCTGGGAGTCCAGTGGCCCCCCGTTAAGAGGGGGGTACTGTTGTGAATTCCGTCTGGGTTCCCTCTGGTGGCCTTTAGCGATACTGCGGGTCTGGAGCTGGGCTCAGCTGCCTCATTTCCTGCTATGCTGGTTCCTATTTAACTCCACCTGGACCTTTACTTGTTGCCTGCTGTCGTTGTATTCAGTACTGGTTCTGACCTCTCCTGGATTTCCCTGGTGACCTGTCTCTTTCTAAGAAGCTAAGTCTTGCTAGTTCTTTTTGCTCATTGTTTCCTTGAAAATGTTTCTCAGTATATGATGTGTTCAGTCCAGCTTGCTTATATGTGATTTTTCGCTTGCTGGTAGCTCTGGGGTGCAGAGTGCGCCCCTCACATCGTGAGTCGGTGTGGGGGTTCTTGTACTTTCTGCGTGGATAGTTTTTGATAGTTTTTGTACCGACCGCATAGATCCCTTGCTATCTTCTGTCTATTTAGTGTTAGCGGGCCTCATTTGCTTAAACCTGTTTTTCATTCCTACGTTTGTATTTTCCCCTTAACTCACCGTTATTATTTGTGGGGGGCTGTCTAAACTTTGGGGTTATTTCTCTGAGGCAAGTGAGGCTTTGCTTTCTCTCTAGGGGTAGCCAGTTTCTCAGGCTGTGAAGAGGCGTCTAGGTTTTTAGGTAACGCTCCACGGCTGCCTTTAGTGTGTGTGGATAGGATCAGGATTGCGGTCGGTATAGTTCCCACATCCCCGGAGCTTGTCCTACTATTCAGGTTTACCTATCAGGTCAGTTTGGTGATCCTACCACCGGATCATAACAGTACAGCAGGCCCGTAAAGAGTTAATGCATCGCAAAAGAGGGATAAGAGAAATCCTGAGTTCATTTTTTTTTTTTTCCTCTGCAGTGTGTCTAGCCTCTCTCCTCCCCTTAATCTCTGGGTGGTTCAGAATTCAGCTGCAGCTATGGACCTTCAGAGTCTGTCTTCTAGTGTGGATCATCTCACTGCTAGGGTACAAGGCATTCAGGATTATGTAGTTCACAGTCCTATGTCAGAGCCTAAGATACCTATTCCTGAGCTGTTCTCCGGAGACAGATCTAGGTTTTTGATCTTTAAAAATAATTGCAAATTATTCCTTTCTCTGAGACCTCGTTCCTCTGGTGATCCGGTTCAGCAAGTTAAAATTATTATTTCTTTGTTGCGTGGTGACCCTCAAGATTGGGCATTCTCTCTGGCGCCAGGAGATCCTGCATTGCAAAATGTGGATGCGTTTTTTCTGGTGCTTGGAGTGCTTTATGAGGAACCTAATCTGGTAGACCAAGCAGAAAAGGTTTTGCTGGCTCTCTTGTCATGATCTCAATGGCAAGAGATCATAGCATAAGCATATATAGGAACTAGCTCTTGGAAGATGGGAACTGAGCTGACCATGAACTAAACCTAACACACAACTAGCAGTGGCCGGGTAGCATGCCTACGTTGATTCTAGATGCCCAGCACCAGCCGGAGGACTAAATAATGCTAGCAGAGGAAAATATTAGTCCTAGCTCACCTCTAGAGAAATACCCCAAAAGGAGACAGAGGCCCCCCACATGTATTGGCGGTGAATTAAGATGAAATAACAAACGTAGTATGAAAATAGGTTTAGCAAATTTGAGGTCCACTTACTACATAGCAGAAGACAGAAAGGACTGTTGTGAATTTGGATTCTGGGCTCCCCCGGTGGCTACTGGTGGAATTGAACTTGTGACATCATCTTCCCTGTTCACCTGTTTTGATTAGATCTGGGTGTCGCTATATAACCTGGCTTCTCTGTTAGATGCTTGCCGGTCAACAATAGAGTCCTAAAGTAATTTCTGGATGTGTTTTGTTAGGGTTTTCTACTGACCATGAAAGTATGCTTTCTGTCTTCTGCTATCTAGAAAGCGGACCTCCCTGCATCCTTTTCTATTCATAACGTTTTTCATCGGTCGTTATTGCGCAGGTATGAGGCACCGGTTGTGCCTTCCGTTGAGCCTCCTGCTCCGGTGTTGGTTGAGGGTGAGTTGGAGTACGTTGTGGAAAAAATCCTAGACTCCCGTGTTTCCAGACGGAGACTCCAGTATCTGGTCAAGTGGAAGGGATACGGCCAGGAGGATAATTCTTGGGTCACTGCATCTGATGTTCATGCCTCTGATCTGGTTCGTGCCTTTCATAGGGCCCATCCTGATCGCCCTGGTGGTTCTGGTGAGGGTTCGGTGCCCCCTCCTTGAGGGGGGGGTACTGTTGTGAATTTGGATTCTGGGCTCCCCCGGTGGCTACTGGTGGAATTGAACTTGTGACATCATCTTCCCTGTTCACCTGTTTTGATTAGATCTGGGTGTCGCTATATAACCTGGCTTCTCTGTTAGATGCTTGCCGGTCAACAATGTTATCAGAAGCCTCTCTGTGCTTGTTCCTGCTCCCAGACATCTACTAGATAAGTTGGACATTCGTCCATGTTTTGTTTTTGTATTTTGGTTCCAGTTCACAGCTGCAGTTTCGTTACTGTGTCTGGAAAGCTCTTGTTGATCAGGAATTGCCACTCTGGTATTATGAGTTAATGCCAGAGTCCTAAAGTAATTTCTGGATGTGTTTTGTTAGGGTTTTCTACTGACCATGAAAGTATGCTTTCTGTCTTCTGCTATCTAGAAAGCGGACCTCAAATTTGCTAAAACTATTTTCCTGCTGCGTTTGTTGTTTCATCTCATATCACCGCCAATATATGTGGGGGGCCTCTGTCTCCTTTTTGGGCATTTCTCTAGAGGTGAGTCAGGTCTTATATTTCCCTCTGCTAGCATTATTTAGTTCTCCGGCCGGCGCTGGGCATATAGGGATAAAAAGTAGGACATGCTACCTGGCTACTTCTAGATGATGCGGTAGGTTTAGTTCATGGTCAGTATAGTTACATCTTCCAAGAGCTTGTTCCTATTGAGGCTTATGCTAGTTCTCTGGCCATGGAGATCATGACAAAGGACACTTTCATGGTCAGCTGAAAACCCTATCAAAACACCATCCAGAAATTACTTTAAGACTCTGGCATTAACTCATAACACCAGAGTGGCAATTCCTGTTCACAAGAGCTTTCCAGACACAGTAACGAAACTACAGCTGTGAACTGGAACCAAAATGCAAAAACAAACATGGACAAAAGTCCAACTTATCTAGTAGTTGTCTAGGAGCAGGAACAAGCACAGAGAGGCTTCTGATAACATTGTTGACCGGCAAGCAACTAACAGAGCAGCAAGGTTATATAGCGACTCCCACATCTTGATGGGAACAGGTGAACAGAGAAGATGAAGACACCAGTTCAATTCCACCAGTAGCCACCGGGGGAGCCCAGAATCCAAATTCACAACAGTACCCCCCCCTCAAGGAGGGGGCACCGAACCCTCACCAGAACCACCAGGGCGATCAGGATGGGCCCTATGAAAGGCACGAACCAGATCAGAGGCATGAACATCAGATGCATTCACCCAAGAATTATCCTCCTGGCCGTATCCCTTCCACTTGACCAGATACTGGAGTCTCCGTCTGGAAACACGAGAGTCTAAGATTTTCTCCACAACGTACTCCAACTCACCCTCAACCAACACCGGAGCAGGAGGCTCAACGGAAGGCACAACCGGTACCTCATACCTGCGCAATAATGACCGATGAAAAACGTTATGAATAGAAAAGGATGCAGGGAGGTCCAAACGGAAGGAAACAGGGTTAAGAATCTCCAATATCTTATACGGGCCAATGAACCGAGGCTTAAACTTAGGAGAAGAGACCCTCATAGGGACAAAACGAGAAGACAACCACACCAAATCCCCAACACAAAGCCGAGGACCAACACGACGGTGGCGGTTGGCAAAAAGCTGAGTCTTCTCCTGGGACAACCTCAAATTGTCCACCACCTGCCCCCAGATCTGATGCAATCTCTCCACCACAGCATCCACTCCAGGACAATCCGAAGATTCCACCTGACCAGAGGAAAATCGAGGATGAAACCCCGAATTACAGAAAAACGGGGACACCAAAGTGGCAGAGCTGGCCCGATTATTGAGAGCGAACTCCGCCAATGGCAAAAAAGCAACCCAATCATCCTGGTCAGCAGACACAAAACACCTCAGATATGTCTCCAGGGTCTGATTAATCCGCTCGGTCTGGCCATTCGTCTGAGGATGGAAAGCGGACGAAAAAGATAAATCTATGCCCATCCTAGCACAGAATGCCCGCCAAAATCTAGACACGAATTGGGTCCCTCTGTCAGAAACGATATTCTCAGGAATACCATGCAAACGAACAACATTTTGAAAAAACAGAGGAACCAACTCGGAAGAAGAAGGCAACTTGGGCAGAGGAACCAAATGGACCATCTTAGAGAAACGGTCACACACCACCCAGATGACAGACATCTTCTGAGAAACAGGCAGATCTGAAATAAAATCCATCGAGATGTGCGTCCAAGGCCTCTTAGGAATAGGCAAGGGCAACAACAATCCACTAGCCCGAGAACAACAAGGCTTGGCCCGAGCACAAACGTCACAAGACTGCACAAAGCCTCGCACATCTCGTGACAGGGAAGGCCACCAGAAGGACCTTGCCACCAAATCCCTGGTACCAAAAATGCCAGGATGACCTGCCAACGCAGAAGAATGAACCTCAGAGATGACTCTACTGGTCCAATCATCAGGAACAAACAGTTTATCAGGTGGGCAACGATCAGGTCTATCCGCCTGAAACTCCTGCAAGGCCCGCCGCAGGTCTGGAGAAACGGCTGACAATACCACTCCATCCTTAAGGATACCTGTGGGCTCAGAGTTACCAGGTGAGTCAGGCTCAAAACTCCTAGAAAGGGCATCCGCCTTAACATTCTTAGAACCCGGTAGGTATGACACCACAAAATTAAACCGAGAGAAAAATAATGACCAGCGCGCCTGTCTAGGATTCAGGCGCCTGGCGGTCTCAAGATAAATCAAATTTTTGTGGTCAGTCAATACCACCACCTGATGTCTGGCCCCCTCAAGCCAATGGCGCCACTCCTCAAAAGCCCACTTCATGGCCAAAAGCTCCCGATTCCCAACATCATAATTCCGCTCAGCGGGCGAAAATTTACGGGAAAAGAAGGCACAAGGCCTCATCACGGAGCAGTCAGAACTTTTCTGCGACAACACTGCCCCAGCTCCGATCTCAGAAGCGTCGACCTCAACCTGAAAAGGTAGAGCAACATCAGGCTGACGCAACACAGGGGCAGAGGAAAAACGGCGCTTAAGCTCCCGAAAGGCCTCCACAGCATCAGGGGACCAATCAGCAACATCAGCACCCTTCTTAGTCAAATCGGTCAATGGCTTAGCAATATCCGAAAAACCAGCAATAAATCGACGATAAAAGTTAGCAAAGCCCAAAAATTTCTGAAGACTCTTAAGAGAAGAGGGCTGCGTCCAATCACAAATAGCTTGAACCTTGACAGGATCCATCTCAATGGAAGAGGGGGAAAAAATATATCCCAAAAAGGAAATCCTCTGTACCCCAAAAACACACTTAGAACCCTTCACACACAAAGAATTAGACCGCAAAACCTGAAAAACCCTCCTGACTTGCTGGACATGAGAGTCCCAGTCATCCGAAAAAATCAGAATATCATCCAGATACACAATCATAAATTTATCCAAATAATCGCGAAAAATATCATGCATAAAGGACTGGAAAACTGACGGAGCATTAGAAAGACCAAAAGGCATCACTAAATACTCAAAGTGGCCCTCGGGCGTATTAAATGCGGTTTTCCACTCATCCCCCTGCCTGATTCGCACCAAATTATACGCCCCACGAAGGTCAATCTTAGAGAACCACTTGGGCCCCCTTTATGCGAGCAAACAAATCAGTCAGCAACGGCAATGGGTATTGATATTTAACAGTGATTTTATTCAAAAGCCGATAATCAATACATGGTCTCAAAGAGCCGTCTTTTTTTGACACAAAGAAAAAACCGGCTCCTAAGGGAGATGACGATGGACGAATATGTCCCTTTTCCAAGGACTCCTTTATATATTCTCGCATAGCAGCATGTTCAGGCACAGACAGATTAAATAAACGACCCTTTGGGTATTTACTACCCGGGATTAAATCTATGGCACAATCGCACTCTCGGTGCGGAGGTAACGAACCAAGCTTGGATTCTTCAAAGACGTCACGATAGTCAGACAGGAACTCAGGAATTTCAGAGGGAATAGATGATGAAATGGAAACCACAGGTACATCCCCATGAGCCCCCTTACATCCCCAGCTCAACACAGACATAGCTCTCCAGTCGAGGACTGGGTTGTGAGATTGCAGCCAAGGCAATCCTAGCACCAAATCATCATGTAGATTATACAGCACCAGAAAGCGAATAATCTCCTGGTGACCCGGATTAATACGCATAGTTACTTGTGTCCAGTATTGTGGTTTATTATTAGCCAATGGGGTGGAGTCAATCCCCTTCAGAGGAATAGGAGTCTCCAAAGGCTCTAAATCATACCCACAGCGTTTGGCAAAGGACCAATCCATAAGACTCAAAGCGGCGCCAGAGTCGACATAGGCGTCCGTGGTAATAGATGACAAAGAGCAAATCAGGGTCACAGATAGAATAAACTTAGACGGTAAGGTGCAAATGGAAACAGATTTACCAAGTTTTTTAGTGCGCTTAGAGCATGCTGATATAACATGAGTAGAATCACCACAATAGAAACACAACCCATTTTTCCGTCTAAAATTCTGCCGCTCGCTTCGGGACAGAATTCTATCACACTGCATACTCTCTGGCGACTTCTCAGTGGACACCGCCAGATGGTGCACTGGTTTGCGCTCCCGCAAACGCCTATCGATCTGAATAGCCATTGTCATGGACTCATTCAGACCCGCAGGCACAGGGAACCCCACCATAACATCCTTAATGGCATCAGAGAGACCCTCTCTGAAAGTCGCCGCCAGGGCGCACTCATTCCACTGAGTAAGCACAGACCATTTACGGAATCTTTGGCAGTAAATTTCCGCTTCATCTTGCCCCTGAGATAGGGACATCAAAGTTTTTTCTGCCTGAAGCTCCAAATGAGGTTCGTCATAAAGCAACCCCAAGGCCAGAAAAAACGCATCCACATTGAGCAACGCAGGATCCCCTGGTGTCAATGAAAAAGCCCAGTCTTGAGGGTCGCCCCGGAGCAAGGAAATCACAATCCTGACCTGCTGTGCAGGGTCTCCGGCAGAGCGAGATTTCAGGGACAAAAATAATTTGCAATTATTTCGAAAATTCTGAAACCCAGATCTATTCCCCGAGAAAAATTCCGGCAAAGGAATTCTCGGCTCAGATACAGGTGCATGACAAACAAAATCTTGCAAATTTTGTACCTTCGTGGCGAGATTATTCAAACCTGCAGTTACACTCTGAAGATCCATTACAAACAGGTGGACACAGAGCCATTCAAAGGAGAGAAAAAAAAAAAAAAAAGAAAAATTTCAGCAGACTACTTATTTCTCTCCTTTCTCAGCCAAGGATTTTAACCCTTTAGTGGGCCGGTCAAACTGTCATGATCTTAATGGCAAGAGATCATAGCATAAGCATATATAGGAACTAGCTCTTGGAAGATGGGAACTGAGCTGACCATGAACTAAACCTAACACACAACTAGCAGTGGCCGGGTAGCATGCCTACGTTGATTCTAGATGCCCAGCACCAGCCGGAGGACTAAATAATGCTAGCAGAGGAAAATATTAGTCCTAGCTCACCTCTAGAGAAATACCCCAAAAGGAGACAGAGGCCCCCCACATGTATTGGCGGTGAATTAAGATGAAATAACAAACGAAGGATGAAAATAGGTTTAGCAAATTTGAGGTCCACTTACTACATAGCAGAAGACAGAAAGGACACTTTCATGGTCAGCTGAAAACCCTAATCAAAAACACCATCCAGAAATTACTTTAAAACTCTGGCATTAACTCATAACACCAGAGTGGCAATTCCTGTTCACAAGAGCTTTCCAGACACAGTAACGAAACTACAGCTGTGAACTGGAACCAAAATGCAAAAACAAACATGGACAAAAGTCCAACTTATCTAGTAGTTGTCTAGGAGCAGGAACAAGCACAGAGAGGCTTCTGATAACATTGTTGACCGGCAAGCAACTAACAGAGCAGCAAGGTTATATAGCGACTCCCACATCTTGATGGGAACAGGTGAACAGAGAAGATGAAGACACCAGTTCAATTCCACCAGTAGCCACCGGGGGAGCCCAGAATCCAAATTCACAACACTCTCTCCCAGGGTCAGGATGAAGCAGAGGTTTACTGTCAGAAGTTTAGGAAATGGTCTGTGCTCACTCAATGGAATGAGTGTGCCCTGGCAGCGATTTTCAGAAAGGGTCTTTCTGAAGCCATTAAGGATGTTATGGTGGGGTTCCCCACGCCTGCGGGTCTGAATTAGTCAATGTCTTTGGCCATTCAGATTGATCGGCGTTTGCAGGAGCGCAAACCAGTGCACCATCTGGCGGTATTTTCTGAGCAGAAGCCTGAGTCTATGCAATGTGACAGGATTCTGACCAGAATTGAACGGCAAAATCACAGACGTCAGAATGGGTTGTGCTTTTACTGTGGTGATTCTGCTCATGTTATCTCAGATTGTTCTAAGCGCACAAAAAACTTCGCTAAGTCTGTCACCATTGGTACTGTATAGCCTAAATTCATTTTGTCTGTTACTTTGATTTGCTCTCTGTCATCCTACTCAGTTATGGCTTTTGTGGATTCAGGTGCTGCCCTGAATTTGATGGATTTGTCTTTTGCCAGGCGCTGTGGTGTTATCTTGGAGCCTTTGCAATTCCCTATTCCACTAAAGGGAATTGATGCCACGCCATTGGCCAAGAATAAACCTCAGTACTGGGCTCAAGTGACCATGTGCATGACTCCTGCACATCAGGAGGTGCTTCGCTTTCTTGTGTTACATAATTTGCATGATGTTGTCGTGTTGGGTCTGCCATGGCTGCAGGCTCATAGTCCAGTCCTGGATTGGAAAGCTATGTCTGTGTCAAGTTGGGGTTGCCAGGGGATTCATGGCGATGCTCCTTTGGTGTCTATTGCTTCTTCTACTCCTTCTGAAGTCCCTGAATTTTTGTCGGACTACCAGGATGTATTTGATGAGCCCAAGTCCAGTGCCCTACCTCCTCATAGGGATTGTGACTGCGCCATAAATTTGATTCCTGGTAGTAAGTTCCCTAAGGGACGACTTTTTAATTTGTCTGTACCAGAACATGCCGCTATGCGGAGTTATATCAAGGAGTCGTTGGAGAAGGGGCATATTCGCCCGTCCTCGTCCCCTTTGGGTGCGGGGTTCTTTTTTGTGGCCAAGAAGGATGGTTCTCTGAGACCCTGTATAGATTATCGCCTTCTAAATAACATCACGGTCAAATTTCAGTATCCTTTGCCACTGTTGTCCGATCTGTTTGCTCGGATTAGGGGGGCCAGTTGGTTCACCAAGATAGATCTTCGTGGAGCGTATAATCTTGTGCGTATAAAGCAGGGCGATGAATGGAAAACAGCATTTAATACGCCCGAAGGCCATTTTGAGTACTTGGTGATGCCTTTTGGGCTTTCTAATGCCCCTTCTGTTTTCCAGTCCTTCATGCACGACATCTTCCGAGAGTATCTGGATAGGTTTATGATTGTGTACCTGGATGATATTTTGATCTTTTCTGATGATTGGGAATCTCATGTGAAGCAGGTCAGGATGGTATTTCAGGTCCTGCGAGCCAATGCCTTGTTTGTGAAGGGCTCTAGATGTCTCTTCGGAGTCCAGAAGGTTTCCTTTTTGGGCTTTATTTTTTCTCTTTCTACCATTGAGATGGATCCAGTCAGGGTCCAGGCTATTTATGACTGGACTCAACCTACATCGGTAAAGAGTCTTCAGAAGTTCTTGGGTTTTGCTAATTTTTACCGTCGCTTCATCACTAATTTTTCCAGTGTGGTGAAGCCTTTGACGGATTTGACCAAGAAGGGTTCTGATGTGACGAATTGGTCTTCCTGTGGCCGTGGAGGCCTTTCAGGAGCTCAAACGTCGGTTCTCTTTGGCTCCTGTCTTGCGCCAGCCGGATGTCTCTCTTCCCTTCCAGGTCGAGGTTGATGCTTCGGAGATTGGAGCAGGGGCTGTCTTGTCACAGAGAAGCTCTGATGGCTCTGTGATGAGGCCATGTGCTTTCTTTTCAAGAAAGTTTTCGCCTGCCGAGCGGAATTATGATGTTGGTAATCGGGAGTTGTTGGCAATGAAGTGGGCATTTGAGGAGTGGCGACATTGGCTTGAGGGAGCCAAACATCATGTGGTGGTCTTGACGGATCACAAGAATTTGACTTATCTCGAGTCTGCTAAACGGTTAAATCCTAGACAGGCTCGATGGTCGCTGTTTTTCTCCCGTTTCGATTTCGTGGTTTCATACCTTCCGGGTTCGAAGAACGTGAAAGCTGATGCCCTTTCTAGGAGCTTTGTGCCTGACTCTCCGGGAGTTTCTGAACCGGCTGGTATCCTCAGAGAAGGGGTGATTTTGTCTGCCATCTCCCCTGATTTGCGACGGGTGCTGCAGGAGTTTCAGGCCAATAGACCTGACCGTTGTCCACCGGAGAGACTGTTTGTCCCGGATAGATGGACCAGTAGAGTCATTTCCGAGGTTCATTCTTCGGTGTTGGCGGGTCATCCGGGGATTTTTGGTACCAGGGATTTGGTGGCTAGGTCCTTCTGGTGGCCTTCCTTGTCGCGGGATGTGCGTTCCTTTGTGCAGTCCTGTGGGATTTGTGCTCGGGCCAAGCCTTGCTGTTCTCGTGCCAGTGGATTGCTTTTGCCTTTGCCTGTCCCGAAGAGGCCCTGGACGCATATTTCCATGGATTTTATTTCGGATCTTCCAGTCTCTCAGAGGATGTCTGTTATCTGGGTGGTTTGTGATCGTTTTTCTAAAATGGTCCATTTGGTGCCCTTGCCTAAGCTGCCTTCCTCCTCTGATTTGGTTCCACTGTTTTTTCAGAATGTGGTTCGTTTGCATGGTATTCCTGAGAACATTGTGTCTGACAGAGGATCCCAGTTTGTGTCCAGATTTTGGCGGTCCTTTTGTGCTAAGATGGGCATTGAATTATCTTTTTCATCGGCCTTCCACCCTCAGACGAATGGCCAAACCGAACGAACTAATCAGACCTTGGAGACTTATCTGAGATGTTTTGTTTCTGCTGATCAGGATGATTGGGTGACTTTTTTGCCATTGGCTGAGTTCGCCCTCAATAATCGGGCTAGTTCTGCTACTTTGGTTTCGCCTTTTTTTTTTGCAATTCTGGTTTTCATCCTCGTTTTTCCTCAGGTCAGGTTGAGCCTTCCGACTGTCCTGGGGTGGATTCCGTGATGGATAGGTTCCAGCAGATTTGGAACCACGTGGTGGACAATTTGACATTGTCACAAGAGAAGGCTCAGTGCTTTGCTAACCGCCGTCGCTGTGTGGGTCCCCAACTTCGTGTGGGGGATTTGGTATGGTTGTTTTCTCGTTATGTTCCGATGAAGGTTTCCTCTCCTAAGTTCAAGCCTCGTTTCATCGGTCCTTATAAAATTTTGGAAATCCTCAACCCTGTGTCATTTCGTTTGGACCTCCCAGCATCGTTTGCCATTCACAATGTGTTCCATAGGTCATTATTGCGGAGATATGTGGTGCCTGTGGTCCCTTCTGTTGATCCTCCTGCTCCGGTCTTGGTCGAGGGAGAATTGGAGTATGTGGTGGAGAAGATCTTGGATTCTCGTGTTTCGAGACGGAAGCTTCAGTACTTGGTTAAGTGGAAGGGCTATGGTCAGGAGGATAATTCCTGGGTTGTCGCCTCTGATGTCCATGGGGCCGATTTGGTTCGTGCCTTTCATTCGGCTCGTCCTGATCGGCCTGGGGGTTCTGGTGAGGGTTCGGTGACCCCTCCTCAAGGGGGGGGTACTGTTGTGTATTCCGTCTGGGCTCCCTCTGGTGGCCTTTAGCGATACTGCGGGTCTGGAGCTGGGCTCAGCTGCCTCATTTCCTGCTATGCTGGTTCCTATTTAACTCCACCTGGACCTTTACTTGTTGCCTGCTGTCGTTGTATTCAGTACTGGTTCTGACCTCTCCTGGATTTCCCTGGTGACCTGTCTCTTTCTGAGAAGCTAAGTCTTGCTAGTTCTTTTTGCTCATTGTTTCCTTGAAAATGTTTCTCAGTATATGATGTGTTCAGTCCAGCTTGCTTATATGTGATTTTTCGCTTGCTGGTAGCTCTGGGGTGCAGAGTGTGCCCCTCACATCGTGAGTCGGTGTGGGGGTTCTTGTACTTTCTGCGTGGATAGTTTTTGGTAGTTTTTGTACCGACCGCATAGATCCCTTGCTATCTTCTGTCTATTTAGTGTTAGCGGGCCTCATTTGCTTAAACCTGTTTTCATTCCTACGTTTGTATTTTCCCCTTAACTCACCGTTATTATTTGTGGGCGGCTGTCTAAACTTTGGGGTTATTTCTCTGAGGCAAGTGAGGCTTTGCTTTCTCTCTAGGGGTAGCCAGTTTCTCAGGCTGTGAAGAGGCATCTAGGTTTTTAGGTAACGCTCCACGGCTGCCTTTAGTGTGTGTGGATAGGATCAGGATCGCGGTCGGTATAGTTCCCACATCCCCGGAGCTTGTCCTACTATTCAGGTTTACCTATCAGGTCAGTTTGGTGATCCTACCACCGGATCATAACAGGGTACTGTCATGGTATAGGACATGTTTCATGTCTTGCTCTCTCAGGGTTAATATTGCTGGCCTCTGTTTGGATCTGGGAGGGATATTTATACACACTCCAGACTAAGATTCCCTGTCAGCTATACTTTTGTTTAGTCTGTGTGTCTGACCCCTTGAGTGTGTGCTCGGTTTGCATTTACTTGTTTTACTCTCCTTGTTTTACTCTGTTTGTTCTGTTGGCTTTCTGACCTTTGGCTCCCTTTCTGACTATCCCTCCGCCTCACCCCTCGGTTACCTCGCTATCTCCTGGTTTTGATCTTGGCACGTTTAACTACTCCAGTGTATATCGTCTCCTCTGCACCCTGGCGTCTGGCGCAATACTCAACCACCTCCTACCCTGTCACGTGGTTCAGCTTCTGTTTGCTATCAGGTGAATTCCCCGCCGCACTGCTCTCAGCTCCCTTGTTGAGGCGCGGAGCTCTCACCGCAGCAGTAATACCCAGGAGTCGTGACACCTGAGGTTGGTTGCTCCAACCTCCATAGGTTCCTTTATATGGCACCACATCAGAATTATCAGGATGTAAAGAAACCTCTCGCTGCATTACACCTTTCTGCCACAACCTCAAATCCATACGAATGACCTGAATCATGGCCTCCTCCAAGAAGCTAGGTGGCAGATGGAGAGTCATAGCGCCCTTGAGATGATCCGACAGTCCTTGATTGTGTAGTAGAACCTTGAAAAGACTTAACCGTCTCGGTAAGTTCCCTCTGTAGTTGATTATGGGAAGTGGCCAGGACTCTATGTTCCACAAAAAATTCCTGCATTGTTTGAGTCAGATTAGACATCTGATCCGCCAAGGTGCGAAGCAGATCCATAAAGAGAGGAACAAAGGAAAAAAATCTGTCCAAGTTCAGTTAAAATGTCACGCTGCAGCTTTGCAGGTAAACACAAACTCCAATAGATGGCAGCAGAGTGGAGAGAGGGCTGAAATCCGGCTCAGAGCAGACCAGCAGAACTGCAGCGAGGCTACCACCAGATGGCAGCAGAATAGTCAAACCGGATCGATACCAGAGAGTAGCGTAGTACAAAGGGGAATACCGAACACAGAGTCAGAGGAGCGCCAAAAGTTAGTACCAGTCCGAAGCAGAAATACCAGAAGGAAGAGATAGAATCAGGTTGGAGCCAAAGCAGATTCGAGTAGCTGGTATTCCAAAAACGAAGGGAAACACAGAGTCGGGGCAAGAAGAGAGGAATGAATAGACACAGGCAAAGACAGCTAAATGCAGCAGGACACATCGGTATCACCAGAGTCAGCTACACAAGCCGTAGGCAGGAAGTATAACTGACTCTGCCTGCAGGATGTAGCGCAGAGAAATAGCAGACCTGACACCAGAACAAGGCAAAGAACGTTAACCCCTGACATAACTAGACCGGGGAAAGGGGAGACAAGACCCAAAACCCGGGATGGATCATGACACTCATATATTAGTCATTACAAATAGAGTGATGTATTTCAAGTGTTTATTTCTGTTACTGTTGAGTCGTTCTCAGTAAATTTGAGTACTTTATAACACCAGCTTGAAAAAATGATTTTAACATCTGAAATGTTTGCCTACTGAAATGTATATTCAGTAAATGCACTCATTACTTGGTCGGGGCTCCTTTTGCATCAATTACTGCATCAATGCGGCGTGGCATGGATATGAGCAGTCTGTGACTTCACAGTAGACCTTGGAAATCAAGGTCCCAGGGTCTGGAGGAAGATTGGAGAGACAAACAATCCAAGCTGCTTGAGTTCTAGTGTGAACTTTCCACAATCAGTGATGGTTTGGGGAGCCATGTTATCTGCTGGTATAGGTACACTGTGTGTTATCAAGACCAAAGTCAGCGCAGCCGTCTACCAGGAAATTTTAGAGCGCTTCTTGTTTCCTTCTGCCGACAAGCTTTTTGGAGATGGAAATTTAATTCTCCAGTAGGACTTGGCACCTGTCCACACTGCCAAAAGTACCATTACCTGGTTTAAAAACAAGAGTATCACTGTGCTTGATTAGCCAGTAAACTCGTCTGACCTTAATCCCATAGAGAATCTATGGGGTATTGTCAATAGGAAAATGAGAGACACCAGATCCAACAATGCAGCAGACGAGCTGAAGCTGCTATCAAAGCAACCTGGGCTTCCATAACACCTCAGCAGTGCCACAGACTGATCTCCATGCCACGCAGCATTGATACAGTAATTGATGCAAAAGGAACCCCGACCAAGTATTGAGTGCATTTACTGAACATACATTTCAGTAGGCCAACATTTCGTACATTAAAATCATTTTTTCAAGTTGGTGTTATAAAGTATTCTAATTTACTGCGATAATAACTTTTGGGTTTTCATTGGCTGTAAGCCGTAATCATCAACAGTAACAGAAATAAACACTTGAAATAGAGCACTCTGTTTGTAATGACTCTATATAATATGAGTTTCACTTTTTGTATTGAAGAGCTGAAATACATTAACTTTTTCATGATATTCTAATTTTGTGAGATGCACCTGTATTTTGATCCTGACCGTATTTCCTTGGTTGAGTCCAGGCTCCATCGCCTTCAGCAAGGGAATCGTTCAGTGGAGAATTATAGCTCTGAATTCTACAGCTGGGCAATCGATACCAAATGGAAAGACCCGGCTCTCAGAAGCCAATTTTGTCAAGGTCTTACTGAAAGGTTAAAAGATGCTTTGGCAGTGTATGAAACCCCTGAGTCAATGAAGGCTGCCATGTCATTGGCTATACAGTTGGATATATGCCTGCAGGTTAGATGGGGGTGAGATCACCCTCTCCTGAGCCCTCTCTTCGACACAATGCCCCTGCGTCGGGTGAACCTATTCTTGTGGAGTTAGAGGTACCCATGCATTTAGGAGGTGATTCCGCGTCTTATGTCTCTCTTGACATTCGCATTTGTTGGAGGAAGGGACATTTTAATTAGGGTATATCCTTTGATTAACCCTTGGGAGCATGGAGTTTGATAATCAAGGGGTAAGTTCATCTTCAACCTGTAACTCTCAGTTTGTCCTGACAGCAGAAGTGGTTCTAGAGAGCAGGACTGAGAAAATTTCTGTGTTGGTAGACAGTGGAGCTGGAGTCAGTATGGTTGACGCTGAGTTTGCCAGAACTTATGGACTTGCTTGCTCTACCTTAGTTAAGCCTATTCCTATTTTCGCCATAGACTCAGCACCACTTGCACAGAGAGCTCTGATGCAGATTGTGCATAACATAAGACTGAGGGTGGGGTCTTTTTATTATGAGATAATTCCTTGTTATGTCCCGGAGGGTCTCCCCATTCCTATTTTTCTGGGTTTAACCTGGTTGGTGAAGCATAATCCGACTGTGGTTTGTCAATCCAGAGAAATTGGGGAGTGGGGAGATTACTGTCATAACTACCTAAACATATCCCTTTCCGCAGTGTCTACGGGGACCCTACTAGGATTTTTATCTGGCTTTGAGGACATATTTTCTGAGAAGGAGGTGTCAAGATTTGTCTTCCCATTGTGCATATGACTGTCCTATTAACCTCACCCCTGGAGCTATACTATCCAAGTCCCGACTACAATCTGTCCAGTCCTGAAAGACAAGCAATGAAAGATTTTATTGCCGAGAGTCTTGAAAAGGGACATATCAGACGTCCACTTCCTGCACTGACTGTGAGCTTCGGCCGGCCGCAAAGTGAAAGTACAGCACAGCGGTGCCGTCACCGCTCTGCTGTTAGGGCCGGCGCTCAGTCAGTGCAGGAAGCGGACGGCGAGGGACGTGAAGGTGAGTATGTAGTGTTTGTTTTTTTACATTTTACACTGGTAACCAGGGTAAACATCGGGTTACTAAGCGCGGCCCTGCGCTTAGCAACCCGATGTTTACCCTGGTTACCCGGGGACCTCGGCATCGTTGGTCGCTGGAGAGCGGTCTGTGTGACAGCTCTCCAGCGACCAAACAGCGACGCTGCAGCGATCAGCATCGTTGTCTGTATCGCTGCACCGTCGCTTAGTGTGACGGTACCTTTAGATTCAAGGGGGGGCCTATAAACTGGTTAGAATCAGGGAAGGGGATGAATGGAAAATGGCGTTCAATACCCGTGGGGGTCATATTGAGAGTCTGGTTATGCCTTTCGGTCTGTCCAATGCACAAGCTGTGTTCCAGCATTTCACTAATGATATTTTCCATCATTTGGTGGGCAGGTTTGTGGTGGTCTATCTGAACGATATTTTGGTTTATTCACCTGATTTGGAAACACATAGGGGGCATGTGAGACAGGTGCTTCAGATATTAAGGGATAACAAGCTTTATGCCAAACTAGAGAAATGCGTTTTTGCCATCCAGGAGATTGTTTTTGGGGTACCTTTTATCATCTTCAGGTTTACGGATGGATCTGGAAAAGGTTTGGGATGTAATCAATTGGGACCGTGCCGAGAACCTGAAGGCATTACAGCGTTTTCTGGGTTTTAAACATTTTTACCAAAAGTTTATTCATAATTTTTTGCTAATGGTGAAACCCCTTACTGACATGACAAGGAAGGGGTCTGATTTTTCTAAATGATCAGATGCTGCTCAGCCACCTTTTTCCTCCTTAAACAGTTGTTTTGACACTGCACTTATACTCAGTCAACCTGATGTTTCTCAGTCTTTTATCGTAGAAGTGGATGCGTCGGAGGTGTGGGGTCAGGTTGTATTGTCGCAGGGTCCGTCCTGGCATCCGTGAGCCTTTTTTTCAAAAAAATTCTCCTCGGCTGAGAGAAATTATGACGCGGGTAATAGAGAGCTTTTGTTGATTAAATTCGTGTTCAAAGAGTGGCAACATTGGTTGGAGGGGGCATTAAATTTTATTACTGTTATCACAGACTACAAGAACCTGTCATATCTTCAATCAGCTAAACGTCTTAACCCTAGACAGGCTAGGTGGTTCCTGTTCTTTACTAGATTCAATTTTGTAGTCACTTTCCATCCATGAATTAAAAACACCAAGGCGGATGATTTGTCCCGGAGTTTTCCTGGTGGTGGTGACCATGAGGACCCTGCCCCAATTTTTCAGAAGGAGGTAGTCATCTCGGCCTTATACCCTGACCTGGAGGGTGAGGTGTTGGAGGCTCAGGGGGACGCCCCTGCCTGCTGCCTTCTGATTTGCGCTGTAAAGTAATTAGGGATCGTCATAACTCTGTACTTGCTGGTCATCCAGGTGGTAAGGCAACCGCGGACCTCCATTCTTGTCATTTTTGGTGACCGGGGGTTGCATCGGGAAGTGGTTGAACAGGTGTTTGCTTGCAGTGTTTGCGTGCATTGTAAAGTATCGCATACCTGTCCGTCTGGTACTCTCCTTCCACTACCCATTCCTAGCAGACCATGGACACACTTGTCCATGGATTTTTTTACTGAGCTTCCGATATTGGCAGTCAAGACTGTGGTTCTGGTGGGTGTGGATAGTTTCAGTAAAATGGTGCATTCCATTGCTTTACCGGCACTTCTGAATGCCAGGACTCTTGCTCAGGTTTTTGTTAATGTGATTGTGAATAGTGATGAGCGAATATACTCGTTACTCAAGATTTCCCGAGCACGCTCGGGTGTCCTCCGAGTATTTTTTAGTTCTCGGCGTTTTCGTTTTTAGCGCCGCAGCTGAATGATTTACATCTGTTAGACAGCATAAGTACATGTGGGGGTTCCCTAGCAACCAGGCAACCCCAACATGTACTGATGCAGACTAACAGATGTAAATCATGCAGCTGCGGCGCTAAAAACTAAAACTCTGAGCACTAAAAAATACTCGGAGGACACCCGAGCGTGCTCGGGAAATCTCGAGTAACGAGTATATTCGCTCATCACTAATTGTGAAGCTTCACAAGGTTCCCTCCAATGTGATATCGGATCAGGGGACCCAATTTGTTCTGGAAGGCATTCTGTATTCAGATGGGAGTGCAGCTGTCCTTTTCCTCTGCTTTCCATCCTCAGTCGAATAGACAGACCGAGCGCACTAATCAGAATTTGGAGACGTACCTCAGGTGTTTTGTCTCCGAAAACCAGGAGGATTGGGCATCTTACTTACCGTTGGCCGAGTTTGCTATTAATAATCAGTAAAGAAAATGTTCAGCACAGCCTATAAGTGGAGGTGCCTCTAAAGTAGGTTCACAAACCTTGAGTACTAGTATAGTATGAAACTTTAGCACACTCCAGTGGGTATGATGCAAAAGGGGTATTTAATGCAATACATACAGTAGTCACAAGCGTTTCAGTCTGCAAGGACCTTCATCGGTGTACTACAAAAACAAAATTAAATGTGCATAAACATAATAAAATAACAAAAGTATATACAGTGAGAGCAATAAATATAGATATGGTCATAAGTGACACTATTGAGCAACCATACAAGATTAACCCTCAGCAAAATCCACTCAAAATTCAATTGTATCAAGAGCAATATACACTGGATATACAGGAAAAAACAGAGGACAAGAACAAGGTGACAATACTTAGTGGAGGACTGCGTGGATAAAGTGAACACGTACCTATAAGTAGCAGGAATGGGGTATGGATGATTTAAGCCGTGAAAAAAAGTATTTGCATCTGGAGTAAAATGAAGAGTCTATGAGGATGTGATATACGTGGAGAGGGGTAAGCTGGTGCAATATCTACCAATAGAGTAAATGCTGTTATTTTGAAGGGCCGGATAATGGCCAGTCTAAAGGAAAATATATACACAGTGTAAATGTGTATAACACGTATAACAAGAGTCTCATGGTAACGGTGGTGGAGGACGTGGGAGTGCATTACTTACCAAAGCCGATAAAAGGCTAGAAGGGGAGGCAAAGACGCGGTATCCACAGCAAGTCAGAGACGCAAAATAGCATGTCCTTGTTCTTGTGCTGTTTTTTCCTGTACATCCAGCGTATATTGCTCTTAGTCTTGATACAATTGAATTTTGAGTGGATTTTGCTGAGGGTTAATCTTCTATGGTTGTTCAATAGTGTCACTTATGACCATATCTATTTATTGCTCTCACTGTATATACTTTTGTTATTTTATTGTTTGTTTATGCACCTTTAATTTTGTTTTTGTAGTACACTGATAAAGGTCTTTGCAGACCGAAACGTTTGTGACTACTGTATGTATTGCATTAAATACCCCTTTTGCATCATACCCACTGGAGTGTGCTAAAGTTTAATACTATACTGCTATTAATAATCATCATCAAAAAATCTACCGGCAGGTCACCATTCTTTGGTGCATATGGTTTTCATCCACAGTTTAGTAGTACTTTTAGTGGGGGAGGGGCTTTGAGAGTTAGGGTACCGTCACACAGTGCCATTTTCATCGCTACGACGGCACGATTCGTGACGTTCTAGCGATATCGTTACGATATCGTTGTGTCTGACACGCTACTGCGATCAGACATCACGCTGAGAATCGTACGTCGTAGCAGATCGTTTGGAACTTTCTTTCGTCGCTTGATCACCCGCTGACATCGCTGGATCGTTGTGTGTGACACCGATCCAGCGATGTGTTCGCTTGTAACCAGGGTAAACATCGGGTAACTAAGCGCAGGGCCGCGCTTAGTAACCCGATGTTTACCCTGGTTACCAGCGTAAACGTAAAAAAAAAAAAACCAGTACATACTTACATTCCGGTGTCTGTCCTCCGGCGTCTCAGCTTCTCTGCACTGTGAGCGCCTGCCGGCCGGAAAGCGAGCACAGCGGTGACGTCACCGCTCTGCTTTCCGGCTATGGTGCTTACACAGTGCAGAGAAGCAGAACGCCGGGGGACAGACACCGGAATGTGAGTATGTACTGTTTGCTTTTTTTACGTTTACGCTGGTAACCAGGGTAAACATCGGGTTACTAAGCGCGGCCCTGCGCTTAGTAACCCGATGTTTACCCTGGTTACCTGGGGACTTCGGCATCGCTCCAGCGCCGTGATTGCAAAGTGTGACCGCAGTCTACGACGCTGGAGCGATAATCATACGACGCTGCGACGTCACGGATCGTGCCGTCGTAGCGATGAAAATGGCACTGTGTGACGGTACCCTTACTGAGGAGGAAAGTTTTGCTTCCTCACTCTTTAGTGGGGGGGGGGGGTTCAGAGTAATTTGAAGGTCCTGGGAGACAGGTACAAATGTATGGCATGTATCAGAAAACGCTCGCCATACCTAAGTGTGAATGACTTTGTGAGTCCTCTCCCTTACCGCCTTCCCCAATCATTGTTGATGGTAATTTGGAGTTCCAGATCTCGAGGATTGTTTATTCTCATCTTCAGCGTTATTCCCTGCAGTACTTGATGCACTGGAGGAGTTATGGTCCAGAAGAGAGGATGTGGGTTTCAGCATCAGAGGTGAATGCCCCTAGACTGGTTTGTTCATTCCATGCCTCTCATCCTGAAAAACCGGGTTCTGAGTGTCCAGAGACCACTTGTAACAACCCTGCCGACATCACTGCATGGCCTCCCATCCCCCACCTGCCTTACACACCAACTTACCCACTACCCTGGTCCATGCTGAGTTCTGTCTTCTGCCGACTCCATGCTGTGTACCTCATGTCTCCTGCCTGCTCTTTGCATACTTCCTGGCTGTGTGCGTAGGCGGGCGGTGCCAACACTTCCTGGTTCTTATAATCAGTGTGCACCTTCCAAAGGTGTCACCAGCCAATTGCCAAGAGGCCTCTGGTACTTAAGGCATTCCCACCCCTAGGGGAATGCCTGAGCAACTTACTTCCTCAGTTAGTGTCTCACTGCTGAGGTGCCAGGTCCTGTCTTTACCTCTTGTGTTAGCCACCCAGTGGGGCTTTGTACCCTGGCCTGTACCTGTGTTCTTTCTCTTGTGTCTGCCATGCAGTGGGGCTTTGTACCCTCGTCAGTGCCTGTTTCCTGTCTCTCGTTTTCGCCATCTGAATCCTGGTTTCTGTGCCTTGTCCCATACCTGTCCTTGTCTGAACGAAGTCCTATACCTGTCCATTTGTATCCCTGTCTTGAGCCTTCCCTATCTCTCTGTGTGTTTCCTTGTGTTCACTCCTTTTGCTTTCGGCTCCGCACTCTGCAGCTTTGCTCTGCTCTCGGCTCCGCACTCTGCGACCTTTCTCTGTTCTCTGTTTGCACCCTGCTGCTCTGCTCTTTGCTCCGCACTCTGCGGCCTTGCTATGCTCTCCGCACCCTGCGGTTCTGCTCTGTTCTTTGCTCCGCACCCTGCGGCTCTGCTTTTTGTTCCACACCATGCGGCTCTGCTCTGCTCTTTGCTTCGCACCCTGCGGCTCTGCTCTTTGCTCTGCACCCTGCGGCTCTGCTCTTTGCTCTGCACCCTGCGGCTCTGCTCTTTGCTCTGCACCCTGCGGCTCTGCTCTTTGCTCTGCACCCTGCGGCTCTGCTCTTAGCCCCCCTCCTGTGGCTGTGCCCCGCCTCCTGTGGCTCTGCTCTGCCTACTGTGGCTCTGCACCGCCTCCTGCGCTTCCGCACTGCACCGCGTCCTTCGGTTCTGCTCTGTTACGCTCCCTGCGGTTCTCGCCCTTTAGTCTTTACTGGTTCCTACCTGTTCCTGTCCCTCCAGTCTGTACTGATGCCTACCTGTTCCTGACCCTCTAGTCAGTACTGGTCCCTGCCTCTGTTCCCATCCTACCCGAACTAGTTCCAGTCCTTCCAGCCGTGCCTGCCTGTCTGCCAGTGTATCAGCTGTGCCCACCTGTCTGCCAGTGTCTGTCATGCCCGCCTGTCAACCGTGCCCACCAGAGTACCAGTCGTGTCTAACCGTACTCGCTCGCACCTGCCTCGTGTTTTATCCCTCAGTGGGATCAGCTGCCACAGCCAGACAACGATCTGGAGTGGTACCTGGCAGCTACCTGCCGCACAAGCCTGACCTCACCATCAGAGGCTCCAGTGAACACCAAGGTAGCTGCTTAGTCACGCCCCTTCCAGGGTAGTCTCATTTATGGCACAGTGGGGCCACAATCCCCCGCTCGTGCCATCCAGTCTGGGCATGAACGTGACAGTTTGCTCAGGACATTGTCCCCGCTGAGTCCCATGTCCTTTCACTCCCAGAGCAAGATGCACCAATCATAGTCTCTGATGCTATCTTTAATCAATTTCTGGCCTACGAAAAGCAAGCTCCTGCAGATCCGTCAAGGTAGTATGGGGATCCAAAGCAGTGCCGTGTGTTCCTGGACCAGTGCATGCAGAACTTTGAATGGTATGCTTCCGATTTCCCCTCTGATGTGTTCAAGGTGGGTTTCATAATTTCCTACCTAACAGGAGATGCTTTGGAATGGCTCAATCGCCACTGGGAAGCAGAGGGTCCCATCATCTCGGACCTAGAGGCTTTCCTGGTGGCATTCTGTGGCTCTGCTCTTAGCTCCACCTCCTGTGGCTCTGCTCTTTGCTCTGCACCCTGTGGCTCTGCTCTGCTCTTTGCTCCGCACTCTGCGACTCTGCTCTGCTCTTTGCTCCGCACTCTGCAGCTCTGCTTTGCTCTTTGCTTCCCACTCTGTGACTCTTCTCTTTGCTCCGCACCCTGTGGATCTGCTCTTTGCTCCGCACCCCGCTGTTCTGCTCTGCTCTTTGCTCTGCACCCTGTGGCTCTCCTCTTAGCCCCGCCTCCTGTGGTTCTGCCCCACCTCCTGTGGCTCTGCATCACCTCCTGCACTTCCGCACTGCACCGCGTACTGTGGTTCTGCTCTGCTCCTCTCCCTGCGGTTCTCGCCCTTTAGTCTATACTGGTTCCTACCTGTTCCTGTCCGTCCAGTCTGTGCTCGTGCCTACCTGTTCCTCACCCTCTAGTCAGTACTGGTTCCTGCCTATGTTCCCATCCTACCCGAACTAGTTCCAGTCCTGCCAGCTGTGCCCGCCTGTCTGCCAGTGTCTGTCATGCCTGACTGTCAGCAAAGAGTGCCAGCTGTGCCCGCCTGCCTGCCATGAGTGCCAGCAGTGCCCGCCTGCCAGAGTGCCAGCCATGCCTGCCTGCCTACCAGAGTGCCAGCCGTGCCCGCCAGAGTACCAGTCGTGCCTAACCATACTTGCTTGCACCTGCATCTTGTGTTAGTCCCTCAGTGGGATCAGCTGCCACAGCCAGACACTGCCCTGGAGTGGTACCTGGCAGCTAACTGCTGCACAAGCCTGACCTCACCATCAGGGGCTCCAGTGAACACCAAGGTAGCTGCTTAGTCACGCCCCTTCCAGGGTAGTCTGGTTTGTGGCACAGTGGGGCCACAATCCCACGCTCGCGCCATCCAGTCTGGGTGTGAGCGTGACACCACTTGTAGAAGAGTGGGTACTGTCAAAGGTGTGTCAGGGGTGACACACTCGTCCTGGATCCGGCTATAAAAGATCTTTGCAATTAGCTCACTCACCTTCTTGATTTTTGTATCTCTGTTGTAGAGTGATATCCCTCTCCCTTTAGGACCCAATGGTTACCTCCTTCTGCTGCTAATAAGATACCTTTGCTGAAAGTTTATATTCATTCCGTGCATGTTCCGTTCATGTTGCTGGTTTTCGCTCTTGTCTCTGTCTAGTTGGAAGTGCTAACATTCGGTTAGTTCCTTCTGAAAGGACTCTTGAAGGATTGCTGGTGTGGCATCTCTGTTGTCTTCTCAAGCTAAGTGTTCCCCTCGTTCGTCTACCCTCTCTGTCTTTAGTTGTATTCGGGACTGACACGTGCATACCCCATCCCCTCCCTAACCAGGGCCTATCGCTATGGTCAGGCAGGTATTTGGTGGATTTATCTAAGACTGTTGCTTGGTATTGGCTGTGTGCAAATCCTCTCCTTCTTTGGTCTTTTTCATCCTGCACTCCCCAGTGTTTACATCTGCTGTTTGTGAGTATATTTTTGCAGAATTGGTATTTTCCTTTATCCCTGTTCTTATTACCTTGTTTGTCTGGTTGGTGTATAGCCATACACTACAACTCTCCTCTTCCCTGGATGGGGGGAGCGAACCGACTGAGGGTGATATCAGGAGCTCAGCAAGGTATGTGGCCCTGGCATCTTAATAATTAGAAGTAATCCGAGAAACACACCTAGCTAGGGTGCCCCTATTGTTAGGGACAGTGAAGGAGCCCCAGGACACCCGACAACAGAGTCGTGACAGTGACAATCTGATATTTTTACTCATTTGTTTCCCTATCTACAACCTCTTGTATTTTTAGGTCAAATTTATGCACAAATTAATGAAAATTCAGAAGAATTCACAAACTTACAAGCACCACTGTAAGTATATTATCAATTTAAAAATCATTGGTGCAGTGAACTAAATTACTGGGCATCTGTCTGATAAGTATCTCCCTTTATAGTTCCCCTATAAGACCCGTGAGATGGACGTCCACTAATTTAGTCCTATTGTACCAGTGATTTTTAAATTGATGGCAAAATAACCTCCATGATTTGCACACTTTCAGTAGTTTGCCAATGACGTGTTCGGCTTCTTTCAATTGAAGTGAATTGAGAGAAACCAGATAACTTAACTTGACACTTGACCACCAGTATGCAAATTGCATACATGGTAACATAGTGACCGCAGACTTTTGTCCCAAGTGTATAACTATAAATAACTAGAGAAACTAAGAAATACAAAAAATACACATGAAAGATTCAGAAACATGGAGGATAATGTGTAGCAGTACCCTGAGCAATAAAGAAGCATGGCCACAAGATGGCAGAAGTAGCATGAAGCAAACCTACCAAGTGCACAGCAGCTATAGTGACGCTTACATGGGCAGAGAAAAACAAAGCAGTTTAAAAAAATTAAATCCTGCATAAAAGAGCACCAAAAGATTAATGGCCACAGTAGAAAATAGTACCACTAAAGTGACCGAAAAATGAATGCAGTGTTAAAGGGAGTCTGTCACCCCCAAAATCGTATCTGAGCTGCGGCCACCGGCATCAGGGGCTTATCTACATCGATCTGTAATTCTGTAGATAAGCCCCCGATGTAACCTGAAAGATGAGAAATAAAAGTTATATTACACTCACCCCGGGGGCGGTCCCGGTCCGATGGGCGTCGCGGTCCGGTCCAGTGCCTCCCATCTTCATACGATGACGTCCTCTTCTTGTCTTCACGCTGCAGCTCCTGCACAGGCGTACTTTATCTGCCCTGTTGAGGGCAGAGCAAAGTACTGCAGTGCGCAGGCGCCGAGAAAGGTCAGAGAGGCCCGGCTCTTGCGCACTGCAGTATATAGCTCTGCCCTCAACAAGGCAGACAAAGTACGCCTGCGCCGGAGCCACGACAAGAAGAGGACGTCATCAATGAAGATGGCTCATACAGAACCATCTTCAGTTACTACAACACAAAACAAAATATATGCAGCATAGCGTAGTAAAATGATACAATAAAACAAAAGGGGTATGGTATATACAATGCAAGAGACTTAGGTCAATAGTGGACATTTCATAAGTAGCAGTGAGTCCTAGCCAAGAACGCCACTCAATCCTGCCTATGTGAGGGTGAATAAGGAGAATTTGACATACTGTGTGATGAGGAAGTGGAATAGAGTACCCACATAAAGTATATAACACGTACCGTGCTGTACTGAGCATGTAAAGATGCATAACTCTCAAATGAGAGACTTGGTATTTTGTACGTTATCTATGGAGAAAGATGTGGTCAAACGAAAGTAGCGTAAGTTGTTGGGAGTATTTGACACTGTGATACTTACAACAGAAGACCGTATGGTTCGGTACAAGAAGCTGCAAATAGAGTGGTGACAGCCGTTAATAAATGTGATGAAATGTGCCGCGCCGCTCAATAACGGATAGAAGATAGAAGTAATAGCTGTAATGTCGATCAGGCAAACGTGCTACCAGATGCAGAGTCCACCGCAAGTCTGGGGAGGTGGGAATAAGTGTGTGAAGAGGCAGGTCTTGTTCGGCAGCCAGCCAATAGAGAGCCGGTGTATACCAGAAATGACGTACCGGAACTTAATGGTGGTGCGTTCCACTCTGTATGCAGCTTGCGCTCCAGCACATCCATATTGGATTTGTTGCTGCGAGGAGGTTCTTAGCGCTTGGCTGTAAGGCGATTGCGTATGGCTATAAGTGAAGTATGGGATAGGGACTGGAAAGAGCTAATAGTCTGTCAAATGATCATGAAAGAAGATGGGAGGGAAGGAGAGCGGCTATAACAAATATATGTGAGCACCAATAATATCTATAGACACTGCAAAGTATTAGATAGAATAGATCGAGTGCTGATGGTATATTTCCAACTGAATAGCAGCGTATTCCTTTGGCCCGGGACTATAAGGTTGTGATCGTGATCGGTTCTGGAAGCGTGCAGAATATATTCGTGGTGGTGATATCTGATCCATACATATTAGTACAAGCGGCTCTATGAAAAAAAACAAATGAAAAATGTAGATTGTCAAGAGAAAGACACCATGGGTTAAGAAGTATCACATATCAAATATCAATCTTCATATGTATTTATAACCGGTAACCATATGAATGAGTAAAGTTAAATCTTATATAAATGCCGATAATTCATATTCCCTATTTAGGCCCTTAGGGCTCATGGTGTCTAAGGTATAAATCCAAAAAGCCTCACGTCTTTTTAGGGTAAGAATCCTTTTGCCACCTTCCTTGTCGTGGGGGTGGCACCTGTTCAATAACTTGATACCTGAGCTGGGAAATGTATCCATGAGTAACAAAGTAGTGAGGAATGGGGAGAAGGAGAATCTTACATCTCATTGTGGATTTATGTTTAGAGATTCTATCTCGAATCGGTTGTCGTTTCTCCCACATACCGAAGGCCACAAGGGCATTTGATAATATAGATAACATATGACAAGTTACATGTAAACTAGTTTTGAATCCTAAATTCTTTACCGGAGAAGGGGTGTACGACTTTATCCCCTCTGAGAACGTTGTTGCATTGGACACAGTGTAAACATGGAAAGGTCCCACTTTAGGCTTCCCACTTTATAGAGAAAATAGACAATATCTGTCAGGAAATCCGCTCCCAGACACCAAGTGCAATGACTCCCGTCCCTCCCTGCATCTCCCCTGGCTCACTCTCCACATTCGATCCCATCACAGAAGAAGTAGTCTCCAAGCTCCTCTCCTCTTCTCGTCCGACTACATGCACCACCGACCCCATTCCCATACACCTCCTCCAGTCGTCACAACTCACCTAACTACAATTTTTAATCTCTCCCTCTCCTCTGGCATTTTCCCCTCCTCCTTCAAACACTCTATAATTACTCCATTACTAAAAACCCCACCCTCAACCCATCCTGCACAAACAACTACAGACCGGTCTCCAATCTCCCCTTCATCTCAAAACTCTGGGAGTGCCTGCTCTACTCCCGCCTTACCCATTACCTCTCCACTCATTCCCTCCTAGACCCTTCACAGTCCGGTTTCCTTCCCCTGCATTCGACAGAAACTGCGCTCATCAAGGTGACCAATGACCTTCTGACAGCAAAATGTAACGGTGACCACTCTCTGCTCATTCTCCTTGACCTTTCTGCAGCTTTCGACACTGTTGACCACCCTCTCCTACTCTCTAGGCTCCAGTCTCTAGGCATTAAGGACACTGCTCTCTCCTAGTTCTCGTCCTACCTTTCTGACCGCTCCTTCAGTGTTCTGTTCTCTGGCTCCACTTCATCTCCTCTTCCTCTCACTCTTGGGGTACCTCAGGGCTCTGTCCTTGGCCCCTTCTCTTCTCCCTCTACACAGCCCCAATTGGACAGACCATCAGCAGATTTGGCTTTCAGTACCATCTTTATGCTGATGACACACAACTATACACGTCATTCCCTGACCTTACCCCCGCTGTACTACAGAATGCCACTGACTGTCTGTCTGCAGTCTCCAACATCATGTCCGCTCTCTATCTGAAACTCAACCTCTCCAAAACTGAACTTCTTCTGCTCCCGCCTTCTACTAACCTCCCTAAATCTGACATTTCCCTCTCCGTGGGTGGCACCATAATAACACCCCGGCAGCAGGCACGCTGTCTGGGTGTTATGTTTGACTCTGATCTCTCCTTCACCTCCCATATACAATCTCTTGCCCACTCGTGCCTCTTACACCTAAAGAACATCTCTAGAATACGCCCTTTTCTCACCATGGAGACAACAAAAACCCTGACTGTCGCCCTAATCCACTCCCGCCTGGACTACTGCAATGCTCTATTAATTGGCCTCCCCCTTACTCGACTTTCCCCTCTCCAGTCTATCCTTAATGCGGCAGCCAGGGTTGTCCATCTGGCTACTCAAATGCATCCGCTCTTCACCAGTCATTACACTGGCTGCCCATTCATTACAGGATACAATTCAAAGCACTTGTTCTCACCCACAAAGCACTCCACAGTCTGGCACCCCCTTACATCTCCTCCCTCATTTCTGTCTATCGGCCTAGCCGACCGCTGCGCTCTGCAAATGACTTTCGACTAACCTCTGCACTAATCCGTACCTCCCACTCCTGACTCCAAGACTTCTCCCGTGCTGCGCCAATCCTCTGGAATGCTCTAGCCCAAGATATTAGGACCATCCACAACTTGCATAGTTTTAGGCGCTCGCTCAAAACACATTTGTTCAGAGCGGCCTACCACATTAAGTAATCAAACTAATCAAAGTCATTTTATGTTTGTGTGTGTGTGTAGCCCATTCACTATCTCCATCTACCCCCCACCCCCTGAAGATGGCTGGACCATCATTGTAAATACATTATTGTAAATACACACCTGTACTTAGTATCTCCCCCACCTCATTGTAGATTGTAAGATCTCATGAGCAGGGTCGTCTTATTTTGCTTTATTATTGTATTGTTATCGTTGTTACCTATGACTGTTGTTTTTGAAACTGTTAAACTGTAAAGCGCTGCGGAATATGTTGGCGCTATATAAATAAATATTATTATTATTATTATTATTATTATTATTGGTCCCCATTTTCAGTCTTTGTAGAAATCGTTGTTTATCAAGTGGAAATTTTGGACCAATATCAGCTTTCACAAGAGAGTCTTTTATATTTGGTGCTCGTTTGAAGCACGGAAGAAATGGTTGTCTGAATTCAAGGACATCGGGGTGAGCGGCAGGTAACAACGGCCAGTTCTTATGTATCGATTTATGGATGATGTAGGCGAAGGGGTGGAACGTATGTATGAATGGTATACATTTTGAGATTTTTTTTGGAGATTACTAATAATGGCTCTAGATTTATTCAATAGAGCGGATGGGTAACCCCTTGAGAGGAATTTATCGGTCATTTCGTTAAGGCGCTGGTCTCTGATGTTGGTGTCGTGACGATGCGGCGTACTCTGTGGTATTGTGACCTGGGAATTGACCTTTTGGTTGAAGGGGGGTGGAGACTCTGGAAATGTAAGATGCTATTACGATTTTTTTTTTAATATAAAGATCCGTGGACAAGGTACCTTCAGAGTCTTTGATTACCACAGTATCCAAAAAATTCATACACCAGAGGTCATGCCCCATGGTAAATCCAATCCCAGGCCTAGATGCATTGAGGAAGTCAATGAATTGGAGTAAGGACTCCAATGGGCCCCCCATATGCAAAAAAATCATCTATGTAACATTTACATAGGATAACATTGTTGCAAAACAGATTAATATTGTATATGCTGCTCTCCTCAAAATCAGCCATGTAGGCGTTTGCATATGGGGTGCCACATTGGAGCCCATCGCTGTCCCACGTATCTGTAGAAAAAACTCCTCTTGAAAGCGAAAGTAATTGGAGGTAAGTACCAACTTAAGGAGGTCAACACACATTTGTTTTTGGTCCCTATCCATGTCTGTGGCCGCTAGTAACCGGTATGTGGAGTCTATGCTCTCCGAATGGGGGATGAGGTATATAGATCCTTAACATCAAGGGTCACTAATAGGAACTATACCGGCGAATGCACTAATTGTTGGATGGTGGTCAAAAAAGTGCCCGTGTCAAGGAGATAGGATTTTGTTTGCTGGATCAGGGGAGTTAGGATTTTCTCCAGGTATATTGCTAATAGTGACAGAATCGAATTGGTTGATGCTACGATAGGTCTCCCAGGGTTTTTTCCGAGGTTATGATGTGTTTTTGGGAGGGTATAGAAGACCGGGGTGATGGGGTTATTGTTGGTGAGAAAGTCGCAAGTTTTTCGGTTGAAGACCCCTAAAGTGGAGTATTTTTGGAGAATAATATCTATTTCATTAGGAATACTACATGAGGGATCCTTATTGAGAAGGCGATATACCGAGTTGTCGCTCAGTTGTCGCGTGATTTCTGTCAAGTACAATGACTTGTCCATAACCACCAAAGCCCCACCCTTATCGGCTGGTTTTATGACAATCGAATAGTTAACTTGTAGTGATTTGAGAGCATGTCGTTCTTCCAACGTAAGGTTGGAAGGATAAAAAAGCATATTTTTCCGGGAAGAAAATGGCAGACTCATGCACAGTGCGCCCGCCAAGATCTGCCGGCCTGCACCCGGCAACAATAGGAAGATTTTTCCAATTGGTTCATTTTTGTCACTGTGATGGACCCTATCACAGTGATCAAAATAAAACATAGTAAATAACCCCCCTTTATCACTCCCTTAGTTAGGAAAAGATAGTAAAATAAAGAAAATGTATTTGTTTCCACTTTCCAATTAGGGTTACAGTTGAGCTAAAGTGAGCTGGGCTAAATTTAGGGTCGAGGTTAAAGTTAGGCTTTGGGCTGAAGTTAGGGTTAGAGTTGAGATTATGGTTATGGTTGGGATTAGGGTTGTGTTGGGTTAGGGTTTTGATTAGGGTTATGGTTAGGGCTGGGATTAGGGTTAGAGGTGTGTTGGGGTTAGGATTGTGATTAGGGTTATTATTAGGGTTTGGATTAGGGTTAGGGGTGTGTTGGGGTTAGGGGTGTGGTTAGGGTTATGGTTAGGGTTGGGATTAGAATTGGGGAGTTTCCACTGTTAAGGTATATCAGGGGGTCTCCAAACGCGACATGGCTCCACCATTGATTGCAGCCCATTTTGCATTCAAAAAGTCAAATAGTGCTTACTCCCTTCTGAGCTCTGCTGTGCGCCCAAACAGTGGTTCACCCCCAGATATGGGGTATCAGCGCACTCAGGATAAATTGGACAACAACTTTTGGTGTCCAGTTTCTCCTGTTACCCTTGGAAAAATAAAAAAAAATTGGGGCTAAAAAAATAATTTTTGTGGAAAAAAATGATTTTTTATTTTCACGGCTCTGCATTATAAGCTTCTGTGAAGCACTTGGGCATTCAAAGTGCTCACCACACATCTAGATAAGTTCCTTGGGGAGTCTAGTTTGTTTAGTCTGTTTAGGCACATCAGGGGCTCTGCAAATTCAACATGACGCCCGCAGACCATTCTTTCAAAGTCTGCATTCCAAAACGGCGCTCCTTCCCTTCCGAGCCCTGCCATGCACCCAAACAGTGGTCCCCCCACATATGCGGTATCAGTGTACTCAGGACAAATTGCACAACAACTTTCATGGTACAATTTCTCCTGCTACCCTTGCGAAAGTAAAAATTTGGGGGTGAAAAATAATTTTTATGGAAAAAATGATTTTTTATTTTCACGGCTCTACGTTGTAAACTTCTGTGAAGCACTTGGGGGTTCATAGTGCTCACCACACATCTAGATAAGCTCCTTGGGGGGTTTAATTTCCAAAGTGGGGTCACTTGTAGGGGGTTTCTACTGTTTAGGTACATCAGGGGCTCTGCAAACGCAACATGACGCCCGCAGACCATTCCATCAAAGTCTGCATTTTAAAACATCATTACTTCCCTTCCGAGCCCCGATGTGTGCCCAACCACATATGGGGTATAGTCGTACTCAGGAGAAATTGAACCCCAAAAGTTGTTGTCCAGTTTGTCCTGTTACCCTTGAGAAAATAAAAATTGCGGGCTAAAAAATCATTTTTGAGGAAAATAAAAAGATTTTTTATTTTCACTGCTCTACATTATAAACTTCTGTGAAGCACTTGGGAATTAATAGTGCTCACCACACATCTACACTGTGTTCCAAATTATTATGCACATAGAGTTTAGGAGTGATAAGGTTAGAATTTTTTTGTTTGTCATTTAAACTCATTGATGGTGATGTGCGTCAGGGCTCTTTATATCACTGAAAGCAATTGCAGATACCTGTGCAAATTAGTTTGGCAGGTGTGTCCAAATAAAGGCAAGACTGCTTAAGAAGGCTGTTCCACATTATTAAGCAGCCTACATTTTTTGCCAAAATGGAAAAGAAGAAGGATGTGTCGGCTGCTGAGAAGCAACAAATTGTGGAGTATTAAGGTCAAGGCATGACTACAATCAACATTGCCAAGACACTTCATCGTGATCATCGCACAATCAAGAAGTCTGTAGCTGATTCCAAGCACACACGTGTGCGTGCTGATAAGGAAAAATTGAGGACTCTTTCCAACAAGCAATTGCGTAAGGTTGAAAGAGCAGCTGCAAAAATGCCTTGTCATAGCAGCAGACAAGTTTTTGAAGCTGCTGGTGCCTCCAACGTCCCCAGAACAACAAGATGCAGGGTCCTTCAGAGGTTTGCAGCTGTGCGTAAGCCATCCTGTCGATCACCTCTATCCACTGTACACAAGCAGAAACGGCTCCAGTGGGCCAAATGATACATGAAGACTGACTTCCAAACTGTTTTGTTCACCGATGAGTGCCGTGCAACGCTCGATGGTCCAGATGGATGGAGTGGAGGATGGCTGATTGATGGACACCCCATGAAAACACGGCTAAGGCGCCAACAAGGAGGAGGTGGAGTAATGTTTTGGGCAGGAATCATGGGGAGAGAGATTGTCAGCCCCTTTATGATCCCTGAAGGGGTAAAGATGAACTCCATAATCTTTGTGGAGTTTCTAAAACAACACTTCCTGCCATGATTCAAGAGGAAGAACTGTGCTTTCTGCAGCAAGATCATTTTCATGCATGATAATGCACCGTCTCATGCTGCAAAAAACACATCTGCATCTCTGGCTGCTATGGGCATAAAAGAGGACAAACTTATGGTGTGGCCACCATCTTCCCCTGACCTCAACCCCATTGAGAACCTCTGGAGAATCATCAAAAGGAGTGTCTATGATGGCGGGAGGCAGTTCACATCTAAGCAACAGCTCTGGGAGGGTATTCTGTCCACATGCAAAACAATTGAAGCAGAAACCATCCAAAAACTGACAGATTCAATGGACGAGAGAGTTCAGAAGCTTCTTTCGAAACAAGGGGTCCTATGTGCAAATGCAACATCACCTAGAATAAAGTTTTCACTTGAAAACTGTTTGATTTCATTTTGTAATAAGCTGATAAAGCTTATAACTTCACAATTGGCCATTTTTTTGTTCAAAATAAAAAAAAAGGTTGAAATCTCTGCTGTGCATAATAATTTGGAACATGCATTTTGAGTGTTTATTTTGTTTAAAAAAGATACTGTTTTCATAGGCAGTTTGTTCCAAAACATTGCAATTATACTAGAATAGTAGATGACTGGAAAATAACAATGACTGCAATTCAGATATGTAATTTAGAGAAAATAGGAGGAAATATTATTTGCATAATAATTTGGAACACAGTGTAGTTAAGTTCCTTAAGGGGTCTAGTTTCCAAAATGGTGTCACTTGTGGGGGGTTTCCACTGGTTCGGCACACCAGGGGCTCCCCAAAAGCAAAATGGTGTCCGATCTCAATTCCAGGCAATTCTGCATTGAAAAAGTAAAACGGCACTCCTTCTCTTCCAAGCTCTGCCATGTGCCCAAACAGTGGTTTACCCCCACATATAGGGTATCGGCGTATTCAGGAGAAATTGCACAAAAAAATTTGTGGTTCATTTTCTCTTTTTACACTTGTGAAAATAAAAAAAATGGTTCTGAAGTAAAATGTTTGTCAAAAAAAAAAAAAAATTTTAATTTTTTCCTTCCACAATGCTTCAGTTCCTGTGAAGCACGTAAAGGGTTAATAAACTTCTTGAATGTGGTTTTTAGCACCTTGAGGGGTGTAGTTTTTAGAATGGTGTCACTTTTGGGGTATTTTCTGTCATGTACACTCCTCAAAGTGACTTTAAATGTGAGATGGTCCCTAAAAAAATGGTTTTGCAAATTTTGTTGTAAAAATGAGAAAATCGCTTGTCAACTTTTAACCCTTACTGTGCTGATGTAAAGTAGATATGTGGGAAATGTTATTTAATAACTATTTTGTGAGACATATCTCTCTGATTTAAAGGCATAAAAATTCAAAGTTTGCAAATTGCTAAATTTTAAAAATTTTCGCCATATTTCCATTTTTTCATAAATAAAAGCAAGTAATATTGAATAAATTTTACCACTAACATGAAGTACAATATGTCACGAAAAAACATTCTCAGACTCAGCGGGATCCTCTAAAGCATTCCAGAGTTATAACCTCATGAAATGACAGTGGTCAGAATTGTAAAAATTGGCCTGTCATTAAGCTGCAAATTGGCTCTGTCACTAAAGGGTTAAGTTCATCTATGGAACCCTCCCAGGTAAGCCAAATATTGTCTATGTAACAAATCTAGTGGTGTATTTTGTCAACATGTTTGACACGTTACATAGAAAGATGACATGTTCCCATGCCTCAAGGTACAGATTTGCATACGAGGGGGCACACGTGGCCCCCATAGCTGTTCCTTGGAGCTGGAGATATATTTGGTTGTTGACGATAGAGCAATTGTGCTTTAGTATAAAATCCAATAGGTTGATAATGAAATCTATCAGGGGTCTCTCAAGATTGCTTGTTTGCAGAAACCAAGAGGCTGCATTTAAGCCATCAGTGTGTCTAATCGACGTATACAGACTCTCAACGTCTGCCGTTACCAAGATCATGTTTTCATGCAAGAGTAGTCGATCAAATTGACCAAGAGCAGATGTAGTGTCTCTAATATATGAGGGTAAAAATGAGACAAGTGGTTTGAGGTACAATTTGATAAATTGACACTCTATTTCACAGGGACCTCCAATCCCGGACTCAATAGTTCGCCCCCGGGGATCTGTGGAATTTTTATGAACTTTGGGAACTAAGTAAAAAGTGGGCATGCGGGGTTTAGTTGTAACAATTATTTCTATCATCTTTTTGGGAATTACACAATCCTCAAAGGCCCTGATCATGATGGCAGATTGTTCTTCCTGGAATTTATCTATGGGATTATATGATAATTTTCTGTAGCAATTTTTGTCAGATAGCAGTTTTTATGCCTGTTTTTCATAAAGCGTGTTAGCAGGGCCGGCGTCAGCACCCGGCGTACCCGGGCAAGTGCCGGGGCACTGGTGAGAGAGGGGGGCCCACTCACGCTGTCATAGATACAGCTGCCGGCACAAGCATCTTCTAACTCACTCAGTGCAGCCAGGCAGCAGGCACATAGGGGTTAAGAGAACGCAGCCAGCCGACTTTGTGGGCGGAGAGAGCACGTTCTCCTGCTCTCTGCCCCTGGCTGGCTGCAGTGCTGAACTTATCAGGCAGATTCTGGATCCGGAGGTATATACAGGTATCCCTGTATTCTGGGGTTCTGGGTGAGCTGGGCGGCTGCAGGTTGCAGGCTGCACCCCACCAGCTCCTCCAGACATCACCCACATTTTTAGGCAGCGAGACAGACAGCAGCAGACTGAGCCACAAGTCCAACTGCAACCACTGCTGATTAACCCATGGCATGCCAGTCCTGCATGCCGCCCCCCGAACCTGCACCAGTGGGGTAGGAAGAAGCTTAACCCCTTCCCATCTGTATGAAGGTTATTGCTGAACCTTAAAGATAACAATCCGACCCGCATAAATGGGGTTAACCAGATGCCAGGAGGAAAAGGAGCTGCTGCCATGGCTAAAACTGAGCTGTGGGCTGTACGTTGGGGCCCCCGTGGCCCCAGGCTGGTGACTGGAGGGACTCTGCCCAGAGCTGGCATGTGGGTGATTTCTGAGTCTCAGCTTCTCTCCTCCACATCACACAGTGCAGTCACAGCAACATTGGTTGTGTCTGTCCAGGTCCCAGCAGCTGCCACCACTCCCACCACGGACATGGCATTACTTAACCCTTCCCCTGCGGCCACCGGCAACAAATCCACATTATTCCTTGATTAAATCAGGTTCCAACCCAATAGAGGAGCAGACATTTCCTGCTGCCATTAGGGTCCGGGAGGGGGTGACCTGTGACATTGGCTGCCCTGCTACTCTGTAGTGGGGGGTGACAAGGGTAACGATGAAGGAGAAATGCACAGGATAATAGTGAGCGCAACAGAGGGCAGTGTATGGTATGGAGCAGTCAGGGGGTGGGCTGCAGGATCCCCCCATACTGTACATGACTGCTCGGGACAGGGAGGCTTTTAATGAGCTTCTAATGAGGGGGCACTAATTGGATCATTAGGGTTTGTGGAAAGGATTCAGCATCAGGTCCCTCATTAATGCCTGAGCCGCCTGTTACTTTGTAGCACAGATCTGTCGGGGCCGCAAAACCAAACAACGTTGTTTATGTAGAAAAGTCTTTGTTTTATAGAAAAACTCAAAACAAAAGATTTTCTGATACAACAACGCCCTGCTCACGACACTGCACAGCACCTCTCCCCCTGTATATATACACTGCACAGCACCTTTCCTCCTGTATATATACACTGCACAGCACCTCTCCTGTATATATACACTGCACAGCACCTTTCCTCCTGTATATATACACTGCACAATACCGCTCCTCCTGTCCTGTATATATATACACTGCACAGTATCACTCCTGTATATATACACTGCACTCCCCCTGTTCTGTATATATACACTGCACAGTATCACTCCTCCTGTATATATACACTGCACAGTACCATCACGCCCCTGTATATATACCGTGCACAGTACCATCACTCCCCTGTATATATACACTGCACAGTACCGCTCCTCGTGTCCTGTATATATACACTGCACAGTACCACTCCTCCTGTCCTGTATATATACACTGCAGAATTTACAATAGCTGTCACTTATGTAAGAAGTGAAATCTGGCATTGTACTATACATTTCTGTGCCGTATCTGGGCATCATGAATCGGGGTATGTGTTAAAGGTGGGGGCCCACTGAGACTCTTTCGCCCGGGGCCCTCAAAAACCTGGAGCCGGCCCTGCGTGTTAGGCTTAAAATCCGGAAATTTAAAATCCGTGTAAGAGAGCATATAAGAGACATTGACAAATCCAGGACCATGAGTGCAGAAGAACCTTTAAAGAATCTACTGAAACATTTCAGAGAATTCGGACTTGAGTAAACTCATCCTGAGGGCCATCGATCAGGTATCAATGGGTCAGGGGGGGGTAATCTATCCAAGAGATTAGCACAGATAGAGAGTCACTGGAGTTACTGGCTACAGACAGTTGCACCATTAGGCCTCAATGAAAATTTTGTGTTCAGTTCATTCCTCTGAATCTTGTTATCTTTCATTTTTTGGGGGGCAGGGTGATGGACTTAGTTTTTATGGGTCATGCAATAAGCTTATTTTTTTTTTTAGTATGTAATTCTTAACTTGGTATCCATATTTTATCTGATAGCATATTAATTGATTTTTATCTATTCTAAAAATACACAATATCCGTCTATTTGCCTCGCGACATATTAGATCTGACGTGGTCTTGTGCCTCGGGTTTTTCTTTTAACTGTGACCTACGTCTACGCTGCTGCTACGGAGAAAGTTGCTGGTGAATATTCACCAGGACACCTGCACTAAGTAAATTTAACTAAGGACTTTTGTCTCGTGACTTCTTCATGATCGACAGTTTGGAGGAGATCAATTATATTTTAAGATAGTGCACAAAAATAAAAAACTATGTGTAATTTATGGCACTCCAATGTTTTACTCATCATGATACGTAAGCACATGGCACTTTTTTGCACTATTGTCACTTTCATGCCTAGCTCTGTCTTTGTGGCAGTTGTTAAAGGTATTTATTTGTAATTAGCATGTGACGCATGAATAGCGGCATTTGCATGTTTATTATTGTTTTTTTATTTTCGTCCCTTTTTCATTTATAGTATCATACATCACATTCTGTCATATCACATTATTGGTCAGATATCACATACTCACAGCCTATAAGTGGCTTTTCAATACAAAGCATTCTTTGCTTTCATTTTTAATATTTATACCATATGTAACATAATTACTAATTTCACTTATCTTGCTCTCCTTATTCATAACATAAGTTTCTATACGAGATCATATTCTTGGCTTCTAAGTATCGGTGTGTTGCATGTGGCGCTCTCTCACCCTCTGACGCCTGGATAAGTGACCATTTGGGGGCTCAGGTGCATGTGCCGTCTTACAGACGGACCATGCTGGCTTGCGTTCCATGGCCACAAGTCCATGCGTCTCAGCAGCTGGGTGACGTCAGCAGCACATGCGCACAGTATACCAGAAACGCCTCCTGTATCATCTATGCACACAGCACTACATGCATGTGACCAGCGCACACCTCCACATTTGCTACCGCTGATTGGTTGGCCATACTATTTAATCAGCCCTACCCCTCCCTAGCACACGCCTCCTGATTAAGAAGCGAAACATGCGTTGTGGCGGCGGGAACGCCACACACAGATTCGTGACTCATGTAAGTGCTACTATTCATTACTACAGTTAGGTCCATATATATTTGGACAGAGACAACATTTTTCTAATTTTGGTTATAGACATTACCACAATGAATTTTAAACAAAACAATTCAGGTGCAGTTGAAGTTCAGACTTTCAGCTTTCATTTGAGGGTATCCACATTAAAATTGGATGAAGGGTTTAGGAGTTTCAGCTCCTTAACCCCTTCATGACCCAGCCTATTTTGACCTTAATGACCTGCCCATTTTTTGCAATTCTGACCAGTGTCCCTTTATGAGGTAATAACTCCGGAACGCTTCAACGGATCATAGCGGTTCTGAGACTGTTTTTTCGTGCCATATTGGGCTTCGTCATGGTGGTAAAATTAGGTAGATAATTTTTGCATTTATTTGTGAAAAAAACGGAAATTTGGCAAAAATTTTGAAAATTTCGCAATTTTCAAATTTTGAATTTTTATTCTGTTAAACCAGAGAGTTATGTGACACAAAATAGTTAATAAATAACATTTCCCACATGTCTACTTTACATGAGCACAATTTTGGAAACAAATTTTTTTTTTTGCTAGGAAGTTATAAGGGTTAAAATTTGACCAGTGATTTCTCATTTTTACAACAAAATTTACAAAACCATTTTTTTAGGGACCACCTCAATTTGAAGTAAGTTTGAGGGGTCTATATGGCTGAAAATACTCAAAAGTGACACCATTCTAAAAACTGCACCCCTCAAGGTGCTCAAAACCACATTCAAGAAGTTTATTAACCCTTCAGGTGTTTCACAGCAGCAGAAGCAACATGGAAGGAAAAAATGAACATTTAAATTTTTAGTCACAAAAATGATCTTTTAGCAACAATTTTTTTATTTTCCCAACGGTAAAAGGAGAAACTGGACCCCGAAAGTTGTTGTCCAATTTGTCCTGAGTACGCTGATAACTCATATGTGGGGGGAACCACTGTTTGGGCGCACGACAGGGCTCAGAAGGAAAGGAGCGCCATCTGACTTTTTGAATGAAAAATAAGCTCCAATCATTAGCGGACACCATGTCGCGTTTGGAGAGCCACTGTGTGCCTAAACACTGGAGCTCCCCCACAAGTGACCCCATTTTGTAAACTAGACCCCCCAATCAACTTATCTAGATGCATAGTGAGCACTTTAAACCCTCAGGTGCTTCACAAATTGATCCATAAAAATGAAAAAGTACTTTTTTTCACAAAATATTTCTTTCAGCCTCAATTCCGACTGGGCTCGGAAGGGAAGTAGTGACGTTTTGAATTGCAGACTTTGATGGAATGCTCTGCGGGCATCACGTTGCGTTTGCAGAGCCCCTGATGTGCCTAAACAGTAGAAACCCCCCACAAGTGACCCCATTTTGGAAAATAGACCCCCAAAGGAACTTATCTAGATGTGTGGTGAGCACTTTGAACCTCCAAGTGTGTTAGAGTTGGCGGAACGCACCGAATATATTTATTAGATGGGATAGGTGCGTTCGCAACCCGGGATCCACTGTGCAGGAAAGAACCTGCTGCTAAGTAAGGCAGCAAAGCAAATTAGAATAAACGAACTCTGTTACTGCACAGAGCCCATAGTAAAGAGAATGCTGTGCCCAGTTTAGCTCACAGGGGACACAGCTATTGTGTAGAGCCGACAGTGGTCATGCAGTCCAACCAACACACAGCTCCTCTCCGGTGGAGCCAAAATTCTATCGGCTATTAGCCAGCCGTGAATTCACACATAAACTCCTCGCCGGAGGTGCCAACATTCTAGGGGCTTATTTCAGTCGGGTTCCTGACCACACACACGACCACACTGGCGCTGAGCTCGTACATATTTGACACTAGCGCATGGCCGTGCGGTCATGAGAACCTTATATAGCTGCAGCACCTACAGGACCTTCCAAGAAGGACCAATGGAAGGCTGCCACAGAACATTATCAGGTACAGGACCTTCCTGGAGGACCAATGGAAGTTGCTGCAGTACCTGAGCATGTGACCCTTGATCTCCACAGAGAAATCTTACCCTGGGCATGCTCAGTGTGTGCAAAGCAGGACTTGGTCCCAGAAAAGCCTGCTCGCTGCAGATCAGTGCAGGGTACAATAGCAGAGCCTGGAGAGACAGCAGTAACCCTTTGCACAGTATCAGACTCAGTGAGACACTGGGACCGACGTCTCCGCTGAGCAGGCTCCACTGCGGCCGATGCAGAATGGGAGACCGCAGCAGACACGGCTCGAGATTCCCCCTGTGCAGCAGCGGGAACTCGACTCCTAACAAAGTGCTTCACAGAAGTTTATAACGCAGAGCTGTGAAAATAAAAAATAATTTTTCTTTCCTCAAAAATAATTTTTTAGCCCGCAATTTTTTATTTTCCCAAGGGTTACAGGAAGGAAAAATTTAACCCCAAAAGTTGTTGTCCAGTTTCTCCTGAGTATGCTGGTACCCCATATGTGGAGGTAAACCACTGTTTGGGCACACGTCGGGGCTCGGAAGGGAAAGAGCACCATTTGACTTTTTCAATGCAAGATTGGCTGGAATCAGTGGTGGACCCCCTGATGTGCCTAAACATTGGAAAACCCTCAATTCGAACTCCAACACTAACCCCAACACACCCCTAACCCTAATTTAAACTCTAACCATGACTCTAATCACAACCCTAACTGTTGTGAATTAGACTTTTTTGGCTCCCTCTTGTGGTCACTAGTGATATGACTCTGGGATTGTCTTTCCTCAGTTTGGCACCCACCTGGGTCGTTATTCCAGGGGTGTTGCTATATAAACTTCCTGAATTCTCAGTCTGGTGCCTGGCATCGTTGTAATCAGTTCCTTTCTGTTTGCTCCTGTCTGCTGGTCCTGGATCTTGCAAAATTAAGCTAAGTCCTGCTTCTTTGTTTTTTGGTTTTTGCTTTGCTCTTATTTTTTGTCCAGCTTGTACTAAATGTGATTCCTGATTTTGCTGGAAGCTCTAGGGGGCTGGTATTCTCCCCCCGGGCCGTTAGACGGTTCGGGGGTTCTTGAATATCCAGCGTGGAAATTTTGATAGGGTTTTTGCTGACCGTATAAGTCATCTTACTATATTCTGCTATTAGTCAGTGGGCCTCTCTTTGCTAAATATCTAGTTCATTCTTACGTTTGTCTTTTCTTCTTACCTCACCGTTATTATTTGTTGGGGGCTTGTATCCAACTTTTGGGGTCTTTTCTCTGGAGGCAAGAAAGGTCTATCTTTTCCCTTCTAGGGTTAGTTAGTTCTCCGGCTGGCGCGAGACGTCTAGAACCGGATTTGGTTTTCCATAGGTTTACGTGGTACTGTAAACGTGATGGAAAACTGCTACGAATCCGCCTAATTCTAACCCTAATTGTAACCCTAACCCTAATTGTAACCCTAATTCTAACCCTAACCCTAATTGCAACCCTAACCCTAAGTGCAACCCTAACCCTAATTCTAACCCTAATTGCAACCCCAACCCTAATTGCAACCCTAACCCTTATTCTAACCCTAAGTGCAACCCTAACCTTAAGTGCAACCCTAACCCTAAGTACAACCCTAAGTGCAACCCTAACCCTAAGTGCAACCCTAACCCTAAGTGCAACCCTAACCCTAAGTGCAACCCTAACCCTAAGTGCAACCCTAACTCTAAGTGCAACCCTAGCCCTAACCCTAGTGGAAAAATAAAAATAAATATATTTTCTTTATTTTTTTATGTTCTCTACCCATGGGGTTGATAAAGGGGGGGTTTATTTACTGTTTTTTTTATTTTGATCGCTGTGATAGAACCTATCACAGCGATCAAAATGTACCTGGAAAATGTACCTGGAAATGTACCTGGAAAGAATCTGCCACCCGGCAGATTCGGCAGGCGCACTGTGCATGCGCCCGCCATTTTGGAAGATGGCGGCGCCCATGGAGAAGACGGACAGACACCGGGAGGGACATTGGAGCTCGGTAAGTATGGGGGGTGGGATCGGAGCACGGGGGAGCGGACAGGAGGACTGGGGGAGCGGACAGGACGGAGGGGAGCAGGGGACATGACAGGACGGATAGGAGGAGATCGGTGGCGGTGGGGGGGCAGATCGGGGTCTCCAGCCATGGCAGATGCTATTGCAGCATCGACCATGGCTGTATTGTAATATTTCACCAATTTTCACAGGTGAAATATTACAGATTGCTCTGATAGGCTGTTAAACTTTCAACAGCCAATCAGAGCGATCGTAGCCACGGGGGGTGAAGCCACCCCCCCTGGGCTGAAGCACCACTCCCCCTGTCCCTGCAGATCAGGTGAAATTGGAGTTAACCCTTTCACCCGATCTGCAGGGAGGCGATCCCTCCATGACGCCACACAGGCGTCTGTAATAATTATAGGGGATAATTCAGGAGACTCTTTGCGTGGAACAAGACAACAGGCAGGGCCGTATTTGCCACTAGGCACGTGAGGGCACGTGCCTAGGGCGGGGCAATGCGGGGGGGCGGCACCTGAGCAGGTTTTTGGTTTTTTTTATATCACTTTGTCTTGTCCGGTCCGGTCCGACCGCCCCCCCCAGCCCCCCCAGCTCCGCCGCCGCCGCTGCTGCTGATGCCTCCTTGCTGGCACAGCCCCCATTGACTGTCTGTCTCATACTCACCTCACCTGCTCCAGCGGTGCCGGCTGGTCTGCTCTCAGCGACTGCACGACTGCAGCTCGCCCTGTGTGAGCGGTCACATGGTGCCGCCTCATTAAGCGGTACCACCTGACCGCAGCGCTCACACAGGACGAGGCGAGGAGGACGGTGCTGCGCAGGGACAGAGCCTGAGGATTCCGACTCCGAGGATTCCGTCCTTCTGCGCGGTGTGTGTGAGGTGAGTATGAATGATGATTGACAGCGTCAGCCAGGGAGGAGTAGGGGGGCCGGGGAGGATGTAGGAGGCCCGCGGTGGACGGGGAGCCGAGCCACACAGGATGGGAGCGTCGGTGAGCCGATGAGCCGCGGCGCCACGCATACAGCCAGAGCCAGGCCCGGGGGGGAGATGAGCCATGCATACAGGGGGGGGTTTAATATGAGCCATGCATACAGGGGGGGGTGTTAATATGAGCCATGCATACGGGGGGGGAGGTTAATATGAGCTATGCATACAGGGGGGGGAGGTTAATAAGAGCCATGCATACAGGGGGGGAGGTTAATATGAGCCATGCATACAGGGGGGGGGGTGAATATGAGCCATGCATACAGGGGGGGGTGAATATGAGCCATGCATACAGGGGGGAGGTTAATATGAGCCATGCATACAGGGGGGGGAGGTTAATATTAGCCATGCATACAGGGGGGGGTGAATATGAGCCATGCATACAGGGGGGGGGTGAATATGAGCCATGCATACAGGGGGGGGTGAATATGAGCCATGCATACAGGGGGGGAGGTTAATATGAGCCATGCATACAGGGGGGGAGGTTAATATTAGACATGCATACGGGGGGGGGGGTGAATATGAGCCATGCATACGGGGGGGGTGAATATGAGCCATGCATACAGGGGGGGGGGTTAATATGAGCCATGCATACAGGGGGGGTTTAATATGAGCCATGCATACAGGGGGGGTGTTAATATGAGCCATGCATACAGGGGGGGGAGGTTAATATGAGCCATGCATACAGGGGGGGGAGGTTAATATGAGCCATGCATACAGGGGGGGGGAGGTTAATATGAGCCATGCATACGGGGGGGGGGGTGAATATGAGCCATGCATACAGGGGGGGGGGTGAATATGAGCCATGCATACAGGGGGGGGGGTGAATATGAGCCATGCATACAGGAGGGGGGGGGTGTCAATATACAGTATGGAGAACTGTGTGTGGCCATAATACAGTATTGAGCATCATGTGTGGCCGTTATACAGGATGGAGCATCATGTGTGGCCGTTATACAGGATGGAGCATCATGTGCAGTCATTATACAGTATGGAGCATCATGTGCAGTCATTATACAGTATGGAGCATCATGTGTGGCCATTATACAGTATGGAGCATCATGTGTGGCCATTATACAGTATGGAGCATCATGTCTGGCCATTATACAGTATGGAGCATCATGTGTGGCCGTTATACAGGATGGAGCATCATGTGTGGCCGTTATACAGGATGGAGCATCATGTGTGGCCGTTATACAGGATGGAGCATCATGTGTGGCCGTTATACAGTATTGAGCATCATGTGTGGCAATTATACAGTATGGAGCATCATGTGCAGTCATTATACAGTATGGAGCATCATGTGCAGTCATTATACAGTATGGAGCATCATGTGTGGCCATTATACAGTATGGAGCATCATGTGTGGCCATTATACAGTATTGAGCATCATGTGTGGCCATTATACAGTATGGAGCATCATGTCTGGCCATTATACAGTATGGAGCATCATGTCTGGCCATTATACAGTATGGAGCACTGTGGCCATATTTTTTTTTGTTTATAATTATTGTATATAAAACAGTGTGATCAGCAGTGCTAAATGGCTGTGGTTGGAACGTGGATATGGGTGTGACTAGTTGTGAAATGGGTGTGGTCAGAGGCGTGGCCTAAAATTTGCCGCGGCGCACTACGCAAACTTTATACCTCCTTCCCTTCTTTGAAAGTTGGGAGGTATAGTACCACATTTTCCAGATCATGGCAAGTGCCACAAATCCCATAGGGAATTAATGAGGCCGAACGCAGTGTTGCTGTAAGTGATCCGTTACGTGGCACATGCAGAAAAACTGCCCAATCTGCTGCAAAAGGCGACTTTCACATCAGCGATTATTGCCAAAAGTCACTGCCGATAGTGTCATACTCACCAAAGGCGGAGGCAGCGCTAAAAGTGCCTAGGGCAGCAGAAACTCTAAATACGGCCCTGACAACAGGACACAGTTTTATAAGTGGTAAAGTTTATATTGTCACACGGTGATTCAAACAGGTGCTGAGAGAAACTCAAGTCCACAACACTTGGTGCAAATAATAAACGCAGCTTAGCAGTCAATAGGAAACTTCAGAGGTAGATGCAAACAAACAGAAAGTCTGTGAAGCACAGTTATTCTTGAGGAAACTTGACACGAATAGATCCTTGACTTAGTCCAGACACAGATAGATAAGCTTATAAGGCAATTCAAATCATATCTTAGCTCAACCAGGGAGGCCTGGTTAATAGTCTCAGGTTATTGCAGAGCAGCACAGCTTACATGTCCAGCAAATGCAGATGGAAGTAACACGAGCAGCAGATGGAGGATTACTGAACACTGGTGTATGCAGCAGGAACTCAGAGCAGAGTGGCAGGATCTCCAACACAGGTTCACAGGAGCAGGTGCAGGTGCAAGGCCAGGGAGTAATCAGGATCTGGATGCAAAGCAGAATAATCTAGCACAGACTGAAGGCTGGGGTGGAGTTTTATAGCAGGAAGGCAAGTGCACATGAGACCAAAGACGCCATGTTGGAAAAGGGCAGTAATGCACAAAAGGTAAAAAATGTTCAGAGTCCTGACATTACTCCCTCCTTAGAAGCGGCCTCAGGACGATCCTGGACCTGGTTTCTCAGGGAATCTCTGATGAAAACGAGAAATCTTCTGTTGGGCATTGATGTTTTCCACAGGTTCCCAAGAGTCTTCCTCAGGGGGATATCCCTGCCATCTTATCAGATATTGGAGCCGATTCCTGTGAATCCTGGAATCAATAATTTCCTCCACCACAAATTGTTCTTGCCCATCAATCAACACAGGCTGCGGAGGTGGCACAACACGTCCCTGGAAGGTATTAGGAGATACAGGCTTTAGTAAAGATGCATGAAAAACTGGGTGTACCTTCATTGTCCTAGGTAGCTTCAGCCGGCAGGCCACAGAGCTCACAATACTGTTGATCTTGAAAGGGCCAATGAATTTCTGTCCAAGTTTTTGTGAAGGAACTTTTAACTTCAGATTCTTAGTTGCTAACCACACGGAATCTCCTACCTTGAACGTGGGTGCAGGTTTACGGAATCTATCAGCCGATCTCTTATAACGTTCTTGAGCCGTGGTCAGGGATTCCTTCAGAACCTCCAGATTTTGTCTCATCGCAGTCAGCCTTTCCTCCACTGCTGGAACCGGAGAATTAATGGGAGACCTAGGTAAAATACACGGATGATAACCCAGATTGGCAAATAAAGGTGTAAATTTAGTGGAGGCGCTCTGAGAATTATTATATGAAAATTCGGCTAACGGCAACAACTCCAACCAATCATCCTGGAGATGGCTGACATAGCATCTTAGATATTGTTCCAGCGTCTGGTTGGTACTCTCAGTCTGACCATTTGTCTGGGGATGGTAAGCAGAAGAGAGACAGACATTAATATTGAGTGCAGAGCAAAACCCCTTCCAGAATCTTGAAGTGAACTGTACTCCATGGTTAAAGATGATCTCATCCAGCACCCCATGCAACCGAAAGACATTCTGTATAACCAAGTTCACTGTATCTTTAGCTGAGGGGAGGCTGGTGCACGGAACAAAATGAGCAGCTTTAGTCAGGCGATCAACTACCACCATGATTGTATTCATGCCCCCCGATGTAGGCAGCTCCACAATAAAGTCCATTGATATAGACCCCCAAGGGTGGGATGGAACAGGTAATGGTTGTAGAAGACCCGTAGGTGCCACATGAGGAGTCTTGTAATGGGCACATACCTCGCAAGAGAGAACATAGTCCTTGGTATCCTTCAGGCAAGTTGGCCACCAGAAGAATCGGCTCAGGAACTCTTGTGTCTTCTGTACCCCCCTGTGACCAGCCAACTTGGAGTCATGTACCAACTTGAGGACCTGCAGACGGACGACCTCCGGGATGTAAATACGTCGATCTCTGAACCACATGCCACCCTTAAAGACAAGATTAATATCCACAGGTGGGTTGGCCAGAAATACATCACCTTCATAGGCCTCCCTGCACTCCTTCCCCAAGTCCTGATCGTGGATAACTCCGATGAAATTGGCATCAGATAGAATGGTCTTGGACGGGGCTCCAGGTACGGAATCCGCAGCATTGATTCGGGATAAAGCATCAGCCTTCCCAATACGAGAACCTGGACGGTACGAGATAACAAAGTTAAATTGATTTAAGAATAAGTTCCAACGAGGCTGACGAGGAGAAAGACATCTAGCGGATCTAAGGAACTCTAGATTGCAATGGTCAGTTAGCACTATGATCTGTTGTGCAGCTCCTTGCAGATGATGCCTCCATTCTTTGAAAGCCGCAATAATAGCCAGCAATTCCTTGTCTCCCACATAGTAATTCTTCTCTGCTGAGGTTAGTGTTGTGGATTCTGTTTGTGGGCTCCCTCTGGTGGTTACTGCTGGTACTGGGTGACTTTGGTGGGTTGCGGCCTTTGGTTTCCACCTGTCCATCAGAGGCTGGGTGTTTCCTATTTTACCTGGCCTTTCTGTCACTTCCTTGCCGGCTATCAATGTATTCAGATGTGCTCTGTTTGGTTCCTGCCTACCTGCTCCCAGATCTTTCAGGATAAGCTAAGTGCTGATTTTCAGTTGTTTGGTTTTTTGTCCAGCTTGCTTATTATTTCTCTATGCTAGCTGGTAGCTCTAGTGGACTGAGGTTCTCCCCATGTGCCATGAGTTGGCACATGGGTTCTTGTAATCTCAGGATGGTTTTTTTGATTAGGGTTTTTTGCTGACCGCTCAGACCCCTTTTGTATCGTTCTGCTTTCTAGTTTACAGCGGGCCTCAATTTGCTGAACCTATATATATCATCTCTATGTGTGTGCCTTCCTCTCATTTCACCGTCAATACATGTGGGGGGCAACTATACCTTTTGGGGTTCATTCCTCTGGAGGCAAGTGAGGTCTTATTTTCTCTGCAGTACTAGTTAGCTCTTAGGCTGGTGCGTGGCGTCTAGAACCAACGTAGGCACGCTCCCTGGCTATCTCTAGTTGCGTTTGTCAGGCGTAGTGCAGCGGTCAGCCCAGGTTCCATCACCCTAGAGCTCGTCCGATATTTTGTATTACTTTGCTTGTCCCTTGCTATCCCTAGCCATTGGGATTCATGACAGTATAGCCGGCCCACAAAGTGTTAATTGTTTGGGCTGAAGCAGGAGAAAAAGAAGTGTTCAAGGGAAATTTTTTATTTTTTTTTTTTCCTTCAGAGTTTTGCTGCCTAGCCCTTAATTGCTGTCTAGCTGCTTCTTACCTCCTCTTAACCCTTGAATGGCTCTGATATTAGCTGTTTAACATGGATGTCCAGAGTTTGGCTTCTAGCCTGAGTAATCTCGCAGCAAAAGTTCAAAACATACAGGATTTTGTTGTTCACACTCCCATGTCTGAACCTAGAATTCCTATTCCAGAGTTCTTTTCTGGGGATAGATCTACCTTCCTGAATTTCAGGAACAATTGTAAATTGTTTCTTTCTTTAAAATCTCGCTCCTCTGGAGACCCTGCTCAACAGGTCAGGATTGTAATATCTTTCCTGCGGGGCGACCCTCAGAATTGGGCATTTGCATTGGCACCAGGGGATCCTGCATTGCTCAGTGTGGATGCGTTTTTTCTGGCATTGGGATTGCTCTATGAGGAACCTAACCTAGAGATTCAGGCTGAAAAGGCTTTGTTGGCCCTTTCTCAGGGGCATGATGAAGCGGAAATATATTGTCAAAAATTTCGGAAATGGTCGGTGCTTACTCAGTGGAATGAGTGCGCCCTGGCTGCAAACTTCAGAAATGGTCTTTCTGAGGCCATTAAGGATATTATGGTGGGGTTCCCTACGCCTACAGGTCTGAATGAGTCTATGGCTATGGCCATTCAGATTGATCGGCGTTTACGGGAGCGCAAACCCGTGCACCAGTTGGCGGTGTCTTCTGAACAGGCACCTGAGACTATGCAATGTGATAGAATTCAGTCCAGAAGTGAACGGCAAAATTATAGGCGGAAAAATGGATTATGTTTTTATTGTGGTGATTCAGCTCATGTTATATCAGCATGCTCTAAACGCACAAAAAAGCTTGATAAATCTTTTGCCATTGGTACTCTGCAGCCTAAGTTCATTTTGTCTGTGACTCTGATTTTTTCACTGTCTTCCATTTCCGTCGATGCCTATGTGGATTCGGGCGCTGCCCTGAGTCTTATGGATTGGTCATTTGCTAAACACTGCGGTTTTAGTCTGGAACCTCTGGAAGTTCCTATTCCTCTGAAGGGAATTGACTCTACACCTTTGGCTATGAATAAACCGCAGTATTGGACACAAGTGACCATGCGCATGACTCCCGTTCATCAGGAGGTGATTCGCTTCCTTGTACTGTATAATTTACATGATGTACTAGTGCTTGGTCTGCCATGGTTACAAACTCATAATCCTGTCCTGGACTGGAAAACAATGTCTGTGTTAAGCTGTGGATGTCAGGGGGTTCATGATGATGCACCTCCGATTTCAATCGCTTCATCTACTCCTTCTGAGATCCCTGCGTTTTTGTCTGACTATAGGGATGTTTTTGAGGAGCCTAAGCTCAATTCGCTCCCTCCCCATAGAGATTGTGACTGTGCTATAGAATTGATTCCTGGCAGAAAGTTCCCTAAGGGTCGTTTATTTAATCTGTCACTGCCAGAGCATACTGTTATGCGGAATTATATTAAGGAGTCCTTGGAAAAGGGACATATTCGTCCATCTTCGTCCCCTCTGGGAGCAGGTTTTTTTTTCGTGGCAAAAAAAGATGGTTCCCTGAGGCCTTGTATAGATTATCGCCTTCTGAATAAGATTACAGTCAAATATCAGTATCCATTGCCATTATTGACTGATTTGTTTGCTCGCATTAAGGGGGCTAGGTGGTTCACTAAGATAGATCTTCGCGGTGCGTATAATCTTGTGCGGATAAAACAGGGTGATGAGTGGAAAACCGCATTTAATACGCCTGAGGGCCATTTTGAGTATTTGGTAATGCCTTTTGGACTCTCCAATGCTCCGTCAGTCTTTCAGTCCTTTATGCACAATATTTTCCGTGAATATCTGGATAAGTTTATGATTGTGTATTTGGATGATATTTTGGTGTTTTCTGATGACTGGGAGTCTCATGTTCTACAGGTCAGGAAGGTGTTTCAGGTTCTGCGGGCCAATTCTCTGTTTGTGAAGGGCTCAAAGTGTCTCTTCGGAGTCCAGAAGATTTCTTTTTTGGGGTACATTTTTTCTCCTTCTACTATTGAGATGGATCCCGTCAAGGTTCAGGCGATTTGTGACTGGACACAACCTACATCTGTTAAGAGCCTTCAGAAGTTCTTGGGGTTTGCTAATTTTTATCGTCGGTTCATTGCTAATTTTTCCAGTATTGTTAAACCTTTGACTGATTTGACTAAAAAGGGTGCTGATGTTGCTGATTGGTCTCCTGCGGCCGTGGAGGCCTTTCAGGAACTTAAGCGCCGGTTTTCTTCTGCTCCTGTGTTGTCAACCAGATGTTTCACTTCCTTTTCAGGTTGAGGTTGATGCTTCCGAGATTGGAGCGGGGGCGGTTTTGTCACAGAGAAGTTCTAATGGCTCGGTGATGAAGCCATGTGCATTCTTCTCTAGAAAATTCTCGCCCGCCGAGCGCAATTATGATGTGGGTAATCGGGAGCTTTTGGCCATGAAGTGGGCATTTGAGGAGTGGCGTCATTGGCTTGAGGGTGCTAAACATCGTGTGGTGGTCTTGACTGATCACAAGAATCTCATTTACCTTGAGTCTGCCAGGCGTTTGAATCCTAGACAGGCTCGTTGGTCGTTGTTTTTTTCTCGTTTCAATTTCGTGGTTTCATACCTGCCAGGTTCAAAGAATGTGAAGGCAGATGCTCTGTCCAGGAGTTTTGTGCCTGACTCTCCTGGAGACTCTGGGCCTACTGGTATCCTTAAGGATGGGGTAATATTGTCCGCCGTATCCCCAGACTTGCGACGTGCATTGCAGGAGTTTCAGGTGGATAAACCGGATCGTTGTCCACCAGAAAGACTGTTTGTTCCGGATGATTGGACCAGTAGAGTCATCTCCGAGGTCCATTCTTCTGTGTTGGCTGGTCATCCTGGAATATTTGGTACTAGAGACTTGGTGGCCAGGTCTTTTTGGTGGCCTTCCTTGTCTAGGGATGTGCGTACCTTTTGTGCAGTCTTGTGAAGTGTGTGCTCGAGCTAAGCCTTGCTGTTCTCGGGCCAGTGGGTTGTTGTTATCCTTGCCCATCCCAAAGAGGCCTTGGACGCACATTTCCATGGATTTTATTTCTGATCTCCCGGTTTCACAGAAAATGTCCGTTATCTGGGTTGTGTGTGACCGCTTTTCTAAGATGGTTCATTTGGTGCCCTTGCCTAAGTTGCCTTCCTCCTCTGAGTTGGTCCCTTTATTTTTTCAGAACGTGGTTCGTTTGCATGGGATTCCGGAGAATATCGTTTCTGACAGGGGATCCCAGTTTGTGTCTAGATTTTGGCGGACGTTTTGTGCCAAGATGGGCATTGATTTGTCTTTCTCGTCTGCATTCCATCCTCAGACGAATGGCCAGATGGAGCGAACTAATCAGACCTTGGAAACTTATTTGAGGTGTTTTGTTTCTGCTGATCAAGATGACTGGGTTGCTTTTTTGCCACTGGCCGAATTTGCTCTTAATAATCGGGCTAGTTCTGCCACGTTGGTCTCTCCTTTTTTTTGTAATTCGGGGTTTCATCCTCGTTTTTCCTCTGGTCAGGTGGAGTCTTCGGATTGTCCTGGAGTGGACGTGGTGGTGGACAGGCTACATCGGATTTGGAATCAGGTGGTGGACAATTTGAAGTTATCTCAGGAGAAGACTCAGCAGTTTGCTAATCGCCGTCGCCGCGTGGGTCCCCGACTTGTTGGGGATTTGGTGTGGTTGTCTTCTCGTTTTGTCCCTATGAAGGTCTCTTCTCCTAAGTTCAAGCCTCGGTTCATCGGTCCGTATAGGATCTCGGAGATTCTTAACCCTGTATCTTTTCGTTTGGATCTCCCAGCATCGTTTGCTATTCATAATGTGTTCCATCGGTCGTTGTTGCGGAGGTATGAGGTGCCCGTTGTTCCTTCGTTTGAGCCTCCTGCTCCGGTGCTGGTGGAGGGAGAATTGGAGTATGTTGTTGAGAAGATCTTGGATTCTCGTGTTTCCAGACGCAAACTCCAGTATTTGGTTAAGTGGAAGGGTTATGGTCAGGAGGATAATTCCTGGGTGGTCGCCTCCGATGTTCATGCGACTGATTTGGTCCGCGCCTTCCATAGAGCTCACCCTGATCGCCCTGGGGGTTCTCGTGAGGGTTCGGTGACCCCTCCTCAAGGGGGGGGTACTGTTGTGGATTCTGTTTGTGGGCTCCCTCTGGTGGTTACTGCTGGTACTGGGTGACTTTGGTGGGTTGCGGCCTTTGGTTTCCACCTGTCCATCAGAGGCTGGGTGTTTCCTATTTTACCTGGCCTTTCTGTCACTTCCTTGCCGGCTATCAATGTATTCAGATGTGCTCTGTTTGGTTCCTGCCTACCTGCTCCCAGATCTTTCAGGATAAGCTAAGTGCTGATTTTCAGTTGTTTGGTTTTTTGTCCAGCTTGCTTATTATTTCTCTATGCTAGCTGGTAGCTCTAGTGGACTGAGGTTCTCCCCATGTGCCATGAGTTGGCACATGGGTTCTTGTAATCTCAGGATGGTTTTTTTGATTAGGGTTTTTTGCTGACCGCTCAGACCCCTTTTGTATCGTTCTGCTTTCTAGTTTACAGCGGGCCTCAATTTGCTGAACCTATATATATCATCTCTATGTGTGTGCCTTCCTCTCATTTCACCGTCAATACATGTGGGGGGCAACTATACCTTTTGGGGTTCATTCCTCTGGAGGCAAGTGAGGTCTTATTTTCTCTGCAGTACTAGTTAGCTCTTAGGCTGGTGCATGGCATCTAGAACCAACGTAGGCACGCTCCCTGGCTATCTCTAGTTGCGTTTGTCAGGCGTAGGGCAGCGGTCAGCCCAGGTTCCATCACCCTAGAGCTCGTCCGATATTTTGTATTACTTTGCTTGTCCCTTGCTATCCCTAGCCATTGGGATTCATGACAGGTTAGTCTACGGGAAAAGAAAGCACAAGGATGTAGCAGACCCTTCTCTCCAGTTCTTCGGGAGAGAATAGCCCCCAAAGCATTATCAGAAGCATCCACCTCCACAATGAAAGGATGTGTTGGATCTGGGTGTATCAACAGCGGTGCTGATGTGAAACAGATCTTCAGCCGATCTAAAACTTCTTGAGCCTGTGATGACCACTTAAAGGGCTTTTCTGTTGTGAATTCCGCTCTTGGGCTCCCTCCGGTGGTTGTAAGTGGCACTTTTGTGAATTCTGCTCTTGGGCTCCCTCCGGTGGTTTTAAGTGGTACTGCTGCTCCTTGGATTTAGCAGTCAGCAGCTGCTTCCACTGATTGTCTTTCTGGCTCGGCTATTTAACCTGGGTCTATCCTTCAGCCTGTGCCAGTTGTCAATGGTTCCTGCTTGGATTCACATCTCTGCTTGGATTTCCCTGATATTCTGACCTGTTCAGCAAAGATAAGTCCTTGCTTTGTTCTTTTGCAGTTCACTTGTTGTGGACTTAATCGTTCTGCACTTTCTATGTTTTTTCTTGTCCAGCTTGTCAGTATGGATTTATTCAGTTAAGCGGGAAGCTCTGGGAAGCAGATTTACCCTCCCCACCTTTAGTCAGGTGTGGAGATTTTTGTAAACTCTGTGGTGGATTTTTCTAGTTTTTAATACTGACCGCACAGTATTCCGTCCTGTTCGATTTATCTAGCTAGACTGGCCTCCTTTGCTACATCCTGGTTTCATTCTGCGTATGTCATTTCCCTCTCCACTCACAGCCAATATTTGTGGGGGGCTGCCTATCCTTTGGGAATTTTCTCTGAGGCAAGATAGCTTTCCTGTTTCTATCTCTAGGGGTAGTTAGTCCTCCGGCTGTGACGAGGTGTCTAGGGAGTGACAGGAACATCCCACGGCTACTTCTAGTGTTGTGTTAAGCTCAGGAACTGCGGTCAGTACAGGTACCACCTCCTCCAGAGCACATCCCATGTTGCTCCTAAACCACCAGTTCATAACAGTACAACTGGCCAAAAATGAATTAAAGGGAACCTGTCACCACGTTTTTGGAAGATGGGATAAAAATAGCGTTAAATAGGGGCAGAGGTGGGCGTTACATTATTGTGTGTGTTATGCGTTTATTACCCACCTAAGTTGCCGAAATAACTTTGCAAAGTCTCCGTTTTCGCCTGTCAATCAGGCTGGTCAGGTCGCATGGGCGTGGTGTCTTCACCCAGATTTGGCGTAGTTTTCCGTTGGTGGCGTAGTGGTGTGCGCATGCCCAAGGTCCCGAATCCTCTTCCAGGGGATTTAAAATAGCGCGGTGTTCGTTATTGCATTGGTGATCGGTGGGCGCGGCCATCTTCCTTTGGCCGCGCGTGCGCAGAAGCGGCGCTCTGCTGGCCGCGGCTTCAGGAAAATGGCCGCCGCGATGCCGCGCGTGCGCAGATGGATATCGCGGCGGCCATTTTCCTGAAGCCGCGGCCAGCAGAGCGCCGCTTCTGCGCACGCGCGGCCAAAGGAAGATGGCCGCGCCCACCGATCACCAATGCAATAACGAACACCGCGCTATTTTAAATCCCCTGGAAGAGGATTCGGGACCTTGGGCATGCGCACACCACTACGCCACCAACGGAAAACTACGCCAAATCTGGGTGAAGACAACGCCCATCTGACCAGACTAGCCTGATTGACAGGCGAAAACGGAGACTTTGCAAAGTTATTTCGGCAACTTAGGTGGGTAATAAACGCATAACACACACACTAATGTAACGCCCACCTCTGCCCCTATTTAACGCTATTTTTATCCCATCTTCCAAAAACGTGGTGACAGGTTCCCTTTAAATGCATCTCAAAAGAAGGAAAAAATAAGTTCTGAGCCATTTTTTTTTCTGCAGTCTGTTTTGTCTTTTTATTCCTCTTAATCTCTGGGTGGTTCAGGATTTTGGCGCTTGCATGGATGTTCAGGGTTTGTATTCTCGTGTGGATCAACTTGCTGCAAGGGTACAGAGTATCCAAGATTATGTTGTCCAGACTCCGGCTTTAGAGCCTAAAATTCCTACTCCTGATTTGTTTTTTGGGGACAGATCCAAGTTTTTGAACTTTAAAAATAACTGCAAATTGTTTTTTGCTTTGAAACCCCGTTCCTCTGGTGATCCCATTCAGCAGGTTAAAATTGTCATCTCTCTGCTGCGTGGTGACCCTCAGGACTGGGTATTCTCCCTTGAATCAGGGGATCCGGCATTGCTTAATATAGACGCATTTTTTCAAGCGCTCGGATTATTGTATGACGAACCTAATTCTGTGGATCATGCAGAAAAAACCTTGTTGGCCCTATGTCAGGGTCAGGAAGCGGCAGAATTATACTGCCAGAAATTTAGAAAATTATCTGTGCTCACTAAATGGAATGAGGATGCTCTGGCAGCAATTTTCCGAAAAGGTCTTTCTGAAGCCCTTAAAGATGTTATGGTGGGCTTCCCCACGCCTGCTGGTTTGAGCGAATCTATGTCTCTAGCCATTCAGATTGATCGGCGCCTGCGCGAGCGCAAAGTTGTGCACCATATGGCAGTGTCCTCTGAGCGGAGTCCTGAGCCTATGCAATGTGATAGGATTTTGACTAGAGCAGAGCGGCAGGGATTCAGACATTAGAATAGGCTGTGTTTTTACTGTGGTGATTCTGCTCATGTTATTTCTGATTGCCCTAAGCGTACTAAGAGGGTCGCTAGGTCTGTTACCATCAGTACTGTACAGCCTAAATTTCTCTTATCTGTGACCCTGATTTGCTCATTATCGTCCTTTTCTGTCATGGCATTTGTGGATTCAGGCGCTGCCCTGAACTTAATGGACTTGAAATTCGCCAGGCGCTGTGGTTTTTCCTTGCAGCCTTTGCAGAGTCCTATTCCTTTGAGGGGCATTGATGCTACACCGTTGGCCAAGAATAAACCTCAGTATTGGACTCAGCTGACCATGTGCATGGCTCCAGCACATCAGGAAGATTGCCGTTTTCTGGTGTTGCATAACTTGCATGATGTTGTTGTACTGGGTTTTCCATGGTTACAGGAACATAATCCGGTGCTGGATTGGAAATCTATGTCTGTGACTAGTTGGGGTTGTCAAGGGGTTCATGGTGATATTCCTTTGATGTCAATTTCCTCTTCTCCCTCTTCTGAAGTCCCTGAGTTTTTGTCGGATTTCCAGGATGTATTTGATGAGCCCAAGTCCAGTTCCCTTCCTCCACATAGGGACTGTGATTGTGCTATTAACTTGATTCCTGGCTGTAAGTTCCCTAAGGGCCGACTTTTCAATCTGTCTGTGCCAGAGCATGCCGCCTTGCGGAGTTATGTCAAGGAGTCTTTGGAGAAGGGGCATATTCGGCCGTCTTCATCACCATTGGGAGCGGGGTTTTTTTTGTTGCCAAGAAGGATGGCTCCTTGAGACCCTGTATTGATTATCGCCTTCTTAATAAGATCACGGTCAAATTCCAATACCCTTTACCTTTGCTTTCTGATTTGTTTGCTCAGATTAAGGGGGCCAGTTGGTTTACTAAGATTGACCTTCGGGTGGCATATAATCTTGTTCGTATTAAACAGGGTGACGAATGGAAAACGGCATTTAATACGCCCGAAGGCCATTTTGAATACCTTGTGATGCCTTTCGGGCTTTCTAATGCTCCTTCTGTATTTCAGTCCTTCATGCATGATATTTTCCACAATTATCTTGATAAATTCATGATTGTATATTTGGATGATATTTTGATTTTTTCCGATGATTGGGAGTCTCATGTGAAGCAGGTCAGGATGGTATTCCAGATCCTTTGTGATAATGCTTTATTTGTGAAGGGGTCTAAGTGCCTATTTGGAGTTCAGAAGGTCTCTTTTTTGGGTTTTATTTTTTCTCCCTCGTCTATAGAAATGGATCCTGTTAAGGTCCAAGCCATTCATGACTGGATTTAACCCAGATCGGTGAAGAGCCTTCAGAAATTTTTGGGCTTTGCTAATTTTTATCGCCGTTTCATTGCCAACTTTTCCAGTGTGGTTAAACCCCTGACCGATTTGACGAAGAAAGGCGCTGATGTGACGAATTGGTCCTCTGCGGCTGTTGAGGCCTTTCAGGAGCTTAAACGCCAATTTACTTCTGCCCCTGTGTTGCGTCAGCCGGATGTTTCTCTTCCTTTTCAGGTTGAGGTTGATGCTTCTGAGATTGGGGCAGGGGCCGTTTTGTCTCAGAGTAATTCTGATGGTTCTTTGATGAAGCAGTGTGCTTTTTTTTCCAGAAAGTTTTCGCCTGCGGAGCGCAATTATGACGTTGGCAATCGGGAGTTGTTGGCTATGAAGTGGGCATTTGAGGAGTGGCGACATTGGCTTGAGGGAGCCAAGCACCGCGTTGTGGTCTTGACCGATCATAAGAATCTGATTTACCTCGAGTCGGCCAAGCTGCTGAACCCTAGACAGGCTCGATGGTCCCTGTTTTTCTCCCATTTTGATTTTGTGGTCTCGTATCTTCCGGGATCTAAGAATGTTAAGGCTGATGCCCTCTCCAGGAGCTTTTTGCCTGATTCTCCTGGAGTCCTTGAGCCGGTTGACATTCTTAAAGAAGGGGTGATTCTTTCTGCCATCTCCCCTGATTTACGGCGGGTGCTTCAGGAATTTCAGGCTGATAAACCTGACCGCTGTCCTGTGGGGAAGCAGTTTGTTCCTGATAGATGGACTAGTAAGGTAATTTCTGAGGTTCATTGTTCAGTGTTGGCTGGTCATCCTGGGATTTTTGGTACCAGAAATTTGGTTGCTAGGTCCTTTTGGTGGCCTTCCTTGTCGCGGGATGTGCGTTCTTTTGTGCAGTCCTGTGGGACTTGTGCCCGGGCCAAGCCTTGCTGTTCCCGCACTAGTGGGTTGCTTTTGCCTTTGCCGGTCCCTGAGAGGCCCTGGACGCACATTTCCATGGATTTTATTTCGGATCTTCCTGTTTCCCAGAAGATGTCTGTTATCTGGGTGGTTTGTGACCGGTTCTCTAAAATGGTCCATTTGGTACCTTTGCCTAAATTGCCTTCCTCCTCTGATTTGGTTCCATTGTTTTTTCAGCATGTGGTTCGTTTGCATGGCATTCCGGAGAATATTGTGTCTGACAGAGGTTCCCAGTTTGTTTCTAGGTTTTGGCGGGCCTTTTGTGCTAGGATGGGCATTGATTTGTCTTTTTCTTCGGCGTTTCATCCTCAGACAAATGGCCAAACTGAGCGAACTAATCAGACCTTGGAAACCTATTTGAGATGCTTTGTGTCTGCTGATCAGGATGACTGGGTGGCTTTCTTGCCGTTGGCCGAGTTTGCCCTTAATAATCGGGCTAGTTCGGCTACTTTGGTTTCGCCTTTCTTTTGTAATCTTGGTTTTCATCCTCGTTTTTCTTCGGGGCAGGTGGAGCCTTCTGATTGTCCTGGTGTGGATTCTGTCGTGGACAGGTTACAGCAGATTTGGACTCATGTGGTACTCAATTTGACGTTGTCTCAGGAAAAGGCTCAGCGTTTTGCTAACCGCCGTCGGTGTGTTGGTCCCCGACTTCGGGTGGGGGATTTAGTCTGGTTATCTTCTCGTCATGTTCCTATGAAGGTTTCTTCCCCTAAGTTCAAGCCTCGGTTTATTGGTCCTTATAAGATTTCTGAGATTATCAATCCGGTGTCTTTTCATTTAGCCCTTCCAGCCTCTTTTGCCATCCATAATGTTTTCCATAGATCTTTGTTGCGGAGATATGTGGTGCCCGTTGTTCCCTCGGTTGATCCTCCTGCTCCGGTGTTGGTCGAGGGGGAGTTGGAATATGTGGTTGAGAAAATTTTGGATTCTCGTTTTTCGAGGCGGAGGCTTTAGTATCTTGTCAAGTGGAAGGGTTATGGCCAGGAGGATAATTCTTGGGTTGTTGCCTCCGATGTCCATGACGCCGATTTGGTTCGTGCTTTTCACTTGGCTCGTCCTGATCGGCCCGGGGGCTCTGGTGTGGGTTCGGTGTCCCCTCCTCAAGGGGGGGGGTACTGTTGTGAATTCTGCTCTTGGGCTCCCTCCGGTGATTTTAAGTGGTACTGCTGCTCCTTGGATTTAGCAGTCAGCAGCTGCTTCCACTGATTGTCTTTCTGGCTCGGCTATTTAACCTGGGTCTATCCTTCAGCCTGTGCCAGTTGTCAATGGTTCCTGCTTGGATTCACATCTCTGCTTGGATTTCCATGATATTCTGACCTGTTCAGCAAAGATAAGTCCTTGCTTTGTTCTTTTGCAGTTCACTTGTTGTGGACTTAATCGTTCTGCACTTTCTATGTTTTTTCTTGTCCAGCTTGTCAGTATGGATTTATTCAGTTAAGCGGGAAGCTCTGGGAAGCAGATTTACCCTCCACACCTTTAGTCAGGTGTGGAGATTTTTGTAAACTCTGTGGTGGATTTTTCTAGTTTTTAATACTGACCGCACAGTATTCCGTCCTGTTCGATCTATCTAGCTAGACTGGCCTCCTTTGCTACATCCTGGTTTCATTCTGCGTATGTCATTTCCCTCTCCACTCACAGCCAATATTTGTGGGGGGCTGCCTATCCTTTGGGAATTTTCTCTGAGGCAAGATAGCTTTCCTGTTTCTATCTCTAGGGGTAGTTAGTCCTCTGGCTGTGACGAGGTGTCTAGGGAGTGACAGGAACATCCCACGGCTACTTCTAGTGTTGTGTTAAGCTCAGGAACTGCGGTCAGTACAGGTACCACCTCCTCCAGAGCACGTCCCATGTTGCTCCTAAACCACCAGTTCATAACACTTTTCCTTTGTCAAGGAAGTAATGGGACGGACAATATCAGATAAATTTCGAATGAAGCATCTGTAGAAATTTGCAAAACCAAAAAAAGTTGGACCTCCTTAACGTTCTTGGGTGCCGGCCAGTCAAGGATAGCCTGAATCTTACCAGATTCCATGTTCAGCTTCCGGGGAGAGATGATATAACCCAAAAACTGTATCTCAGAACGATGGAACTCGCATTTCTCCGGCTTGATATACAGTTGGTTCTCTTTTAGACGTCTTGAAACAGTTTTGACATGTTCTTCATGTTCCTGTAGAGAGTCAGAAAAGATTAGTATATCGTCCAAATAGATCACCACAAACTGGTCCAACAAATCTCTGAAGATGTCATTAACAAGGTGTTGAAATGCTGCAGGGGCGTTACAAAGCCCGAAGGACATCACAAGAGATTCAAAGTGTCCATACTGGCATCTGAATGCTGTCTTCCACTCATCCCCTGGACGAATACGCACCAAATTATAAGCCCCACGAAGATCCAGCTTAGAGAACACCTTAGCATGGCGGACTCTTTCCAGTAATTCGGAAATCAGAGGCAAAGGGTAACGGTTTCATACGGTTACCTTATTGAGTTCCCGATAGTCAACACAGGGTCTCAGGGTCCCATCCTTCTTCTTTACAAAAAAATGGGTGCCACTGCTGGTGAGGAAGAAGGACGTATGAAGCCTTTGGCCAGATTTTCATCAATATACTCCTTTAAGGCTTGAAGCTCAGGTGCCGCCAAAGGGTATACGTGACCAAAAGGAATATCTGCCCCAGGAAGCAACTCAATGGAACAGTCATAATGCCTGTGTGGAGGAAGCTGATCTGCATTCTTCTTGTCACAGAGGTCAGAGAACTCTTTATATGCTGGAGGTAAAGAAAATACCTGTATATGTGGTTCCGTAGCCGTGGACTCAGGGACAGCTTCTGTTAATGCTGAGTTGCTCCGTGTTGGAAAGATAATCTCCTTTGTCTCCCAGTTGATAATTGGGTTCTGAGAACGCAACCAAGGAATGCCTAAAATCACAGGAAAATGAGGAGAAAAATTAGCAAGAAAGAAAGTTGCTCCTGATGATTAGACTCCAACAAATTTCAAGGGGTACGGTCTCCTGATCCACAGGCCCAGAGATTAAAGGTGACCCATCCACTGTTTCCATGGTAATTGGAGAGGCTCTTTGCTGAATTTTAATACCATGTTCCTTTGCAAATGCGATATCCATGAAATTTCCATTTGCACCAGAGTCAATCATAGCTGAACTGGAAATCCACTGTCCTGAACACAGGATCTTAATAGGGAGAGAACAGTGAGAGTTCTTTTCCTTCAGCTCCTTGGGGGGTGAAGTCATAGAAAGTGAATGGAATACAGCGTTTAAAGGCAGGCTACATTCAGAGATGTCAGATTCATCATCACAGTTGTCATACTCCCCTATTGCTGCTAGCACCTTGTTAGGCCGTCTAGGACACTTAGGACAATTGATCAAGAAGTGGTCAGACTGGCCGCAGTAGAAACATAGACTTTTACGAAGGCGATGCTCCCGGCGCTCATTGATCTCTCGTCTCTGAACGGAATCAATTTGCATTGGCACCTCCTCCACTTCCCGAGATGTTTTACCTGCAGTATCTTTGGAAGGAAGGGAAAAGTTAGAAATACGGTTATATGCAGCAAATTTCTCCTGCCTACGCTCAGTAAGGCGAATGTCTATGCGCACACAATGCTGTATAAATGTCTCTAGTTCTTGTGGTGACTCCGAGCGAGCTAGTTCATCTTTTATAATACTAGACAGACCCCTTTTAAAAATAGGCAATTGTGCATAACTGCCCCAATTGGTATCTGCCGCCAATCTCCTGAATTCAGTGGCATACTCAATAACAGAACGTTTAGCCTGGCGTAAAGACAACAAAGCAGATTCAGCGGTTGCACGGCGATTAGGGTCATCAAACATTAATGCCATAGCGGCCAAGAAATCATCCAAGTCATTTAACCGTGGGTCACGAGACTCAATCATCGGATTCGCGCAGGCGAGCGCTCGTGAGGTCAGTAGCATTATTACACACAATACTTTGGATCTATCAGTAGGAAAACGGTCAGCATGCACATCAAAATATAGCATACATTGATTCACAAAGCCACGAAATTTGTCGCAATCACCATTAAATCTGAATGGGGGCAACTTAGGTGGGCTAGCTGGTGGCGGTTGCCCAGAGGGTAAAGTCACTTGTGCAGCTATTTGCGTGCTTATGTCCTGAAAAGCCCGTCCATACTGGGACTCTATGTCAGCAAGTTTGTTTTCCTGGGCTGCCATGCGATTGCTTAAGTCCTGCAAAGTTTGTCCAAACACTTGTTGATTGTGTTCAAAGCTCCCAAGCTTCTTTTGCAGACCTTCCACATCTTTCTGCAGTGATCTAATTATGGAAAACACCTGCTCTAATCTGCTCTCTGCAGTCATTGTTCCAGCAGTCTCCTTTTTTTATGGCTAGATTATCCTGTAATAATTATAGGGGATAATTCAGGAGACTCTTTGCGTGGAACAAGACAACAGGACACAGTTTTATAAGTGGTAAAGTTTATATTATCACACGGTGATTCAAACAGGTGCAGAGAGAAACTCAAGTCCACAACACTTGGTGCAAATAATAAACGCAGCTTAGCAGTCAATAGGAAACTTCAGAGGTAGATGCAAACAAACAGAAAGTCTGTGAAGCACAGTTATTCTTGAGGAAACTTGACATGAATAGATCCTTGACTTAGTCCAGACACAGATAGATAAGCTTATAAGGCAGTTCAAATCATATCTTAGCTCAACCAGGGAGGCCTGGTTAATAGTCTCAGGTTATTGCAGAGCAGCACAGCTTACATGTCCAGCAAATGCAGATGGAAGTAACACGAGCAGCAGATGAAGGATTACTGAACAATGGTGTATGCAGCAGGAACTCAGAGCAGAGTGGCAGGATCTCCAACACAGGTTCACAGGAGCAGGTGCAAGGCCAGGGAGTAATCAGGAGATGGATGCAAAGCAGAATAATCTAGCACAGACTGAAGGCTGGGGTGGAGTTTTATAGCAGGAAGGCAAGTGCACATGAGACCAAAGACGCCATGTTGGAAAAGGGCAGTAATGCACAAAAGGTAAAAAATGTTCAGAGTCCTGACAGCATCACAGGTCGGATTGGCACCGACTTTCATGACGCCTACATGGTGTCAAAGGTCGGGAAGGGGTTACCAAGCGCCACCCTGTTTTAAAAGGGACCAAAAGTAATTGAACAGATTCAATAATTTTAAATAAAATGTTCATTTTTAGTACTTGGTTGAAAACCTTTTGTTGGCAATGACTGCCTGAAGTCTTGAACTCATGGACATCACCAGATGCTGTGTTTCCTCCTTTTTGATGCTGTACCAGGCCTTCACTGCGGTGGTTTTCAGTTGCTGTTTGTTTGTGGGCCTTTCTGTCTGAAGTTTAGTCTTTAACAAGTGAAATGCATGCTCAATTGGGTTGAGATCAGGTGACTGACTTGGCCATTCAAGAATATTCCACTTCTTTGCTTTAATAAACTCCTGGTTTGCTTTTGCTTTATGTTTTGGGTCATTGTCCATCCGTAGTATGAAACGACGACCAATCAGTTTTGCTGCATTTGGCTGGATTTGAGCACACATTATGGCTCTGAATACCTCAGAATTCATTCTGCTGCTTCTGTCCTGTGTCACATCATCAATAAACACTAGTGACCCAGTGCCACTGGCAGCCATGCATGCCCAAGCCATCACACTGCCTCCGCTGTGTTTTACAGATGATGTGGTATGCTTTGGATCACGAGCTGTACCACGCCTTCGCCATACGTTTCTCTTTCCATCATTTTGGTAGAGGTTGATCTTGGTTTCATCTGTCCAAAGAATGTTATTCCAGAACTGTGCTGGCTTTTTTAGATTTTTTTTTAGCAAAGTCCAGTTTAGCCTTTTTATTCTTGATGCTTAGGAGTGGCTTGCACTGTGCAGTGAACCCTCTGTATTTACTTTCATGAAGTCTTCTCTTTATGGTAGATTTGGATATTGATACGTCTACCTCCTGGAGAGTGTTGTTCACTTGGTTGGCTTTTGTGAAGGGGTTTCTCTTCACCATGGAGATTATTCTGCGATCATCCACCACTGCTGTTTTCCGTGGACTATTATAATATTGTAGCAATTTCTTGGATTGGTTTTTTCTGTTTTCGCAGCTTAAGGATGGCTTGTTTCACCTGCATGGAGAGCTCCTTTAACCACATGTTTACTTCACAGCAAAATCTTCCAAATGCAAGCACCACACCTCAAGTCAACTCCAGGCCTTTTATCTGCTTAATTGAGAATGGCATAACAAAGAGATTGCCCACACCTGTCCATGAAATAGCCTTGGAGTCAATTGTCCAATTACTTTTGGTCCCTTTAAAAACAGGGTGGCACATGTTAAGGAGCTGAAAATCCTAAACCCTTCATCCAATTTTAATGTGGATACCCTCAAATGAAAGCTGAAAGTCTGAACTTCAACTGCATCTGAATTGTTTGTTTAAAATTCATTGTTGTAATGTCTCTAACCAAAATTAGAAAAATGTTGTCTCTGTCCAAATATATATGGACCTAACTGTATATTATTGCCTGCCTTATAGGGAATACATCCCTCTCCTATATATTTGATTTACAAGTGGCTCTAAGGATATATAATAGAGTGCAAGCGGGGGGTGTGGCCTAGCTTCTGCCATGTGAGGAAGCAGGAGCTTGGAGCTCTCCTGTAGCACCCTTTTTTAAGCAACAAAGAAGCGACTTACAGAGACATTTTTGTGGATATTACAACTTTATTTAAAAGCCAATTCTGCAAGCTATCATTTGAGACCAGGATTGGGTCTGTGGCCAGTTTTTGGACTGAGTTGTGGACAGGCCCTTCTCTGTCTGACTGGGTGGTGGAAGGAGCCGCCATCTTGGAGCTGACTACTCCCTTGTGCCTAGGATTTGCTCTGCAGCTCATCGTCTGCGACGCTAGCTTCCCCTGCTTATTGGGGGATGGTACAGAGGGGAGGCTGTTTTGCCCGTATTTCATCAGCGGCAGAGACTGGGATCTGAAGCCTTCCTCATCACAGCACAGCAGCATCAGACTGGGAGCTGCGCTGAAGCTCCCAACCAGTGAAGCTACTCAGAGACAAAGAGCCGTGGATTCAGCCGAGGACAGGAGGAGAGATCGCTCCTCTTACCGTAGCTATCGGTGAGTCTCTCCCTCACAGCTGATCGGTGCTCCTTCCCACGCTGGCTTAAGCGGTGTCTGACAGGGGAATTCCCCTCCGTACAGTGCTGCAGGCAGGAACTGCCAATCATCACCAGCGCCGGACTTCAGGTTTGAAGCAGCCGCTCCTGACCTGCTTCTACAGCGCTGCAGGCAGGAGCTGCCAATCATCACCAGCGCCGGATTCCCGCACAGGACCTGCCGCTTCTGACGTTCTCGCATCACAGCCGGGACACCGCCATCCAACAGCTGACAATCCGGAGCACCGCTGGATGTCTGGATTACGGTGACTGCTCCAGACATCTCCCCATCACAGCTGAGGAGCCGCTTCTGACCACGGCAGCGACACAGGACTTCATCCGGAACATCGCTACAGCACAGTACACAGCAGCGCCAGTGCCCTCCTTGCATTTGGGGGCTCGAGGTAAGCCATCTATCAGGAATCTCCCCTAGACATTGACGAGCAGTAAGAATATAGGAAGGGATCTTCCTTCTCTGAGCAGCGGGAGCCATAACTGTGGAAATAATATTAATCATTTGGGAGCTGCTGTGGAACTTTTATACCGGAGGGGACAGGGAGCAAAGCGGTGGAATTACTAAAGTGGAAGCGGAAGGGAGCAGATTCTGTGGAATAAGTGCTATTTTTACAATTGATAAAGCATATTAAAAGTGGGAGCCAGTGCTGGGATATTACTTGGTATAACTATACTTTTGCAGAGAGAAGGGAGACAAAGCTGTGAGTTATTTTGAGCCTACATCAGCATATTGCTGTGGTGAAGGACAGTGTACTAATTTGCTCCTCCAATCCCACATAGTTTTAAGGAACATTGATACCTGAACTAAGTACCAATAAGCATTAGTGCAATAGCACCATCTGATGGCCGTATGAACATCTTTTAGCAATAACAGGAATCCTTTGGTCAATATCTTCGTTTCCTTTGTTTTTATTTTTTTTTCAGCTCCAATATTTAAAGAGACAGACACTATCATTATTGCACAAAACATCTAGGGAGATCTCACATAAAGGAAATCAGCAAAGAGACTGTAGTATTGTTATAACTGTAATCCCTATTAAATGGAGCAAAGAGTTGGAAAAAAACAGTCTCTAAGTCATATGTGGATATACCTAACCTGTTGAGCCCAATCAAGTTTAGATCCCCCTTAAAAGGGGATGACCATAAGTCAAACAAAATGTCACAATCAAGTAGCATAAGAATGGCTTCCCAAAAAAGTGTGACCGCAATACGATCTAATAACACAAAAACGGATAAGGAGACGAAAGTAAAATCTGCCACCTACGCATCTGTTGGTGCCCCGACTGGGGCACCGGCGATGGATACTTCTGTGTCAGCAAAAAGATCTGCTTCTGAGGAGTCATTGGGACCCGTCGGTAATATTAAAAGGGATCATCCGGATTCGGAGATAGACGCGGTAAAACCAAACCGTAATGAAGAATTTTTTCAAATCATTTCAAAGCTAATAGATGATAAGATGAATGCCGGATTTGAAAAACACAATTCGATTTTTGAGGAAGTATGTAGCGCCTTTACAAAAAAATTCGAAATACTTGATTCTAAATTAGTGGAATTGGAACAGAAAACGGAGTCCCTAACAAACCAAAATATGGCCTTAAAAATGGAGATAAACGACATGAGATCCAAAATAGCGGATATTGAGGATAGGAGTCGTAGGAATAATCTAAAAATAAGGGATATACCAGAGGAGGTGAAACAATCGGATCTTCCAGACTTTATTCAAACTGTGTTCAAGAAAGCTTTGCCCGATATTTCCAATCTGGATCTTTGCATCGACAGGGCCCATAGACTACCTAGGCCAAAGGGTATACCAGAGGAGAAACCTAGGGACACCATTTTGCGCTTACATTTCTATGGGACTAAGGAAAAAATTCAAAATTTTATCAAGGATAAGGGATCGTTGCCAAAACCTTACGATGGCTTGAAAGTATTTACGGACCTCTCCAAGCATACCAAATGTCCAATACTCGCGTAGGTCCTTCAAACCGGTGACTGATATTCTCAAGGAGGAGCATATTCAGTACAGGTGGGGTTTCCCCACAAAGCTTATGTTCCATTACAAGGACAAATTTAATATTATTAACTCAGTGGAGGAGCCTTTTTAGAGCTCAAACTTGATATGTTAACTGTTACAGAATGGTTTATATAGAGTAGTCTGATGAACCCATTTTTTCTTTACAGTAGGTTTTTATCAAAAGATGGTCTCTAATCATTGGGGGGTTGGGGAGTTTCATTACACGAACTTTTCCCCCATTGGATCAAAGGTCCCTTTAAGGGACGAAGATCGGTCAATTGAACCGGATTGTTTTTAGTTTAGGTGGTTTTTCTTGTTATTGTTTTTTCTTTTTCTTATACCTGGTTCAATCTAGTTATTCTTAAAGCTTTAAATTTGTTTTAATTTTTTTTTTTTTTTGCAGCATCGTCAGCGGTCTACAACATGCAACTGAAATTTATGTCCTATAACGTCAGGGGTCTCAATAGTCCGTGGAACAGGTGTGCCATCTGGAAGGAGATTAAACATTTACAAGCAGAAATAGTATGCTTACAAGAAATAAAGTTCCGAGAAGGTAATCCCCCCTCATTTACAAATAAAAAATGTTCGCACTGCTTTTCTTCCCTATCAAAAGGGAGAAGGGCAGGTGTGCTCACAATGGTCAGGGACACTGTACCATTTCAACTTTTAGAAGAGGTTAGGGACCCAAATGGCAGATTTCACATTCTGGTGTGCCAAATTAACGCGGTTACATGCACCATTGTAAACATATACGCCCCTAATATGAAACAACTCAGCTTTTTTAATAAGGTTATGAAGAAAATACACAAATATAAAAAAGGAGAACTATACCTCATGGGGGATTTTAACATGGTTCCAGACGCAAAACTTGATTCCAATTCGGCCTCACGCCTCTCCTTAGTTAATCTAGACAAATGGATCATTAATAATGAGCTGTTTGACACCTTCAGATGTCTGAACGCTGCCTCGAGGGAGTTTTCCTGTCTCTCATTGGTACATAAAACTAAGTCCAGGATAGATCTGTTTCTCACAGAAATATTTAATATAACTAAAGTAAAAAAAGCAGTATTATGGACAGGTCAATTTCTGATCACTCTCTTATCATGACTGAAGTCTTGATTGGACCTTATCTGAAAAATTCTGCTTTGTGGAAGTGCAATAGCTATCTGTTGAACGTTCCAGATTACAGAGAAGAAATCAAAACCTCATTACAAAATTATTTCAAGGAAAATATAAACGGTGAGACTCACCCATTTATCATTTGGAACGCCCACAAAGCAGTAATTAGGGGAAAATTAATACAAATTTCGGTCAGACATAACGCAAAAAAAAGAGAAAACATTAAGAGTATTCAGGAAAAAATTCGTGAAAAAGAGAATAGTCTTAATACTTCAAATAGTGATACACAAAGCGTTCATAAAGACATCGTAGTTTTGAGACAATTGTTGAATAAAGCCATCATGGAAGATTATGAAAAAATCATAAAGGCATCCAAATTTAGGAACTATTCCGAGACTATCAAACCAACGAAATTTGTTAGCTAAACTTAAAGGTGACAGGATAAACAAAAGAATCAAAAAGGTGAGGGATAGTTCGGGAGACATGATTCACCATCCTACAGACATAGCGGAGGAATTTATGAAATTTTACCGCAATTTGTATAATTTAAAGGACGATACCTTAACACCTAGTCCAGATCCTAAGGAAATTGAGTTATTTCTTAGTAAATTACATCTTTCAACAGTTGAACCCTCGGATTTAAGCGACTTGACAGCGACCATCACTGTTCCCGAAGTGACAGAAACAATAAACTCCCTTAAACTACAAAAATCTCCAGGTCCAGATGGGTTTGTCAACGAATAGTATAGGATTTTCTCAGAAGTTTTAGCCCCCCATATGACTAATATTTTTAATATAGCTGCAACCTCCGGGACTTTTCCCAGAGAAATGTTGGAGGCAACCTTGATAATGATCCCAAAATCACAGGGCAGCATTGAGGAAATTAAAAATTATAGGCCTATTTCACTGATAAACACTGAGGTTAAAGTTTACTCGAAAATTTTGGCCAATAGACTAAAAAGGATTTTACCAAAAATAATAAAACACGATCAGTCAGGGTTCATTGAGGGGAGGCAGACTTCTGATGCCACTAGGAGGTTAATTAACATTCTTAGTAAGATCAACGCCAATGGTATCCCATCGGTCTTGCTGGCGCTTGACGCCGAAAAGGCGTTTGATAGGATAAATTGGACTTACCTCCGAATGGTGATGGAGAAATTTGGTTTCGATCAGGGATGGCTGACATCGGTATTTGCACTTTACTCAGTTCCCAGTGCAAAAATACATATTAATAACAACCTATCAAGTTCCTTCCCATTAAATAATGGTACTAGACAGGGTTGCCCGTTATCCCCTCTTTTGTTTGCCCTTGCAATTGAACCTTTGGCAGAAATGATTAGGACAAATAAGAATATTCAAGGGGTGGACTTTGGCTATAACCAGTATAAAATTTCCCTTTTTGCAGATGATATGTTGCTAACCCTCACGGACCCCTACCACTCCATCAAAAATCTTTTGGAAGTACTAGAGGAATTTTCTAAAGTTTCTCTATTTAAAATAAATAATACTAAATCAAAAATTCTTAAACTCAACTTACAGGAAGAAACCGTTAACCTTATAAAACAAACCGTAGACTTTACCTGGGAGCAGGAACAGATTTCATACTTGGGAATCACATTTACAAAAAGGGTTGGTGAGTTATCCAAAACTAATGGGGAAAACATTCTTTCGGTAATCAATAAAGATTTTCAAAAATGGGGCAAAGCTGGGTTATCACTGATGGGTAGGGTATTAGCAGTAAAGACTATGATTCTTCCAAAAATTTTATACATCTTCAGAGCCTTGCCTTTAAGGTTTCCTTTGGAGTTTTTTAAAAATTCTCAGAAAAAAAATTATATCTTTCATCTGGAATGGGAAAAAAAAACAGAATTACTAGGGACATCCTGTATAAAAGCAAAATTAATGGTGGGTTGGGTCTCCCGAATATATCAGCTTACTATAATACAAACTTAATAAAACATAGTCAGGAATGGTTAACAAATAAGGGAAAACAGGTATGGTTTGAAATGGAATCGTCTTTGAACAAATCGGACTCGTTGGGAAATATTCTCTTTAAACATACTCTAAATCTAAACAGGTACAAACTTAACCACCCGATTATTTCAGCAATTCTCCAAGCATGGGATAAAATAGCTAAAATTCCTGGAAAGAAAAACAAAAAGACAATTGGGGAATCTCTACCAATCTCTTTAATTGCATCCTTCTTCGGGCAACAAATTCCATCATTGTGGGAACAGAAAGGAGTTAAAAAACTAGGAGATCTGCTGGTAAATAATAAGCTACAAAGCTTCTCAGAAATTAAGCAAAAATTCAATATTCCATCCTCAGAGTTCATTCAGTATAACATAATCAAAGAATTCCTCCAGACTTACATATCCAAGGTCACCCCCAAATCTGAATTAATCTATTTACTGTTCAGAAATCATGAACATAAAATTTTTGGGAGTACCAAGTTCCTTTACAGCAATTTTAACAAAGATTGTACATTTAAAAAGAATAAATATATGAAAAAATGGGGGAAAACATTAGGCCTGCATATAGATGAGGATCAGTGGGAGGAGGCACTAAGACACACTTATGCTTCTAACATTTCCTTACAGCTTCACGAGACATTCTATAAGATCCTTACAAGATTGTACCTTACTCCAGATAGAATTTCACACTTTGGTGGTGATTCTTCACCATTGTGTTGGAGGGACTGTGGAAACAGGGGAGATATGCTCCACATTTTTTGGTCATGCCCAAAACTAACCAACCTCTGGAAGCAGACATCTGAATATATAGGTAATCTGCTTAATGAGGACTTTGTACTTACTCCCCAGACGGCTCTCCTTTCGGTGGACACCGGAAAATTACATGGTTCAACGAGGTTTGTGATTATTCACATCTTGTTGTTGATTAAAAATAAAATTGAAGCAATGTGGAAAAGTTCAGAGACTCCGAGATTCCCTGACGTTGTGGACAATCTTAGCCTTCATAACTCTTTAGATCTTAAATTTGCTATAGTTAATGGATGTTTACATAAATACGAAAGAAAATGGAATAAGTGGAACATCAAATTCCAAAACCAATAATCTATTCAGCAGATATGGTTGTTGTTGACGATGTAACTAAGAAGTGTAATAAAATATAATAGTCAATTGTATTTTTTAGGGCATTCTTTTGACCTATCCAGGTCAATGGCCCAAAAAGCATGATTATTGTTTATACATTTGTTTTGTTTAGTTTTTTTTCTTTCCTTATGTTTGTTTGTTTTTATTTTTGCTGTGCTTTTATTTTTGCTACAATTACCCTGTACCCCCTCTTTCCCATTTTTCCCCTTTCCCTTCCTTACCTTTCCCAGCTTTTCCTCTATATAGCTGATGTATAACAACACTATAAAAGTAGTTTTATTGTTTGTAAAATTTTGTTAATAAAAATTTGTTAATAAATATATTTTGAAAAAAAAAATAAGAGTGCAAGCGCTGTGTAATTACTGTACATCTTGTATGGTGGTTTTCCCTGCTTGGAATGCAGTTACCTTGGATATTATAGTGTTTTTTCTTTTTTTATTGTGTTTAAATAAAAGATATTTTTAACTCGGCACTACACTGTAGTTTCTCTTTGTGGTCTAGGTTACCAATAGAGGTGTTTATATTCACCCATACATTGACATTAGCCATAGGTAAGTGTTCACACTGGGCAGTTAGGTCAGGGACCCATCAGATTCATGAGATTACCTTGACGATGGTTGATGGGCTCACACTATTTAGCCAAATTTTGTGCTAAACATCTCGTGTATTTTTCCTAAATTTCAAAAGCCATTTTGCTATTCTCACTTCATATATTTCACATTGAGATGCTTTAAAATGATTGACAGGGCCGTATTTGCCACTAGGCACTGGAGGGCACATGCCTAGGGTGCTGGGCTGCAGGGTACGGCACCAAGACAGGGAAGAATATATATTTTTTTTCTTAGCCTCCCCTCCCTCCGTTAGACAATCCAGGAAATCTGCTTTCTTTTCGTGGGGGGAGGGGCGTGCACCTCCATATTCACCTCGATGCAGGGAGCTGACTTACCCAGAAAGTAGTGGCGTCCCAAATTTCAGGGTCAGAGAGGTCCCTGCATCCAAGGTGCTTCAGCATCTGTGCAAGCGAGGAGGATGAGCTCGTCTCTCACTGCAGACATCACAGCAGAGGAGGAGGAAGACAACATGGGAGAAGGACACAGGAGCAGGTGAGCGCTCATAGAGCTGAAGATGGGGGGAGGCTGGTGAGAGGGGAGCTGCTGCTGTATACTGGTGAGAGGAGGCTGGTGACAGGGGAGGCTGCTGCTGTATACTGTGAGAGCAGGCTGGTGACAGGGGAGGCTGTTGCTGTATACTGGTGAGAGGAGGCTGGTGACGGGAGGCTGCTGCTATATGCTCGTGAGTGGAGGCTGGTGACGGGGGAGGGTGTGCAGTATACAGGTGAGAGGAGGCTGGTGACGGGGAGGCTGTGCTGTATACTGGAGATGGGAGGCTGCTGCTGTATACTGATGAACAGGGGAGGCTGCTGCTGTATACTGGTGAACAGGGGAGGCTGGTGACAGGGAAGGCTGCTGCAGTATACTGGTGAACAGGGGAGGCTGCTGCTGAATACTGGTGAACAGGGGAGGCTGCTGCTGTATAGTGGTGAACAGGGGAGACTGGTGACAAGGGAGGCTGGTGCTGTATACTGGTGAACAGGGGAGACTGGTGACAGGGGAGACTGTGCTGTATGTATACTGGTGAACAGGGGAGACTGGTGACAAGGGAGGCTGTGCTGTATATTGGTGAACAGGGGAGACTGGTGACAGGGGAGGCTGTGCTGTATGCTGGTGAAAGGGAAGGCTGTGCTGTATGCTGGTGACAGGGGAGGATGCTGCTATATATTGGTGAACAGGGGAGGCTGGTAGCAGGGGAGGCTGCTGTATACTGGTGAACAGGGGAGATTGGTGACTGGAGACTGCTGCTGTATACTGGTGAACAGGGGAGACTGGGAACAGGGGAGACTGTGCTGTATACTGGTGAACAGGGGAGACTGGTGACAGGGGAGGCTGCTGCTGTATACTGGTGAACAGGGGAGGCTGGTGCTGCTGTATACTGGTGAACAGGGGAGGCTGGTGCTGCTATATACTGGTGAACAGGGGAGGCTGGTGCTGCTATACTTAAGACAGCCAGGGTGGTAGTCGTGGCGACGGTTAGAACTATTCCAACACCCTGTTGTCTCACAAGAATAATGTCAATTCTGATTAATGCAGTATGCAATTTTTGTACTCACTTCAGTTACTGAAGATTCCACTCTGGTCCAGTCTTTGATAATAAAGCTCCAATAAGCACGCTGTACTCCAAAAGTTCTTTCAACATGGCAACTTAACTTAACATTGAAAAGAAACGTATTTTCCTTTATATGCAGCAAACATTAAATTCAGCAGCACAGTCCTTTCATTCCATGGAAAATCTGACAGATTCTGTTTTCTTCAAATGCTACCGCTGTCTGGCAACTCCGGCCCTATCCTTAGGACTGACCGTATTGCTATAAGTCCCTTTCTGTGACCAGTTCCCGTTCTGTTCTTGTACCCTCTTGTTCCTCTTTATTATCAGCTTCTGATCTGTACTTGGTCCCGCTCCTATAAGGAGAGATCCCAGGAGTGCTTCCACTGTTGCTCCTGTCCCTGTCTTAGACCCCAGCACCAGAATAAGAGGTGTAACAAAACGCTCCGGGATCGCCTTTGCTGGGGTCAAAGGTCACGTGGTTTGTGCATTGAACTCTGAGGCAACAGCAGGTTTCCAAGTTGACTGACCTCAGGTCAGGTTTATTAAAGTGAAAGCAAATACAGAAAACAAAACCTAAAAATAAATCCTAGCCTGTCCGGCGCTAACTAAACAAATACGTTGCTATCTAACAACTGGGGGGGCTTCTCCCTCCCAGCTAACATTACACAGATCATGAGCACAGCTCTCACTCACGTTTGTCTCACACAGACAGGCATTCTGTGTGCCCCAGGCTGACGCTGAAAACCCCCAGCTGGTCATCCTTTATTCCTACACTTATTAACCCCTGAGTATCCTGAAAATACTGAGCGGCCTAATTCACATAGGACAAGTACCTGGGCGAGATATACCTGCCCGCGACTACCAGACCGACATGACTCTTACAGAGGATATTAACAAGATGGTCCCATCTTCACTGTCTCTCCACACATCTTGCCCCTGAGCAAGCTGCCTGGGCATCACTCTCTGAGTATTCAGTCCTTAATTCAGGGCAGCAGTTCCCTCCCGACTTGGAAGCCTGGCAATGCCCTGTGTTCATATACATCTGTCTTGTCTGAGGTCCTAGACCGTTCTCTCTCGAGTCTCTTCTACCAGGAAGTCCCTTTCCTATGTGCTGCTCTGCTATGTGCCTCTCCCATCTATTTAACTTTGCTGCCTGAATCTTCCTACTCTTACATCTATCATATATCCTAACTCTAATGTGCCCCTTACAATCCTGTACTAATTCCTAACCTATCCCTATCTCTTATGCAGAACACATTACATAACAAATACTGTATATAACTAACACACTCCAATGTATATCATAGCAAAACATTAACAAGTCATCCAGATACAGCAGGTATCTCATATACACAGCAGTCAAAGGAGGAGTGGCATGTGACGTACCAAGTCACCCCCTTACATTCATCCCTTCTTAAACATGGTCATATAAAACACATAATAGCATTAACCCCTTAATGACAGCCAATACGTCTTTTAACTGACCTGAGATATAAGAGAATAGCCTCTCCATACAGGTGACAATCCAGCAGCTGTCGGCTGTACACTATAGCTGACAACTTGCTGCATCAGCCACAATCAGTGTTTGCACCGTCCATATCTGTTTAACCCCTTAGATGCTGCTGTCAATAGTGACTACATCATTATTAATGGTTAACAGAGTTTGAGGGCTTCCTCTTTATCCCAATTGCTGCCCTCAGATCATGATTTTGTGGTCCTGATGTTTGCCATGGCAATTCACGACCAAATAGTGGCCTAAGAATCTGGCGGCTGTAGTAATCTGTTCAGAAGTTAGAGACGTTTAGGTGATAAAAATACACATTTTCATTTCTGACATGCCACTTTGCATTAATTCCTGTAAAGCACCTGAAGGGTTAATAAACTACCTGACTGCAGTTTTCAATATGTCAGGGGGTGCTGTTTTTAAAATGGTATCACGTTTGGGGGTTTCCCAATATATGAGATCCCTAAAGTCACTTCAAACATGGATAAGTCTCTAAAAAAATAAATTTTGTAAATTTCCTTGAAAAAATGAAAAATTGCTGCTACATTATTAATCCTCCTAAAATGCTATCAAAATAAAAGAACATTTTACAAATGGTGGTGATGTAAAGCCAACATGTGGGGGAAATGATATTTATTAATGGTTTGCTGTGGTATGGCCATCTGGATTAAAGGGATAATCATTCAAATTTTGAAAATCGCTAATTTTTTAACATTTTTCTCAAATTTTTTATATTTTTTATAAATAAACAAAACATATTGACCGAAATTTACCATTATCATAAAGTATAATGTGTCACGAAAAAACTATCTCAAAATCACTGGGATTTGTTGAAGCGTTGCAGAGTTATTACCACATAAAGTGACACTGGTCAGATTTCAAAAATTTGGCTCCGTCACTAAGGGGTTAATAAAATTGACACAATCTCTGTTGACTTCAGTGGGTCATCCATGACCCCAGCTCCACTTGGTTGGAGCCCTGGAACAAAAAGTTCAAGTTCTTTAGGATGGGCCATGCTGACCCTGTCCTCCTGCACAGATGCTCCCCCCTCCCTTCTTTTGCAGATCACAGGAACACTCAAAGTAAGTGGGCTGTTTATTTTAACAAGGGACAGTTCTAGGTTAAACGTAAGGACATAAAGTATTAAATGCGTCAGGCGTGCGGGGGATGTTTGCCCCTTGAGACTCTATGATATGTATGTTTTTTACTTTTTACAAAGAATGGATTAAATAAAACACAAAACTTGAATTTTTATGGAAATCACCTGGTGCTGTTTTTTCGTTTTTTGCCAGTATCACATGGTGTTGCCGGATGTTGTGGCATGATCATAAAGTTTTTCCACATTGTGCCCATGCTAACCCTGCCTTTCGAGGTGGTGACGGTTCACCAGCTGTGTTGGGGACTTCTTCTTCTTCTGCCTTGTTCTTACACTGAAACCCTGCTGTCAGGTGGGAAAGCCATCAGAAGTTTCTCTATCTATTATGATTAAGGGTGCGCAGACACCTTATACTCACTGATGCTGGTCATTATAGTTTTCCTTTGCCTAGATGCCTTATGCAGCAAGATACACTGATATCCATGTCCCTTATTCATTAGTAGGGTCAATGCTTGTGTACTAATCATGCTCCATCGACCCCTCCTTTGGGGTGATGGTTGCCCCATTTTCCCCGCCTCACTTGATAATTTGAAATCCCCCCCCTCAGTTCATCATTTGCAGTCCCCCTTACTTCATCATATACAGTCCCCCTCCTCCCTCACTTCATCATTTGCCGTCCCCTCCTCCCTCACTTAATCATTTGCAGTCTTCCCCCTCACTTCATCATTTTCAGTCCCCTTCCCCCACTTCATCATTTGCCATCCCCTCTCACTTCATCATTTTCAATCCCCTTTCCACCACTTCAACATTTGCAGTCCCCCCATTAACTTCATCATTTGCAGTTCCTCCCCTCACTTCATCATTTGAAGTCCCCATCACGTCATCATTTGCAGTTCCCCTCCCCAACTTCATCATTTGCAGTCCCTCTTTCCCCCTCACTTCATCATTTGCAGTCCCCACCTCACCCATTACATTCAATTTATATAGAAAAGAAAATGTTCTACTTATCTCACTGACGATCCCCTGCAGGCTCAGCTCTGCTTCTGGTGTCCTGGCAACAGTAAGTGACGCGCACACGGTACGGAAAGTATTCAAACCCCTTTAAATTTTTCACTCTTAGTTTCATTGCAGCCATTTGGTAAATTCAAAAAAGTTAAAAAACAAACAATAGCACACTGGCGCTAATGAGGTAGTAGGTAAGTGTGCAAGCTGCTGATATCAGACGGGTGCCGTGCCTCGCCCGTCACACCTGCTGGTGAACCACGAAAAACATATAAAACTGACATATCGCGCTAAACACTGTGTGTCCTACTCGAGACTGTCAATTAAAACACAAAGACCTTTTCTAAAGTGATAATAATAATAATAGCAAACTACCGCCACTATGAGTGCCAGATCCAGTGTAGATTATATAAAGAAAGTGAGGTGACTTGATAGGGGTTACGGCTGGTATAGCGATGCTGATAGTAGGTGTCAGTCGTTGTAGATACTAGACACCTGGTGGCAGGAGTAGATATCAAGATGCCCGTAGTCAGGGGACGCGCAGAGCCAGCAGCGCTCCAGCCGGTAGCGATACTGGATGCGCTTATGAAAAAATGGCCGCCGCTGCTAGGCAGCAGCGTGTGACGTCACAAAAACTACGGCGTGTAGAACAGGGCAAAAAGCTAAACCAACGCGTTTCGAGGGACTCCGTCCCTCTTCGTCAGGGTTACTGCCCCCTCACTGCCGATCACTATATATACTATAACAGTGTAATTACTAGATTAGCCAATTAACCCCTACAAAGAAACATGAGTGTGCGATAATTACTTGCACTGATTTATTGTGATATGTGGGATAAAGTGTATGAAGTTACCAACGATTCCTGCATGAAATAAGATCAAATCAATTTTATTTTATTAATATCCTAATTAAAAACAAAAAAGTATTTAAATACATATACCAATATAATAATATAATAGGATATATAAAAAATTATGTATAAAAAGTTACTTACTTTCCATGTAGGAAATAAATACGGAATTAAATAAGGAATTAGATAAATATATATTATATAAAACTAACAGTTATCATGTGCATGAAAAGTATATACGTATGTTTGAGCTACTCCGTCTCAAAGCTATTATATTTTAATTAAAATTAAAATCTATACCACCAATACGAAGGCATTAAAATGCATATAATTCTAATTCATAGTTCAGGCCCATAGGGGCCAGACTATTTAAATTAAAAATCCATAGGGATTCGACCCTGGACATTTTCATCAAATAGTCCCCGCCCCTCTGGCTATGGGGGACAGTCTGTATACCGCAAAAGGTGACATTTCTCAAAGATTGGTTGTGTCTTTCTTTAAAATGGCGGGAAAGGGGGTGTCCCACAAAGCCCCTTTGTATGTTTCTGAAATGCTCCTTGATGCACTCCATAAGGCGGCGTTTGGTGCGACCAACGTATAACTTCCCACATGGGCATTTGATCAGATAAATTACCCCTGAAGAAAAACAAGAGATTTTCTTTAATTAAAAATTCTTTAGTACCATTTGTGTCATAAAATGCATTTATTCGGGTCTTCTTAAAAGAGGTGTGTAGGCAGCCAAAACAGCCGCCGCATGGCAAAAAAACCAGCCTTTAATTGGTTGGCTGTTTGAATGCCTTTTCTGGTATTATTAGCCAAAGTGGGGGCTATAAGATTTCCCAATGTTTGTGCCTTCCTATATATAAATCTAGGGTGAGGGGGAAGAAGTTCACCTATCACTTTGTCTTTCTGTAGTACAGGCCAATGTTTGCGAATGATGTGGGTAAACTTATTGTAACCCGCATGAAATTGTGTCACAAATGGTAAACTATACACTTGTTTCGATAAGCCCCCATTGGTTGGGTCCTCTTTAGATGTTGGTACAAGCAGGGCACGCCTATCTGTTTCGGCCAATTCAATTCTTGTTCTTTCCAACAACGGTCTAGGGTATCCCTTTTCCACAAATTTTTTAGTGAGAAAGCTAGACTCCAAGTGATAATTATCTATCGTTGAGCAATTACGTCTGATCCTTGTGAATTGCCCCTTTGGTATGTTTGTAAGCCAAACCGGAAGGTGGCAGCTAGTAAGATGTATGAAACTATTAGAGTCTACCGCCTTCCGGTGGCATCTAGTACACAATTGGTTATTCTCCACATAGATGGTGAGGTCCAAAAAGTTAACCTCCACAGAGCTTGTATGTGATGTAAACTCCAAACCATAGGAATTATTATTAAGTCCCGATAAGAAGGTATTAAGCTCAACTTGGGACCCCTCCCATATAAACAGGATGTCGTCTATAGTTTGTAAGTAATACTGGCCCTCATATGTGAAATAGTTGTGTTGCAAAATGAATTTAATGCAATCCACAATAAAGAGAACCTAAGGACCTAAGGAATCGGTCAGGCTTTTACAGGATCAAGTAACGTATAAGCAACTTACTGGGGACCCCACTTTACACTATATTAGCAAACTGAACGTCCTGGCACTATTAGAGGCGGTAGACGGTAGGCTTACAAACATACCAAAGGGGCAATTCACAAGGATCAGACGTAATTGCTCAACGATAGATAATTATCACTTGGAGTCTAGCTTTCTCACTATAAAAAATTTGTGGAAAAGGGATACCCTAGACCGTTGTTGGAAAGAACAAGAATTGAATTGGCCGAAACAGATAGGCGTGCCCTGCTTTTACCAACATCTAAAGAGGACCCAACCAATGGGGGCTTATCGAAACAAGTGTATAGTTTACCATTTGTGACACAATTTCATGCGGGTTACAATAAGTTTACCCGCATCATTCGCAAACATTGGCCTGTCCTACAGAAAGACAAAGTGATAGGTGAACTTCTTCCCCCTCACCCTTGATTTATATATAGGAGGGCACAAACACTGGGCAATCTTATAGCCCCCCACTTTGGCTGATAATACCAGAAAAGGCGTTCAAACAGCCAACCAATTAAAGGCTGTTTTTTTGCCATGCGGCGGTTGTTTTGGCTGCCTACACACCTCTTTTAAGAAGACCCGAATAAATGCATTTTATGACACAAATGGTACTAAAGAATTTTTAATTAAAGAAAATATCTCTTGTTTTTCTTCAGGGGTAATTTATCTGATCAAATGCCCATGTGGGAAGTTATACGTTGGTCGCACCAAACGCCGCCTTATGGAGCGCATCAATGAGCATTTCAGAAACATACAAAGGGGCTTTGTGGGACACCCCCTTTCCCGCCATTTTAAAGAAAGACACAACCAATCTTTGAGAAATGTCACCTTTTGCGGTATACAGACTGTCCCCCATAGCCAGAGGGGTGGGGACTATTTGATGAAAATGTCCAGGGTCGAATCCCTATGGATTTTTAATTTAAATAGTCTGGCCCCTATGGGCCTGAACTATGAATTAGAATTATATGCATTTTAATGCCTTCGTATTGGTGGTATAGATTTTAATTTTAATTAAAATATAATAGCTTTGAGACGGAGTAGCTCAAACATACGTATATACTTTTCATGCACATGATAACTGTTAGTTTTATATAATATATATTTATCTAATTCCTTATTTAATTCCGTATTTATTTCCTACATGGAAAGTAAGTAACTTTTTATACATAATTTTTTATACATCCTATTATATTATTATATTGGTATATGTATTTAAATACTTTTTTGTTTTTAATTAGGATATTAATAAAATAAAATTGATTTTATCTTATTTCATGCAGGAATCGTTGGTAACTTTATACACTTTATCCCACATATCACAATAAATCAGTGCAAGTAATTATCGCACACTCATGTTTCTTTGTAGGGGTTAATTGGCTAATCTAGTAATTACACTGTTATAGTATATATAGTGATCGGCAGTGAGGGGGCGGTAACCCTGACGAAGAGGGACGGAGTCCCTCGAAACGCGTTGGTTTAGCTTTTTGCCCTGTTCTACACGCCGTAGTTTTTGTGACGTCACACGCTGCTGCCTAGCAGCGGCGGCCATTTTTTCATACGCGCATCCAGTATCGCTACCGGCCGGAGCGCTGCTGGCTCTGCGCGTCCCCTGACTACGGGCATCTTGATATCTAATCCTGCCGCCAGGTGTCTAGTATCTACAACGACTGACACCTACTATCAGCATCGCTATACCAGCCGTAACCCCTATCAAGTCACCTCTTGGGGTAAGGAGCAGAGCTCACTTTCTTTATATAATCTACACTGGATTTGGCACTCATAGTGGCGGTAGTTTGCTATTATTATTATTATCACTTTAGAAAAGGTCTTTGTGTTTTAATTGACAGTCTCGAGTAGGACACACAGTGTTTAGCGCGATATCTCAGTTTTATATGAAATTCAAAAAAGTTAATTTTTTTTCTCATTAATGTACACTCTGCACCCCATATTGACTGAACAAAAATGAAATGTAGTAATTTTTGCAAATTTATTAAAAAAGAAAAACTTAAATATCACATGGTCATAAGAATTCAGATCCCTTTGCTCATTCATGAGTAGAAGCACCCTTTTGAGCTAGTACAGCCATGACTCTTCTCAGGAATGACGCAACAAGTTTTTCACATCTGGATTTAGGGATCCTCTGCCAGTCTTCCTTGCAGATCCTCTCCAGTTCCTTCAGGTTGGATGGTGAATGTTGGTGGACAGCCATTTTCAGGTCTCTCCAGAGATGCTCAATTGGGTTTAGGTCAGGGCTCTGTCTGGGCCAGTCAAGAATGGTCTCAGAGTTGTTCTCAAGCCGCCACTTTGTTATTTTAGCTGTTTGCTTAGGGTCATTGCCTTGTTAGAAGGTGAACCTTCGGCCAAGTCTGAGGTCCAGGGCACTCTGAAATAGGTTTTCATCCAGGATATTTCTATACTAGGCCGCATTCATGTTTCCTGCAATGACAACCAGTCGTCCTGTCCCTGCACCTGAAAAACACCCCCAGTGCCTGGTTTTCTCCACACATACCGCTTAGAATTATCATTAAAGAGGTCTATCTTTATCTCATCAAACCAGAGAATTTTTTATAGTCTTGGAGTTCTTCATGTGTTTTAAGGAAACTCTATGCAGGCTTTCATATGTCTTGCACTGAAGAGAAGCTTCCGTCTGGCCACTCTGCTTTAAGGGCCCGACTGGTTGAGGGCTGCAGTGATAGTTGACTTTGTGGAACTTTCTTCCATCTCCCTACTGCATCTCTGGAGCTCATCCACAGTGATCTTGGGGTTATTCTTTACCTCTCCCACCAAGGCTCTTCGCCTACGATTGCTCAGTTTGGCTGGTCGGCCAGGTCTAGGAAGACTTCTGGTGGTCCCAAACTTCTTCCATTTAAGGATCATGGAGGCCACTGAGCTCTTAGGAACCTTGAGTACTGCAGAAATTCTGTTGTAATCTTGGCCAGATTTGTGCCTTTTACAATTCTGTCTCTGAGCTCCTCGGCCAGTTCCTTTTGACCTCATGATTCCCATTTGGTCTGACATGCACTGTGAGCTGTGAGGTCTTATATAGACAGGTGTGTGCCTTTCCAAATCAAGTTCTATCAGTTTCATTTAACACAGTTGAACTCCAATTAAGGAGTAGAACCATCTCAAGGAGGATCACAAGGAAATGGACAGCATGTGACTTAAATATGAGTGTCTGAGCAAAGGGTCTGAATACTTATGAACATGTGATATTTCATTTTCTTTTTTATTACATTTGCAAAAATTACTAAATTTGTGTTTTTCAGTCAAAATGGGGTGCAGAGTATACATTAATGTGAAAAAATGAACTTTTTTGAATTTACCAAATGGCTGCAATGAAACACAGTCAAAATTTTAAGGAGTCTGAATACTTTCCATACCCACTGTACATATCGTACACGCCATCGCCTGACTAGACGTCGACAAAAGGCGGAGGTAGCTGGAGCTGCACAGCCGTTCAGGTTTGACATCCGTGGAGCTCTGGGAAAGCTCCCTTTCCCTCCGCAGCGCATAGCACTTTATTATACCCTGGACTAGGTCTGGGCCGCCAATCTGTGCTTCTGTAGAAAATATAGTACACCGCACACTCTGTATATATATTGCAAAGGTGAAGATTTATTTACAAAATGACTATGTGATATGAAAGCGACCAGAGGCAGTTATGACTTTTCGGCCCTACCAGAGCCTTAATCATATAGTCGCTAGGAAAAAACAGAAACAAAATACGTAAGTATACAGTATGTACAGTACATAATAATCAAAATCGGTAAATGAAAATAAACATAAAAATAAAAGGATCCCGACCTGGATGGAGGAAATGAAAACATAAACAAATAACAAAGAAAAACGGACATAGTAACTTCATAAAATCATGGTACATGTTATATACAGAACACCACGTATATACGCCCAGAAGGGGGCGTTGGTAATATTACACAATGAAGGGTAGAAGGCTAAGGAAGCCAGAACATATGACTAAGCAGATTGGCAAAACCAGATAAGGCATCATTTAACTTGGTTAAGCAAAAGGGAGAGGATATGAGATCCTTGAGGATGAAGGCATACACTGTGAAAAGGAACAGTAAATGTATATGAGTAAGAGAAGGTACATTGAGGATATAGTGATCATAGCAGATTTGTAAGTAGTGTACCTTAAATGCCTAGATGCTGTGGGTATAGGGTTGCAGAGGTAACCCTGCTGTGAGGTCTGTAGATAAATATAAGGATGGGTAAGTAAGGGACATAAAACCAGCATACTTGCATTATTGTGCAGTGGTGGAGAAGGCCCGGTGTGCGGATAAAGAGGAGGGGTTACCTTAGTTGTCAGATTAATGAGCAGCGCTCCCGCGCCCTGCTGCCAGAGTGTAGCGTGACTGGCGGCGTTGTGGCTTAAATACGCGCACCGGAAGTGGGGCCTGCGGTGCCGGAAATGATGTCGGCGGTATGGGAATGCTTCTGCGCATGCGCGGCCAGCGATTTAATATGGGCCTGGTTGCTGGGAGACATGAATGCTGCAGTGATGTCAGGGGCATGGGGCTCACTACTGCGCTTGCGCAACAGGCGATACTGTGTGTATTTATTTGTTAGGCAGCACAACCGCTGCAGTATGTATTGGAAAGCCTGTGCAAGTAGTGAGTGCCCAGCCTGAGTGCAATTCTTGCCACTGGGTAATGAAGCTTAATGTGTGATGCCGTCAAGCGCAATGTTCAATGGAACCACATAAGATACTAGGCATAGGATGCTCATATATAGTGGTCTAGCTTAGGGACTATAAAAGTAATGGCTGGGATTTTGACGTTATTTAATGGCGGAAGGAACTCACCATAGTGTTCAACGAATCTGTAAGGGAAGAGGAAAGAGTTAATAAGCTGGAAGGACAATTTAAAGTAGCCAGTCGATTTCCCTATTGAGGCCCCTAGGTGCAAGGGTGTCTAGTGTATATATCCAGTACGTTTCCCTGGACCTCAGCAGTTTAACATGGTTGCCACCCCGTCTAGGACGGGGTACCTGTTCCAGGACTTGGTATCTCAGTTGGGCTACTGAATGTCGGGCCCTGGTAAAGTGGTCAGGAAGGGAAGCCAAGTTTTGTTGCACCTAATTGTGGACTTGTGGCTTGCGATCCTATCACGTACGTGCTGGGTGGTTTCACCCACATAGAGCAGGCCGCAAGGGCATTTGATGACGTAAACCACAAAATTTGAGTCACACGTATAAAATCCGCGAATAGGGTAAGATTTCCCTGTTCTTGGGTGGGTCACATTGTCGGCCTTGATCACGTTCGAGCAGGCGGCACAGTTCAAGCAAGGGAAAGTGCCATTGCGGCGTGTTCCCAAGAACTGTTGAGTTGGAACTCGGAGTATACTACCCATATCAGCCCTGACTATTTGGTCACGGATGTTGGGGGGTCTCCTGGTACTCATGAGTGCGGGCACCCTAAAGGATGCGATCTCAGGGTGGGCTCTACCAAGAAGGGGCCAGTGCTTCTTGATGACAGAATAAACTTTTGTCATAAATGGATGGTGAGTGTGCACGAACGGAATCCTATCTTGGGATTGACGTGGTGCTGGACTCATGGGTGGACCCGAGGACCAAGCGAGTTCCTGTGTCAAGAGAGTAGAGGGGTAATCCCTATCGCTGAACTTTTGCGCCATGGATGCCAGTCTGATTTGTCATGTTTCAGGGTCCGTGACGATGCGGGAAACGCTTTTAAATTGGGAACGAGGTAGACTGTTTTTGGTGGTGATTGGATGGCAGCTTGAATAAAGTAGTAGGTTATTACAGTCCGTAGGTTTTGTATATAGGTCCGTTTTAAGAAATCCATTGGCATCCTTCAGTACCAGGGTATCCAGAAAGGCTATTTGTGTTTCGTGGGAATGAATGGTGAATTGGAGTTCCTGAGAAATGGCGTTGAGGGTAGAGAAGAAAAAATCCAAGGTGTCAGATGTCCCAGTCCAGACCAGGAAGATATCATCTATGTACCTACAATAATTCAAGACAAATTGTGAAAATAGCTCATTATTATAGACGTGATGTGACTCAAAGTGATTCATGTATGCGTTAGCGTAGGCCGGAGCTACGTTTGAGCCCATAGCGGTCCCGCATACTTGGACATAGTAGGTGTCCTCGTATAAGAAATAGTTTTCAAAAAGGACTGTTTTCAAGAGGTCAAGACAGAAGGAAATAGCATTCTGGGACATATTAGTCTGTTCTAGGAGGTCTCTGGTAGCGAGCAAGCCCTTCTCATGGGTTATAGATGTGTATAAACTATTGACGTCCATAGTGACAAGGAGGCTATGGGAAGGTACTTGGTGCATCTGTTTTATTTTTTCAAGAAACTGGCTTGTATCTAATATATAGGATCGGGTGTTTTTCTTTAAGGGGGTCAAAATCTTTTCCAGAAATATGGAGAGCGGTGAAAGCACTGAATCCGTGGAGGCCACAATTGGCCTACCCGGTGGATTATGGAGGGATTTGTGTATCTTGGGAAGGACGTAAAAAACTGGGATAATGGGATGGGGGTTCTGTAAAAAAGTAGCTGTCTTGCTATCAATAGTTTTCTTGTCAAGGTATGTTCCAATAAGATCCTTAATTTTGGTGGTAATAGATGCAGTAGGGTCCCTAGGTATGGACCTATAGGTGTTAGTGTCAGAAAGTTGTCTAAGGATCTCGCCTCGGTATTGTGACCGATCCATGACAACAGTCGCGCCCCCTTTGTCAGCAGGTTTTATAGTGATGGTATTATTGGACCGTAGGGAAGAAAGTGCCTGTTTCTCCTCAAGTGTCATGTTCGTGTGTGTTGGAAAAAAGCCCAATCTCTGTTGGTGCGACAAAGATTTAACGTCGCGATCCACGAGAGAGATGAAGGTCTCTATAGCATGGTGAGAGTGAGGAGGTGAGAAAGTGCTGACATTGCGGAGTCCCAGGGAAGAAATGGACAATTCTGACATAATGTTCATGGATCTGGAAGATCCCACAACTGGGTCCAATACAGGCATAGTGCCGAAATGAGTCTTAAGTCTTATAGTCCTGTAAAAACGGACCCCCTTAACGAAAAACACCAGATCCTATATATTAGATACAAGCCAGTTTCTTGAAAAAATAAAACAGATGCACCAAGTACTTTCCCATAGCCTCCTTGTCACTACGTCAATAGTTTATACACATCTATAACCCATGAGAAGGGCTTGCTCGCTACCAGAGACCTCCTAGAACAGACTAATATGTCCCAGAATGCTATTTCCTTCTGTCTTGACCTCTTGAAAACAGTCCTTTTTGAAAACTATTTCTTATACGAGGACACCTACTATGTCCAAGTATGCGGGACCGCTATGGGCTCAAACGTAGCTCCAGCCTACGCTAACGCATACATGAATCACTTTGAGTCACATCACGTCTATAATAATGAGCTATTTTCACAATTTGTCTTGAATTACTGTAGGTACATAGATGATATCTTCCTGGTCTGGACTGGGACATCTGACACCCTGGATTTTTTCTTCTCTACCCTCAACGCCATTTCTCAGGAACTCCAATTCACCATTCATTCCCACGAAACACAAATAGCCTTTCTGGATACCCTGGTACTGAAGGATGCCAATGGATTTCTTAAAACGGACCTATATACAAAACCTACGGACTGTAACAACCTACTACTTTATTCAAGCTGCCATCCAATCACCACCAAAAACAGTCTACCTCGTTCCCAATTTAAAAGAGTTTCCCGCATCGTCACGGACCCTGAAACACGACAAATCAGACTGGCATCCATGGCGCAAAAGTTCAGCGATAGGGATTACCCCTCTACTCTCTTGACACAGGAACTCGCTTGGTCCTCGGGTCCACCCATGAGTCCAGCACCACGTCAATCCCAAGATAGGATTCCGTTCGTGCACACTCACCATCCATTTATGACAAAAGTTTATTCTGTCATCAAGAAGCACTGGCCCCTTCTTGGTAGAGCCCACCCTGAGATCGCATCCTTTAGGGTGCCCGCACTCATGAGTACCAGGAGACCCCCCAACATCCGTGACCAAATAGTCAGGGCTGATATGGGTAGTATACTCCGAGTTCCAACTCAACAGTTTTTGGGAACACGCCGCAATGGCACTTTCCCTTGCTTGAACTGTGCCGCCTGCTCGAACGTGATCAAGGCCGACAATGTGACCCACCCAAGAACAGGGAAATCTTACCCTATTCGCGGATTTTATACGTATGACTCAAATTTTGTGGTTTACATCATCAAATGCCCTTGCGGCCTGCTCTATGTGGGTGAAACCACCCAGCACGTACGTGATAGGATCGCAAGCCACAAGTCCACAATTAGGTGCAAAAAAACTTGGCTTCCCTTCCTGACCACTTTACCAGGGCCCGACATTCAGTAGCCCAACTGAGATACCAAGTCCTGGAACAGGTACCCCGTCCTAGACGGGGTGGCAACCATGTTAAACTGCTGAGGTCCAGGGAAACGTACTGGATATATACACTAGACACCCTTGCACCTAGGGGCCTCAATAGGGAAATCGACTGGCTACTTTAAATTGTCCTTCCAGCTTATTAACTCTTTCCTCTTCCCTTACAGATTCGTTGAACACTATGGTGAGTTCCTTCCGCCATTAAATAACGTCAAAATCCCAGCCATTACTTTTATAGTCCCTAAGCTAGACCACTATATATGAGCATCCTATGCCTAGTATCTTATGTGGTTCCATTGAACATTGCGCTTGACGGCATCACACATTAAGCTTCATTACCCAGTGGCAAGAATTGCACTCAGGCTGGGCACTCACTACTTGCACAGGCTTTCCAATACATACTGCAGCGGTTGTGCTGCCTAACAAATAAATACACACAGTATCGCCTGTTGCGCAAGCGCAGTAGTGAGCCCCATGCCCCTGACATCACTGCAGCATTCATGTCTCCCAGCAACCAGGCCCATATTAAATCGCTGGCCGCGCATGCGCATAAGCATTCCCATACCGCCGACATCATTTCCGGCACCGCAGGCCCCACTTCCGGTGCGCGTATTTAAGCCACAACGCCGCCGGTCACGCTACACTCTGGCAGCAGGGCGCGGGAGCGCCGCTCATTAATCTGACAACTAAGGTAACCCCTCCTCTTTATCCGCACACCGGGCCTTCTCCACCACTGCACAATAATGCAAGTATGCTGGTTTTATGTCCCTTACTTACCCATCCTTATATTTATCTACAGACCTCACAGCAGGGTTACCTCTGCAACCCTATACCCACAGCATCTAGGCATTTAAGGTACACTACTTACAGATCTGCTATGATCACTATATCCTCAATGTACCTTCTCTTACTCATATACATTTACTGTTCCTTTTCACAGTGTATGCCTTCATCCTCAAGGATCTCATATCCTCTCCCTTTTGCTTTACCAAGGTAAATGATGCCTTATCTGGTTTTGCCAATCTGCTTAGTCATATGTTCTGGCTTCCTTAGCCTTCTACCCTTGATTGTGTAATATTACCAACGCCCCCTTCTGGGCGTATATACGTGGTGTTCTGTATATAACATGTACCATGATTTTATGAAGTTACTATGTCCGTTTTTCTTTGTTATTTGTTTATGTTTTCATTTCCTCCATCCAAGTCGGGATCCTTTTATTTTTATGTTTATTTTCATTTACCGATTTTGATTATTATGTACTGTACATACTGTATACTTACGTATTTTGTTTCTGTTTTTTCCTAGCGACTATATGATTAAGGCTCTGGTAGGGCCGAAACGTCATAACTGCCTCTGGTCGCTTTCATATCACATAGTCATTTTGTAAATAAATCTTCACCTTTGCAATATATATACAGAGTGTGCGGTGTACTATATTTTCTATGTACGTGGGGCTTTCATAGCCCACTACACCTGCACCTCGCTCCCTAATTTACCCTGAGTGCGCGCCAATTTTCTTTACTAATCTGTGCTTCTGTACAGCAGTACTGCCCTGATGGCTGCCCTGGCACTATGTACAAGGACAGGGATGCTGTCGAGCATTGTCGGCAATATAAGAACAACCAACCATCTTGCCTTTATACTTGACCACGTGTTCTTGCTGCATAGCGATCTTCAGCGCTCACCTGTTTAGGTGTTAACGTAAGCAGCTTTCTGGGAGACCTTGAATAGTGGAGCCATATACCACTGTTCTTCTGAAAGTTATGCATTAAAATGAACTTGCAACAACCTGAAGCCCCACACAAAGGGTTAATGTGGAAGGGTGAAAGAAGCGATCCAACAGAAAAAAATTAAATATTAATTTTATTGAAAAATATTAAAACATACCATTAAAAGGCAGAATAATGCTGTAAAAGGGACGCAGAGCAGATGTAAATGGAAGCATATAATGTACTAGGTAAATGTGGTATAGTAACTGTTTAATAACCCCCCCCATTAGCCAGATGGCCAAACTCTCTATATCATGCAGTACATAAATATGAGTGCAAGAAATAAACCTCCACAAAATGGCGGTGGTCTCAAGGTATACAAAATCCAGGTGGGGTGAAGGGATATCAGAGTCCACTATATATCCCCTAGTACTGTTAGCAATAATCAGATAAGCTCTAAAGCTGGAGTACTGTAAAGTCTAATATAATAAGGTGCTGACTAAAAGTAGGATTAACAGTCAGAAAAGAGTAAGGTATACAGGTCCTTCTCAAAAAATTAGCATATAGTCTTAAATTTCATTATTTACCATAATGTAATGATTACAATTAAACTTTCATATATTATAGATTCATTATCCACCAACTGAAATTTGTCAGGTCTTTTATTGTTTTAATACTGATGATTTTGGCATACAACTCCTGATAACCCAAAAAACCTGTCTCAATAAATTAGCATATTTCACCCGTCCAATCAAATAAAAGTGTTTTTTAATAACAAACAAAAAAACCATCAAATAATAATGTTCAGTTATGCACTCAATACTTGGTCGGGAATCCTTTGGCAGAAATGACTGCTTCAATGCGGCGTGGCATGGAGGCAATCAGCCTGTGACACTGCTGAGATGTTATGGAGGCCCAGGATGCTTCAATAGCGGCCTTAAGCTCATCCAGAGTGTTGGGTCTTGCGTCTCTCAACTTTCTCTTCACAATATCCCACAGATTCTCTATGGGGTTCAGGTCAGGAGAGTTGGCAGGCCAATTGAGCACAGTAATACCATGGTCAGTAAACCATTTACCAGTGGTTTTGGCACTGTGAGCAGGTGCCAGGTCATGCTGAAAAATGAAGTCTTCATCTCCATAAAGCATTTCAGCCGATGGAAGCATGAAGTGCTCCAAAATCTCCTGATAGCTAGCTGCATTGACCCTGCCCTTGATGAAACACAGTGGACCAACACCAGCAGCTGACATGGCACCCCACACCATCACTGACTGTGGGTACTTGACACTGGACTTCAGGCATTTTGGCATTTCCTTCTCCCCAGTCTTCCTCCAGACTCTGGCACCTTGATTTCCGAATGACATGCAAAATTTGCTTTCATCAGTAAAAAGTACTTGGGACCACTTAGCAACAGTCCAGTGCTGCTTCTCTGTAGCCCAGGTCAGGCGCTTCTGCCGCTGTTTATGGTTCAAAAGTGGCTTTACCTGGGGAATGCGGCACCTGTAGCCCATTTCCTGCACATTCCTGTGCACGGTGGCTCTGGATGTTTCCACACCAGACTCAGTCCACTGCTTCCTCAGGTTCCCCAAGGTCTGGAATCGGTCCTTCTCCACAATCTTCCTCAGGGTCCGGTCACTTCTTCTCGTTGTACAGCGTTTTCTGCCACATTGTTTCCTTCCAACAGACTTACCATTGAGGTGCCTTGATACAGCACTCTGGGAACAGCCTATTTGTTGAGAAATTTCTTTCTGGGTCTTACCCTCTTGCTTGAGGGTGTCAATGATGGCCTTCTTGACATCTGTCAAGTCGCTAGTCTTACCCATGATGGGGGTTTTGAGTAATGAACCAGGCAGGGAGTTTTTAAAAGCCTCAGGTATCTTTTGCATGTGTTTAGAGTTAATTAGTTGATTCAGAAGATTAGGGTAATAGGTCATTTAGAGAACCTTTTCTTGATATGCTAATTTATTGAGACAGGTTTTTTGGGTTATCAGGAGTTGTATGCCAAAATCATCAGTATTAAAACAATAAAAGACCTGACAAATTTCAGTTGGTGGATAATGAATCTATAATATATGAAAGTTTAATTGTAATCATTACATTATGGTAAATAATGAAATTTAACACTATATGCTAATTTTTTGAGAAGGACCTGTACTTGTATAATGTGAAGTACAGCCGCCACGAGGGATGTGCTCAGCGTCCCCTCATCCCACACAACTTATTTAAAGTGAACCTGCCAGCTGGATTTTGCTGAGTAAACTACAGGCATTAGCAGGTTGGCGTCATTATACTGATCAAAATGAAATATGGGGTAAAGAAATTCATCTTGTGGTCCTTGTGTAATCAGAGTTAGATGTTTTCAGTTAATGAGATGCCCATGCGCCGAGGTGGGACTATGTGAGAGTCTTATCTTTCTGCTCTAAAGGTACCTTCACACTGAGCGACTTAACAACGATATCGCTAGCGATCCGTGACATTGCAGCGTCCTGGATAGCGATATCGTTGTGTTTGACACGTAGCAGCGATCTGGATCCTGCTGTGAAATCGTTGGTCGGAGCTAGAAGGCCAGCACCTTATTTCGTCGCTGGATCTCCCGCAGACATCGCTGAATCGGTGTGTGTGACACGGATTCAGCGATGTCTTCACTGGTAACCAGGGTAAACATCGGGTTACTAAGCGCAGGGCCGCGCTTAGTAACCCGATGTTTAACCTGGTTACCATTGTAAATGTAAAAAAAACCAAACAGTACATACTTGCATTCTGGTGTCTGTCCCCTCGCCGTCAGCTTCCCGCACTGACTGTGAGCGCCAGACGGCCGTAAAGCACAGCGGTGACGTCACCGCTCTGCTGTTAGGGCCGGCACTGAGACAGTGCAGGGAAGCTGAGGCCGGGGGACAGACACCGGAATGTAAGTATGTAGTGTTTGGGTTTTTTTACATTTACACTGGTAACCAGGGTAAACATCGGGTTACTAAGCGCGGCCGTGTGCTTAGTAACCCGATGTTTACCCTGGTTACCAGGGGACTTCGGCATCGCTGGTCGCTGGAGAGCTGTCTGTGTGACAGCTCTCCAGCGACCACACAGCGACGAAACAGCGATGCTGCAGCGATCGGCATCGTTGTCTATATCGCTGCAGCGTCGCTTAATGTGACGGTACCTTAAGCCAGAGAATACAAGGAAAGACCTGCCCACAGGCCCACCTCGAATGCACAAACATGATCCTTATCATAAAGACACACTGTTTGTGCTTTGGGGAGGCTTGTGGGTAGGTCTTTCCTTGGATTCTCTGGCTTGGAGCAGGAAGATAAGACTCTGCCTACAGTCCTGCCCCGGAGCACGGGCATCTCATTAACTGAAAACTTTTAACACTGGTTATACAAGAGCAACAAGATGGATTTCTTCACCCCAGGTATCATTTTAATCAGTGTAACACTGCCAACCTGAGATTGTCTGTAGTTTACTTAGAAAAATCCTGTGGAGCACCCGCTAGGACCTTGGGGTACTCGGGCCGAGTCCGACGGTTCTTCAGGGGGTTGTCATGGCAGCAATGACCCGGGCTGTGGCCCTGGGCATCCAATAAAATGAGAATGAAGGGGAAATAAAGTTTATAAGGGATTAGTTTGTGATGCCACCCGTGGAACTCGGCAAAAGGTAAAACTGCGGTTTCGGGTTCAGGTCCACTGGGGCAGATGGTGACGCAGCAGAGATGTTTCAGCTCTCCACGGGTAGAGCTAGGCCCCAGGGCAGTTAGTTAACCCCTTCATGACCCAGCCTATTTTGGCCTTAATGACCTTGCCGTTTTTTGCAATTCTGACCAGTGTCCCTTTATGAGGTAATAACTCAGGAACGCTTCAACGGATCCTAGCAATTCTGAGATTGTTTTTTCGTGACATATTGGGCTTCATGTTAGTGGTAAACTTAGGTCGATAATTTCTGAGTTTATTTGTGAAAAAAATGGAAATTTGGCGAAAATTTTGAAAATTTCGCAATTTTCACATTTTTAATTTTTATTCTGTTAAACCAGAGAGTTATGTGACACAAAATAGTTAATAAATAACATTTCCCACATGTCTACTTTACATCAGCACAATTTTGGAAACAATTTTTTTTTGCTAGTGTGATAGAAATATATATATCATGTAGATCTCACTTGCATGTATACTCCTCTATAATCAAATATATACTTATATGCTCACAGCTAATATATACATTATAATCAATGGTTTAAAATGGCTGACACAAACTGAACTGATATAAGCCTGATATAACCCAGACAGATCATATGGTGTTTTTCCATCTTAAAAACAGGAAATCGGGTCAGATGTCTGAGATAATGCCTAGAATCTAGCTGAATCTTGCTGAAACGGCAGACCAACAGTGTCAGGTGTCTCCACTTTGTCCTAGACAGAGAACTCGAGTTTAGTTGCTTGATCAGCAGTCATATGAGCATTAATCACAATATTCCATATATGTTTAGATAACCAATGACAGAGGAGCTAGACAATATGGTAATTAACTAACCACCCCTGACAACCCCTAACCACTCCTTTCTATGTGAAAATATAAAACTATGTATGTACAATAAAGTATGAGTATTGATGGAATGTTGTTCTGACACAATGGTGTTGCAGTCTCATTCCTTTGAGCGCTCAAAATACTCAGTCTAATTGGGAGCGGCCACAGCACACACAGGGATATATTTATCCAACCCTAATATTTCCATAACATTAATGGCGCCCAACGTGGGGCCCGGATGAAAAGCACGTGATCCTTCTTACCGGAGATACGGAAGTTGTAGCGTGGCCTGGCACAGGGGCAGGAGACTGCGCAGCTCCATAAGTAAGGTAAGAAAATGTTATCATCTTACCTGAAAGTCCCCTGTGCCCAGTCCTTGTCTATGCCTCTTGCCGGTAAGATGTGGTCACAAATTCCCAGGTAGTGTAAAAAAAAATCCGGAGCCACGAATCCACCCTGGGAGGTGTCTGCTGTGGACCGTGTATGTGTTTGTGTAAAATCCGAGAGAGGAAGGAAAAAGTGACTTTTGTTTATGGTTGCTGAGAAACAGACCGCAGGAAGTCAAATCGCTCGATAAGTTATTGCAGGATCCCCGTGCATAGGAGGAACACGCAGAGTTCCGGGGCAGGTGGTCCCATGATCCAGGCACGGGTAGTGATAACTTAGAGGGGCTACTGCAGATTCCCGTAGTGCCGGCGATCCAGTCAGGACGTCCGGACCGGGGTGGTAGAACCCGGGCGCAGGTGCGTCCAGTGCGATTGGCAGTAGTCTGTTCCCAGCGCAACCTGCATGTGTCACAGAATTTAAAAGGGCGTCTCTCGGATTGTCTATCTGTGTCTGTTTGTGTCATGTACTATTGCCGCTTTAAGAAGCATGAAATAGTGAAAAGAAAGTTTTGGTTTTTTTTTTCCTTCTTTCATGAACTTCCTCTTTTTCAGCTGAGAGGAGAGATATGCATTGTAAATCAAACTGTCACATTTTTTTTTCCGGACTGTTTTCAGCTGCAGTGCTGGGTATGTGTAGTTTTTTTTGTGAAGAAGTGAAATTTAAGTTGTATCTATCATTTTTGATGTGACATAAATGTTTTCAGAAACGTGATTTTAGTGACATTTGATATTATTGCTGACTGACAGCCGTTTTAATTTTTAATTTTTTTTACTCTCTTAAAGGGTCTTTTTTTTTTGCGGCATTTTAAAGTTTTTAATTAAGTTTTCCTCAATCTTCAATCTCTTTACCTTTTTATTTTTTATTTATTTATTTTTGAAAAAAGTTTTTTTTTACTCTTGTATCAAAGTTTTGAGTTTTTGGTTGTGAACTAAGTTTTTGAAGGTTTTTTTTATCGTTTTGAGTTTTACTTAGTGTTTTATATACTCATTTTTAGAAGTTTTTTTTAGTACTGTTTTCTTTTCTCATTTTTGTGTGTTTTTCATTTTCATTTTTTTGCTTTTGCTATGGGGAATAAAGTGGCCGAGCAACAGGAAAGTCTTTTTACTTCCTGATGAGAAAACAGTCAGTAGATAGTGACAGAATACGAAGGTGTTAAGTATGTGAAGATTTTGGAAGGTATAAAGTATGTGAAATTCATTAGAATGGCAGATTTCAAGCTGCGGAGTGGCATGACGTAGAAAGGAAAATAAGGGAAGTTAGCTGATGTTAGATTGCTGAATACTAATACATGGTATGAAGTGGCAGCAGAGCTTACATCGTTTAGTTGGTACAGAAAGTTATGTGAGCAAACCAGGAAGTGATTTTTGTGGGTATGAGACGGGAGAATCTGCGCAGTCTGCTTTTAGCAGAATCCATGGTATAGGTAGTTATTTTTGCACAGTATGTGGTGCGCCCCGTCTCTCCCTACAGGGAGAAGGCATAATTGCTCCTCTCTATTATTCTTGTTGTTCTAATCTATCCTCTTTTTCCTCTGTCAGTCTTTTCTCTCCGCACTCTCTCTCTCTCTCTCTCTCTCTCTCTCCTTTCCTCTTCCTCCACATTTTTTCTCTTCTCTCTCTTCCCCTCTTTCTCCACTCCTCTCTTCTCCTCCCTCTCTCCTCCCTCCACCCTCCATCTTCTCCTCCCTCCTTATCCACTCCCCCACCACACCTTTCTTCTCTCTCTCCACATTCTCTCTCCCCTCCTACTATTCCTTTGTCTCACTCCTCAACCCCTCCTCCTTCTTCTTCCTCTTTTTTTCCTCCGTGTTGCCGGCTGGGCCAACGCCCAATTCAAACAATATGGTGCTTACAGCACAAGGTGTCCCTGGCACAGTCCAGCCATTGCCATTTGTGATATCGGGGAGAGAAGGTGAAAGCCCCCCCTACAGTGGGCAGCCCCAGACACGTCAGGCAGCAGTCAGCTCAGCCCTGGGTGCAGAGGGGGGAGGAGTGATATCAGAACGAGCTCACTGACAGATCCTCCGTTACCTCATTTCACAGTCAACAATATTGTAACCCTTAAGGTTTTACATGAACTTTGATATCACCATGTATTGATAATGTACAGCTTCAGCACCGGTCAGAGCTGCCTGCATCCACATTCACACCAACATGAAACTATAAGCCTAATCCATCACAGCTTCAGCAAGGGGGGAGACATCCTCACATAAAAAAGCAACTTCTAAGTTCAAAATCAGTCAGTGTACGACCCCAGTACAAGCTATCACAACTATTCCTCTGATGAAGATGAAGAGGGAACATCATACATGCTGTCTAGTACTAGAAAAGAAACCCACAGGCACCAAGAATGCAGGGGCAGATAGAGGCACCACCATCACACTATGTGCACTGCACTTCAAGTCAGGTGACAATCTTCCAGACCCAGGGATGCATCCCATGCCATTTTACCGAAGAGAGTAGCAGAAGCAGTAAACATATGCAGCCAGCTGGAATGGTCTCTGGGCCATGAATGAAAATAGAAGCAGGTGATGCACTCTGGCCAATCATGAAGGAACAATTCAAACTTCCAGCAGAATCAGACATACACGCTTGGAAGTCAGGGCCACAGCTAATTGAACAGCTCAGAGAGTGAGCCATGACATGAGCCAAGAAAAGACAGAGTCTGTAAAGAAGTTTCATTGCAGAGTAATGCAAGTATTCCAAGACTTGGGCTTCACCATTCATGACCAGATACACAGGCCTTTGGGCATGGACTGAGACAGCCAATCAGGAAACCACTGATAGTGGCTAGGCCTAGGAACAGGTCAATAGCAGTGGACTGACCCAGAAAAAATGTTTTATGTGCGCCTAGGAGACTGTTTATTGCCGATTGTCACCAAAATTGCACCATTTTAGCACCACAAAAGAGCACAAAGAAGGAAAAGGGTGCCGTGCTGCTGAGAACACCAGAAGGGGAGCCAGAGGTGAAGACGCTGCAAAGTGCCGACCAACACACCACCAGAAGAACCGCTGCAGACTCCAGAGAGGAGACACCGACCTCAATAAGGTTAGCAAAGGGGAGAAGCTATGTCGGAGCAGGAGGAAGAAGTGATGGCAGATGCAGCCACAGCCCCTGTAACGCCCCAAGACCTTGGGTTGGATGCAGCCGCCGGTCTCATGGCACCCCGGGCCTCGCCACGAATGCACCTGCAGGCCCCGTCTTACCACCGCAGCTTCAATCAGCAGGCCGGACCCCGCTGCCGCTACAGTACCCATCATGCCGTTGTCCACAGTAGCCAAAGGGATTGAGTCCCAACCAGGGGTGCAGAAGACAGCCCCTCTCATGGTGACCACTGACCTGAAAGCGCAACCACCCTACAAAGACAGAAAAAGTGTCAAGTGTTACATCTGTGGCAAGTTTGGCCATTACCAGAACCAGTGCAAAAGCACCCACGCCCCCGAAGAGACTGGACCCATGCAACCCAAGAGTTGGTCCAGAGAAACAGGTCAAGGAGGAAGTGCAGAAAGCAGTGAAGTACCCCATTCATAGGACAGAGGCAAGCAAGCCAGGTCCGCAAGACACTACGCTCCTGACATGTAAAACTTCATCTGCAGGACCAATACCTCAAATTACCTTTAAAAGTGGATGGCGTTGTCAGATCCAAAGTGTTGCAGCCAGAAGTGTGATGACACCTGTGGAACTCGCTGATCCCACCTGCCTATCAGAATTCTCTGTGTCTCGCATGGGCATTGATGGTCAAGTCAGACATTCTCAGCTTACAAAGCCACTGAGCGTGTGCACTCAGCCAGGACACTCTATCCTGTCCCAGTTTGTGGTGTAAAGGACCTGCCACTCAACCTGCTGGGAGCGAACCTACTGCAGAAGCTGAAGACAACCACAGTGTTCCAGGAAGATGGGACAGTGACACTTTCTTCATCCCTGACCCGAGAAGAGTCATGCTGGCGGCCCTACAAGAACATTAAACAATCGATGAGGCCTACCCAAGGAGGTACTGGATGTAGTACCAGAAAGTCTATGGTCTAAGGGACCCCAGCACGTGAGAAAACCTCAAGTTGCCCCAGTACGGGTGTCACTCAAGCCATGTACCCCGTACCCTCGTAAGGCCCAGGCCAGGCCTAGAGTCAAGCTGCCTGTGACCAACTGAAGGTCTACCTGGAAATAGGAATCATTGTTCCTCGCAAATCGCCTTGCAATACCCCGCTTTTCCCCGTCAAGAAAAAGACTGTAAAAGGAGAGCCAGCCAAGTTCAGAATGGTATATAACCTGAGAGCTGTGAATGACGCCACAGAGTTTGAAACAATTATGCCGAATCCGCACACTCTGCTCTCGAATGTGCCTGCCACAGCAAAAGTGTTCACAGTGACCGACCTGACTAAGATTTTCTCCAGTGTTCCCCCTTCACCCGGATGACCAGTTCCTGTTTGCCTTAATGCACCAGGGGGGACACCACACATGAACAGTGATGCCACAGTGGGCCCAGAAAAGCCATTCACAGTTCACCAAAGCAATGTCCACAGTCTTCACCAACTGGGTCGCAGAACATGCAGAAGTAACCCTGCTACAATACGTGGACAATCTACTCCTTTGTGCAATTGACTTTGACACGTGTAAAGCCCATTCCTTGTATCTCCTACTCTACCTGGCGGAGCAGCACTGCAAGATCTCAAAGAACAAAGTCCAGTGGTGTCTGAAGCAAGTTACGTTCCAGAGACACTGTATTGCTCACCAGGCGAAACACCTGACAGATGACCGGAAGACCACAGTGGAGAAGATGGTCCCTCCGACTCCAAAGGTGCTACAGGCCTTCCTTGGTCTAGTTTCATATTGCAGAGCCTGGATCCCTGATGCTTCCATCCTAATGCAGCCTCTGTGTGAATACGTCAGTGTGACCCCGTTCCTCCAGACAGATGTGGCCTTCAGTTCGTTCAAGAAGTTAAAAGGCTCTGTAGTCTCAGCGCCAGCACTAGGCCTATCTGACTACAAGAAGCCATTCCGTCTCTACTTGATGAGAAGAGAAGGCCTTGCTACTGGAGTCCTGACACAGCTTCAGGGGGGAAAGCAGAGACTTTCGGACTACTTTTCAGCTTGCCTGGATCCAGTTGCAAGGGGAGCCTCTTCCTCCCGCATGAGAGCAGCAGTTGCAGCACACGCCCTCCTGGACAGGACTACTGACATCAGTGGAAAAACCATTGGAAATCCTGGCTCTGCATGACATCTCAGCAATCCTCAACCAAACCCAGCTAAAACATCTCTCCACCGCCAGGCATCTTCGCCTCCAGTGCTCTCTACTCCTGCCCAACAATGTCACCATCTCCAAATGCACAGTCCTCAATTCGCCCACTCTACTCCCACTCCCAAGGGGGGATACAGATACGGATCCTCAGATAAAAAGTCTGATCAAAATCTGCATGATACCTTCTGCAGGGATCTGAATTTGCTCCGGACGGATGACCATGATTGCTTCAGCATCATGCAACAGGAAACAGCAGGACTACCCAAGGTGGCAGAAGAGCCACTGACCAACCCAGAGTTGATCCTCTATGTGGATGGCTCCAGATTTGCAGATGATGAAGGAAGATTCCACACGGGAGGTGCAGCGACCAGCAATCAAGAGATCCTGTGGTCCAGAAGTCTGCCGCCCAGTCTGTCAGCCCAGGAAGTAGAACTGATAGCGCTGATGAAGGCCTACCAGATGGCAGAAGACAAGACTGAGAAAATGTTTACCGATTCAAGGTACTTGCATGGCATAGCACACGACTTCGGACCCATCTGGGCTGCAAGGGACTTCCTCACAGCAAGCGGAACAACCGTGAAGCATCAATGGAGCCATTAAGGACCTGCTGAACACACTTCAACTTCCAAAAGTGGTGACAATGCTAAAAGTCAAAGCGCATGGAAAACTGAACACAGTAGGGGCACGAGGCAACAACATGGCGGATATGGCAGCCAAAGAAACAGTCAAGGGAAGACAATATGGACAAGTGGAAGAGGTCGTAGAGCCGGACGGCTACTACAGGACGGCTGAAGACAGGAAACCTGACAAGATGACATCCTGGGATCTGCTCAAAAAAGTTGCAAGAGCAAGCCCCAAAGGACAAGAAGGAATGCTGGGTGCAGAAGTGAGCAACACATGAAGAAGGAAGGGTATACTAAATAGACTACAAACCCTGTTTACCCCGAAGCATGTACCCTATGGTGGTCCAGTGGGCACATGGGCCCACACACAGATTAAAGACACAGATGAATGATCCGATTGGTGCTTACTGGTTCGCTCCAGAAATCTCCACCCTAACAGCCAAGTTCATAAACAGCTGTCTGACCTGTGGCAAATGCAACCCTGGAAGAATGAAGAAAGTTCCCACACATCGTCTTGCCAGACCACTGTACCCCCTTCCAGAGGATCCAGATAGACCACATCAAGATGCCGCCAAGTGGAGGATTCGAATATGCCCTTGTGGCCATGGACATGTTCTCAGGATGACAGCCAGAAGCTTTCCCAGTGAAGAACCGGTCAGCAAAGACTACTGCAAAGAAGCTACTCTCAGATACGAGATATGCAGCTATGGGGTCCCAGAAGTGATAGAGAGTGACCAGGGACCCACATTCACAGCAAACCTCACATGAGAGATCTAGTCAGCAGTAGGGTCAGACTTAGGCCTACACACTCCCAATCACACTACTCAGTGTTAGGCATACTCCCAGAGGCCCAGCAAAGCTGTCACCATATGAAATTTTGTTTGTGTCTAGTCCCAGGTTAGGGGTATCCTTTCCCTTAGCAGCTGATTATGCAATATGATACTTTGTCTGCTTATGTAATTGAAATCACCAAGAAACTTGCTAACATCCATTCTCGAGTTTTTTTCTTCATTGCCAGATCCAGATTCAGTGTCCGGTATGCACTCCTAGAAGCCAGGAGACTGGGTGTTGGTGAAAAAGCTTGTAAGGAGAACACCACTCGATCCCAGATTTGATGGTCCTGCTCAAGTGCTGCTGATGACACCAAACTCTGTGAAACTGGAGGGAAGACTCGCTTGGATCCACTCATCGCATGGCAAGAAAGCTCCCCTACCAGAAGATGACACCCAAGCCAGAATGATGTCGTGGATGCCCTGCCTGACCGAACAGATGACCTACCTGATAAAGACTGCACATCGCTCACTACACCTGCTATTGACTAAGAGACTGATTGCAACGAACCCCCGTTAGGGACAGATCTCCTGACCGCCCATTTGCGAAAAGTCTGTATGGAGTGGGGCACAGGCGTTAGGCTTGTGTCAGTTCGCCAACAGCACAAAAGAGTTGCAGCGCTTTGGGACAGGAGGCTAGGATTAGGGCAAGTGATATCTAAGGGGGGCTTGTGATAGAAATATATATATCATGTAGATCTCACTTGCATGTATACTCCTCTATAATCAAATATATACTTATATGCTCACAGCTAATATATACATTATAATCAATGGTTTAAAATGGCTGACACAAACTGAACTGATATAAGCCTGATATAACCCAGACAGATCATATGGTGTTTTTCCATCTTAAAAACAGGAAATCGGGTCAGATGTCTGAGATAATGCCTAGAATCTAGCTGAATCTTGCTGAAACGGCAGACCAACAGTGTCAGGTGTCTCCACTTTGTCCTAGACAGAGAACTCGAGTTTAGTTGCTTGATCAGCAGTCATATGAGCATTAATCACAATATTCCATATATGTTTAGATAACCAATGACAGAGGAGCTAGACAATATGGTAATTAACTAACCACCCCTGACAACCCCTAACCACTCCTTTCTATGTGAAAATATAAAACTATGTATGTACAATAAAGTATGAGTATTGATGGAATGTTGTTCTGACACAATGGTGTTGCAGTCTCATTCCTTTGAGCGCTCAAAATACTCAGTCTAATTGGGAGCGGCCACAGCACACACAGGGATATATTTATCCAACCCTAATATTTCCATAACACTAGGAAGTTATAAGGGTTAAAATTTGACCAGTGATTTCTCATTTTTACAACAAAATTTACAAAACCATTTTTTTTAGGGACCACCTCACATTTGAAGTCATTTTGAGGGTTCTATATGGCTGAAAATACCCAAAAGTGACACCATTCTAAAAACTGCACCCCTCAAGGTGCTCAAAACCACATTCAAGAAGTGTATTAACCCTTCAGGTGTTTCACAGCAGCAGAAGCAACATGGAAGTAAAAAATGAACATTTAACTTTTTAGTCACAAAAATGATCTTTTAGCAACAATTTTTTTATTTTCCCAAGGGTAAAAGGAGAAACTGGACCATGGAGGTTGTTGTCCAATTTGTCCTGAGTACGCTGATACCTCATATGTGGGGGTAAACCACTGTTTGGGCGCACGGCAGGGCTCGGAAGGGAAGGAGCGCCATTTGACTTTTTGAATGAAAAATTGGCTGCAATCTTTAGCGGACACCATGTCGCGTTTGGAGAGCCCCCGTGTGCCTAAACATTGGATCTCCCCCACAAGTGACCCCATTTTGGAAACTAGACCCCCCAAGGAACTTATCTAGAAGCATAGTGAGCACTTTAAACCCCCAGGTGCTTCACAAATTGATCCGTAAAAATTAAAAAGTACTTTTTTTTCACAAAAAAAGTATTTTAGCCTCAATTTTTTCATTTTCACATGGGCAACAGGATAAAATGGATCCTAAATTTTGTTGGGCAATTTCTCCTGAGTACACCAATACCTCACATGTGGGGGTAAACCACTGTTTGGGCACATGGTAAGGCACGGAAGGGAAGGAGCGCCATTTGACTTTTTGAATGAAAAATTATCTCCATCGTTAGCAGACACCATGTCGCGTTTGGAAAGCCCCTGTGTGCCTAAACATTGGAGCTCCTCCACAAGTGACCCCATTTTGGAAACTAGACCCCCCAAGGAACTCATCTAGAGGCATAGTGAGCACTTTAAACCCCCAGGTGCTTCACAAATTGATCTGCAAAAATGAAAAAGTACTTTTTTTTCACACAAAATTTCTTTTAGCCTCAATTCTTTCATTTTCACATGGGCAACAGGATAAAATGGATCCTAAAATTTGTTGGGCAATTTCTCCTGAGTATGCCGATACCTCATATTTGGGGGTAAACCACTGTTTGGGTGCACGGCAAGGCTCGGAAGGGGAGGCGTGCCATTTGACTTTTTGAATGGAAAATTAGCTCCAATCGTTAGCGGACACCATGTCGCGTTTGGAGAGCCCCTGTGTGCCTAAACATTGGAGCTCCCCTACAAGTGACCCCATTTTGGAAACTAGACCCCCCCAAGGAACTTATCTAGATGCATATTAAGCACTTATAACCCCCAGGTGCTTCACAGAAGTTTATAACGCAGAGCCGTGAAAATAAAAAAATAATTTTTCTTTCCTCAAAAATGATTTTTAGCCCAGAATTTTTTATTTTCCCAAGGATAATAGGAGAAATTGGACCCCAAATGTTGTTGTCCAGTTTGTCCTGAGTACGATGATACCCCATATGTGGGGGTAAACCACTGTTTGGGCGCACGGCAGGGCTCGGAAGGGAAGGCACGCCATTTGGCTTTTTGAATGGAAAATTAGCTCCAATCATTAGCGGACACCATGTCGCGTTTGGAGAGCCCCTGTGTGCCTAAACATTGGAGCTCCCGCACAAGTGACCCCATTTTGGAAACTAGACCTCCCAAGGAACTAATCTAGATGTGTGGTGAGCACTTTGAACCCCCAAGTGCTTCACAGAAGTTTATAACGCAGAGCCATGAAAATAAAAAATAATTTTTCTTTTCTCAAAAATGATTTTTTAGCCCACAATTTTTTATTTTCCCAAGGGTAACAGGAGAAATTGGACCTCAAAAGTTGTTGTCCAGTTTCTCCTGAGTACGCTGATACCCCATATGTGGGGGTAAACCACTGTTTTGGCACACGTCGGGGTTCGGAAGGGAAGTAGTGACGTTTTGAAATGCAGACTTTGATGGAATGCTCTGCGGGCGTCAGGTTGCGTTTGCAGAGCCCCTGATGTGCCTAAACAGTAGGAACTCCCCACAAGTGACTCCATTTTGGAAACTAGACCCCCAAGGGAACTTATCTAGACGTGTAGTGAGCACCTTGAACCCCCAAGTGCTTCACAGAAGTTTATAACGCAGAGCCGTGAAAATAAAAAATGTGTTTCCTTTCCTCAAAAATATTTTTTTAGCCCAGAATTTTTTATTTTTGCAAGAGTAACAGGAGAAATTGGACCCCAAAAGTTGTTGTCCAGTTTCTCCTGAGTACGCTGATACCCCGTATGTGGGGGTAAACCACTGTTTGGGCACATGCCGGGGCTCGGAAGGGAAGTAGTGACGTTTTGGAATGCAGACTTTGATGGAATGGTCTGCGGGCATCATGTTACGTTTGCAGAGCCCCTGATATGCCTAAACAGTAGAAACCCCCCACAAGTGACCCCATTTTGGAAACTAGACACCCTAAGGAACTTATCTAGATGTGTGGTGAGCACGTTCAACCCCCAAGTGCTTCACAGAAGTTTACAACGCAGAGCCGTGAAAATAAAAAATCATTTTTCTTTCCTCAAAAAAGATGTTTTAGCAAGCAATTTTTTATTTTCACAAGGGTAACAGGAGAATTTGGACCCCAATATTTGTTGCCCAGTTTGTTGTGAGTACGCTGATACCCCATATGTGGGGGTAAACCACTGTTTGGGCACACGTCAGGGCTCGGAAGGGAAGTAGTGACATTTGAAATGCAGACTTTGATGGAATGGTCTGCGGGCGTCACATTGCATTTGCAGAGCCCCTGATGTGCCTAAACAGTAGAAACACCCCACAAGTGACCCCATTTTGGAAACTAGACCCCCGAAGGAACTTATCTAGATGTGTGGTGAGCACTTTCAACCCCCAAGTGCTTCACAGAAGTTTACAACGCAGAGCCGTGAAAATAAAAAATAATTGTTCTTTCCTCAAAAATTATGTTTTAGCAAGTAATTTTTTATTTTTGCAAGGGTAACAGGAGAAATTGGACCCCAACAGTTGTTGCCCAGTTTGTCCTGAGTACGCTGGTACCCCAAATGTGGGGGTAAACCACTGTTTGGGCGCACGTCGGGGCTTGGAAGGGCGGGAGCACGATTTGACTTTTTGAACGCAAGATTGGCTGGAATCAATGGTGGCGCCATGTTGCGTTTGGAGACCCCTGATTTGCCTAAACAGTGGAAACCCCTCAATTCTAACTTCAACACTAACCCCAACACACCCCTAATCCTAATCCCAACTGTAGCCATAACCCTAATCACAACCCTAACCCCAACACACCCCTAACCACAACCCTAACCGCAACACAACAGTAACCCTAATTCCAACCCTAATCCTAACCCTAATCCCAACCGTAACCCTAATCCCAACCCTAACCACAACTGTAACCCCAACACACCCCTAACCCTATCCGTAACCCTAACCACAAGCCTAATCTTAACCCTATTTCAAACCCTAGCCCTAATTCCAACCCTAACTCTAATTCCAACCCTAACCCTAAGGCTATGTGCCCACGTTGCGGATTCGTGTGAGATTTTTCCGCACGATTTTTGAAAAATCTGCAGGTAAAAGGCACTGCGTTTTACCTGCGGATTTACAGCAGATTTCCAGTGTTTTTTTGTGCGGATTTCACCTGCGGATTCCTATTGAGGAACAGGTGTAAAACGCTGTGGAATCCGCACAAAGAATTGACATGCTGCGGAAAATACAACGCAGCGTTTCTGCACGGAATTTTCCGCACAATGGGCACAGCGGATTTGGTTTTCCATAGGTGTACATGGTACTGTAAACCTGATGGAAAACTGCTTCGAATTCGCAGCTGCCAATCCGCTGCGGATCCGCGGCCAATCCACTGCGGATCCGCGGCCAATCCGCTGCAGATCCGCGACCCATCCGCTGCGGATCCGCGGCCAATCCGCTGCGGATCCGCTGCCAATCCGCTGCGGATCCGCGGCCGATCCGCTGCGGATCCGCGACCGATCCGCTGCGGATCCGCGGCCGATCCGCTGCGGATCCGCGCCCGATCCGCTGCGGATCCGCTGCCGATCCGCTGCGGATCCGCGGCCGTTCCGCTGCGGATCCGCGGCCGATCCGCTTCCGAACCGCGGCCGATCCGCTGCGGATCCGCAGCCAAATCCGCACTGTGTGCACATGCCATAACCCTACCCCTAACCCTACCCGTAACCCTAACCCTACCCCTAGTTCTAACCCTAGTTCTAACCCTAACCCTAGTGGAAAAAGAAAAAAAAATATTTTCTTTATTTTATTATTGTCCCTACCTATGGGGGTGATAAAGGGGGGGGGGGTATTTATTATTTTTTTATTTTGATCACTGCGATAGAACCCACCACAGCGATCAAAATGTACTTGTAATGAATCTGCCGGCTGGCAGATTCGGCGGGCGCACTGCGCATGCGCCCGCCATTTTCCAAGATGGCGGCGCCCATGAAGAAGACAGCCGGACACCGGGAGGGACATCGAAGCTAGGTAAGTATTGGGGGGTGGGATCGGAACACGGGGGGGGGGATCGGAGGACCGGGGGAGCGGACAAGAGGACCGGGGGAGCGGACAGGAGGGAGGAGGGGAGCGGACAGGAGATCGGGGCAGAAATGACGACTAGGGGGGCGATCGGTGGGGGGGGGGCAGATCGGGGTCTCCAGCCATGGCAGATGCTATTGCAGCATCGGCCATGGCTGGATTGTAATATTTCACCATTTTCATAGGTGAAATATTACAAATCGCTCTGATTGGCTGTTTCACTTTCAACAGCCAATCAGAGCGATCGTAGCCACAGGGGGGTGAAGCCACCCCCCCTGGGCTGAAGTACCACTCCCCCTGTCTCTGCAGATCGGGTGAAAATGGAGTTAACCCTTTCACCCGATCTGCAGGGATGCGATCTTTCCATGACGCCACATAGGTGTCATGGGTCGGATTGGCACGGGTTTTCATGACGCCTACGTGGCGTCAAAGGTCGGGAAGAGGTTAAAGTAAATGATGGTGAATACTGTGATGCAGGGCAGGTGACACAGTAATAATTCAGAGGACACAGCAGGGTGCAGTTTCTACACTTTACTCACAGTTCTTAAATGCCGTCCCGGGTGCTGTGTCCTCCGGGTCTGTGGTCCAGCCAGCTCTCGGGTAATTTGAGGTCCACTTTGCCAGAACCCTCCCCTTATGTTCCTTCCCTGGCCGTCTCACTGCACTGGCTCCTGCCTCTCCTGCCCTGCGCCTTCACACACAGTGTCCCAAGCCAGCAGCCTCGGATCCTGTTGGGAGACGTCCTCCTGGTCCCCTTGATCCTATGTGGCTGCCTTTTCAGCGAGTGTGTGTGGTTGTGGCTGTAGTACGTTGCCTCACTTAGCTGCTCTCAGAGGCAGACACAGAAAAACTTCTTGGGTCAATAGCCTGCTGGTTTATTAAAGCACACCATAAACCATGGCAGGATTTCACAAAATAAACATGTCTTTTTAGGCATAACGGCAAAAACAAAAGATAAAGCATAGCAGAGTTCTTATAACTTCTGGATTTGCCCTCTCAAAATACCATAAGGCTGTGTGCACATGTAAGGGAGGAGGATAATGTTCCTTTTAGGCTAGTTTCACATTTGCGTTTAAATCCGCAGCATTTAAAACGCATCCGCAAGTTGTGGAAAAAACGCAAATAAACGCGTACAAATGCGGCGTTTTTTTGACGCATGCGTTGACGCATGCGGTTAAAAAAATGCTGTGTTTGTACATGTTTACATGCGTTTTTTCCTGCGTTTGCGTTTTTGGTGCGCATGATGAGAAATTTCACAAGAGAAAAATCAAGATAACCAGACAACGCCAATGGGACTACAGAGGGGGTGTATTATGAAATCTCTATATATAGACCCTAGGGCTACTGAAATTTTAACAGTTTGCTACTGTATCCTGTGTCATGATGGATCTTCGCATGGAGAGCTTTTATTTCAACCTGGATTTCAGCTTCAAACTGTTTCTTGCCTGTGCATTTGCTTGGGAGCAAGACAGAAATCGCCAAAGATGGAGAAGGAGACAACGTAGGCGTTTTTGGAGGCACCCCATTATCGAACTACGTGAGAGCCGTGGAACCTACCACACGCTCTATGCCGAGCTTAATGCCAACCCGGAGAAATTCCAGGAATACACACGAATGTCGCAAGACTCGTTCCGGGATTTGCTTTCTCGTGTCCAAGGAGCCATACGGCGACAGGACACCCAGCTCCGTAGAGCGATTCCACCCGAGGAACGTCTACTGGTTACATTAAGGTACGTTCAAAATCTAAACCAATGATAGTCCAAATTTAGTGTTTTCTGACATGTATTTTTTGGGTATTCTCCTTTCTTTCTTTAGAGTAACAACACCCTAAAAAGAATAGATTGTAATGTTTTTTGTGTTTGTTTTTCTTCCAGATTTCTGGCCACCGGAGAGAGTTTATCATCCCTCCACTTCCAATACCGGCTTGGAATATCCACCCTGTCCGGAATAGTTGTGGACACCTGCCGGGCTTTGTGGAATGTACTCTGGGATGAGTTTATACCCCTACCCACCTTGGACGTGTGGCTAGAAATTGCGGCGAAATTCTGGAGTGCGTGTGATTTCCCCAACTGTTTAGGAGCGGTGGATGGAAAGCACATTCGCATTATCAAACCAGCCAGAACAGGATCGGAGTACTTCAATTACAAAAAATATTTTTCTGTTGTGCTCATGGCAATAGCCGATGCGAACTGTCGCTTCATCGCCGTGGACATAGGAGCTTTTGGACGTGGCAAAGATTCCCAGACTTTCAAGAACTCGGATATGGGCCGGGGTGTGTATGGCAACAATTTCAATTTTCCCCCGCCACAACCTCTCCCTAACACTCAACGACCACCAATGCCATTTGTTATGGTTGGGGATGAGGCCTTTCAGATGTGTGAAAACCTACTGAAGCCCTATTCCAGTCGGGACTTGAACCACACTAGAAGGACCTTTAACTACAGACTGACCAGGGCCCGAAGAACAGTGGAGTGTACCTTTGGCATTCTGGTCGCTAAATGGCGCATTCTTGCATCAGCCATAAATCTAAAAGTGGAAACAGTCGACGAGGTGGTCAAAGCCTGTGTGGTTCTGCATAATTATATAATGGTTAAGGAGCAACCCAACATTGAACTGGATGAACCAGTTGCACACCCACTGCCCGATTTCCAGCATCACCCGCTGCGGTCAACTGCAGCAGTTGGTCACATGCGGGACCAATTTGCGGCCTTTTTTGATTCAGATATTGGACGTGTGTCATGGCAGGACAATGTTGTGTAAATGTCCAGTTGTAATTCGATCTGTACAAGTTATTTTCTACAATGATAATAATATTTCTCATTAATAAACTTTATAATATTTCTCATTAATAAACTTTAGTTTTGGTTGAGTTGACCGTGTCTCCTAACTTTTTCCTCTCCAAACCAAGGCTCTCCTGTTGTGAATTCCGTTCTCAAACTCCCTCCTGTGGTCATGAATGGTACTTCGGCGAGTTCTGTCCGTGGACTCCCTCTGGTGGCTGTGAGTGGAACTGCTGGTTCTGAGGTTGTTTCCTCAGCTGCCCTCGTTTGGGGCTAGGCTGGCTTTTCTATTTAACTCCAGTCAGATCGTTACTTCATGCCAGCTGTCAATGTATCGGTACTGGTTCAGATCTCTCTCGGATCTTTCTGATGACCTGTCTACTCCAGCAGAAGCTAAGTCCCTGCTAGTTCATTTGTTGTTCATTGTGTACTGAATATATTTATTAGTACTTGCTAAGTTCTAGTCCAGCTTGCTAACATGATTTTGCCTTGCTAGCTGGAAGCTCTGGGGTGCAGAGTGGCACCTCCGCACCGTGAGTCGGTGCGGGGGTCTTTTTGCACACTCTGCGTGGCTTTTTGTAGTTTTTTGTGCTGACCGCATAGATCCCTTTCCTATCCTCAGTCTATTTAGTAAGTCTGGCCTCCTTTGCTGAAAACCTGTTTCATTCCTGTGTTTGTGACTTTCCTCTTAACTCACAGTCAATATTTGTGGGGGGCTGCCTTTTCCTTTGGGGAATTTCTCTGAGGCAAGGTAAGGCTTTATTTTCTATCTTTATGGGTAGTTAGCTCTTAGTCTGTGAAGAGGCGTCTAGGGAGAGTTAGGTACGCTCCACGGCTATTTCTAGTGTGTGCGATAGGATTAGAGTTTGCGGTCAGCAGAGATCCCACTCCCCAGAGCTTGTCCTGTCTTCTAGTTTAACCATCAGGTCATTCCAGGTGCTCCTAACCACCAGGTCATAACACTCTCCTAAACTTGCAATATTTGATCTGTATTTAATATCAGTTTTTGTAACCCTAAACCAGGAGTGGGTGATAAAAGCAGAGGTGCTAGTTATGTTAATATCATAATTTACCTCTAATTGTTCCACTCCTTGTTTTGGCTTACAAATACTGATCTAAAACACTGGACACATACTGCTAGTAATGGCAGCCATGTTGCTTTATTGGTAAGCTTGTTGACGTCATTGCATCATGATTCTCTTCTCCGGTATCCATTTGACACAAACTGAAGAGACAATCACTGTCACACTATCTATACTCATGAAGTCAGGTTTCAGAAATAATGAATTCATGATAAACATATACAGGCTCATGAATTCACTATTTCTGACACCTGCGCAGGTGAGCATAGATATGTAGTGTGTGACCACCATTGTCCCCTCAATTTGTGTGTAATAGATTATGTATAAAGAAGAGAAAATGGTGGTTATACAAGGCAGTTCTCTACTGAACAGGTCAGGTGTCATTACTAATGAGTTTTTTGACACCTGACCTGTTCAGTAGAGGTCTGCACTGTATTTCCACCATTTTCTCTTTAGACTGCCACACTAGGCACAGACAAAAAGAGATTATGGAGATACATGTAATATTTTTTGGCCCACCTCATATCTGTATACTAAAGACACACAAAGCTGCAGTCTTTATTTTTAACTAGTGGAGATATGATGTGGCCCAAAAAGTAAGTGTGTGGCGAAGTTTCTTGGCGCACGGTGTGTGTTGCCGGCGTCGGAAGACACAATAAACCAAACATAATTGTGTCAAATAAAACTTTTTTTATTTTGTAAACAACTCAAAAATTTATTTACTGCGCCGGCTTGGGGTAGAGTGATGTAAACGGGGGGTGTGAAGAACTGAGGCCTGGCTAACCGTGGAGGACGCAGAGGTGGCAGGAGAAGGGGCAATGAAACTTGTGGGGTCTGGTAGTTCGGGGATAGAGCTTGACACATGAGAGGCTTGAGACGCACTGGAAGGGTGAGACAAACCTGACATTATAGACACATTGGGAGGTGAAGGGGGAGGAATGCTAAGAGTCCTCTGTTTGTTTGTTTTTCTGGGTTTTTTTTGTTTGCCTGGTTGTGGGAGGTCTTGGTGGGCTCATATGGCATGGCATGGTGGCGGGTGACCTGTCAGGGTCCGGCTGCACTGTGTCAGAGTCCATAGTGCTAGTAGAGCGTGCAGCCATGCCAGAGTCCATAGTGTTCATAGAGTGTGCAGCCATGCCAGAGTCCATAGTGCTCGTAGAGCGTGCAGCCATGCCAGAGTCCATAGTGCTTGTAGAGCGTGCAGCCATGCCAGAGTCCATAGTTCTTGTAGAGCGGAAGGCCATGCCAGGGTCCTGCTGCATCGTGGAGGTGGCGGTGCGGAAGGCCATGCCAGGGTCCTGCTGCATCGTGGAGGTGGCGGCACGGAAGGCCATGCCAGGGTCCTGCTGCATCGTGGTGGTGGCGGTACGGAAGGCCATGTCAGGGTCCTGCTGCATCGTGGAGGTGGCGGTACGGAAGGCCATGCCAGGGTCCTGCTGCATCGTGGTGTCAGTGGAGGAGGTCCAAGCAGGAGCAGCTGATGTCATGGTGGTGGCGGTGGTATGTCCAACTGCACTCGGCATGGTGGTGGTGCTGTAGTGGTGTCCGGCTGTGGAAGGAATTGAGGTGGCCGTGCAGTGGGATGCAGCAGAGGTCAACATTGTGGCCAAGCGTGACAGTGAAGGCACAGGTGGATATGCCCCCACTGTCTGCTGGAAATACCGACTCTGCTGCATAGCCTGCACGTAAGCAGCATTGCAGGCCTGCATGACACTCAGCTAGAGATCATGAGTAAGGTGTTCCGACATGCCCTGCTCAATTTGGTTAAAAAAAAAATGATGTTCTGGCCTCTGGAGGTCGGCTTTCACTTGATCAAGGCTTTTGCTGACCTCCTGGATACGTGCATTCAAGAGGTTATGTGAAACATCCATTCGTTCACCCAAAGCCTTGATTGCTTCGTGTAAAACTGAGCTCAAGTGCAAAAACTCGGGCATGAGTGACCTGTCCTAAGCCCTCTGCCACTGCCGGGAGGAGCCCAAAAAAAAAGGGGCAGTGGAAGAGGACTGCGAAAGGGGAAGACCTGATGGACCAGCTCCCTGGTCTCCAGTTAGTGTGGAAGGCCCACTTGCTGCTGCACTGCTGTATGGCTGGGACGGGTCCGTGGCTGTCGGATGAAGGACCGCTCCAGAACCTGGGCCAACAGTAGTGCTGTATGTGCTGTGAAAAAAGGAAAAAGAAAATTACTATCAAATATTTACCAGACGCAAAATCATGTGGAATGTAAAAATACAGATTATGGCAATACAATACAACCTAATGCACGTGATAAATACTTACATTCTCTGGGTGAGGAGTGGTCTTAAAAATGACAGAACGCGATGGTATTTGTAGCGTCTGATCCTTGCTCCTGAACCACTGGGAACACGGCTCTCTTGACGCAGGTCCTTGTTGAAGCGGTCCTTCATCGAACGCCAACGTGTTTTGACTTTGGATACTGTTAAATAAAAAATGGTGGTCAAAAAAAGTACTTTTGGCCATGCTCATGAGAGTTTCTTTCATCACACACAGTCGAGTGAGCACGGCCAAGGTCTCTGCTGCTTCACACTGCAGTGCAATACTTACCAAATGCAGCTCGGACCCGTGTCGAGGCGTTGTCCCAGCCATCCCACATCGCTTGGGCCACCTCATTCCATAACCGCCGGATCGTCACGTTGTTTGAGTGCAGTGGATCCCGGGTGTCCCACAACGGGACTCGCTCCTGGACCAGGGGGATGAGGATGTCATTCTCGATAAGATCATCCTCCCGTTGTGAAACCTAAAAATGAAAGAACGTCATTACAGTTTGCTCAATTAACAGAAGGAAAAGAAAGAAAAAAGATGCTGAGAAATGGCATGAATAGTGAAGTCAACATACAAAAGGATTCCAGAAGAAAAAAGTAAAGAAATAAGAATGGAAAGAAAGGAAGATTCAAGAATATTACACTGAGGACAGTCAGCCTTGTATACGTACCCGCTGCCATCTTTCCACCGGACCTTGACTCCGCTGCTCCTGCCCTGTCTCTGCCGCAGTAGAAGAGCTCTAAAAAAAGAAAAATTTAAATTGTCACATGTGTCGATGTGACAGTGAATACTTACCAATCTGACGAGGCAATGTGTTTACATAGACAGCAATGCGTTTTTTGGTCGCAATCCTTGCGCAATCGACCGCATGCGTTTCCTGGCGGCAAATAGACGCCTCAGAAATTACTACATGTTGCATTTCCGCGTCAAGCCGCAAACGACAAGACGACGCATGCGTCGTCAAACGCGGCAAAACGCGAACAAAAAAAAACGCATGCGTTTTTAATGTTAAATATAGGAAAACACGACGCATGCGTTTATATGCGGTACAAACGCTGCGGCAACAAACGCAAATGTGAAACCAGCCTTAGACTTTCCACCTTAACAGGTCCTTACATTAAATATGTTATTATATATGCTGTTATGTTTTGGTACTGCTACACCACTAAGGTGTATTACCATTGTAATATTGGTACTGTTACATCTCATATGTATTACCATTTACTGTATTTGTATGTACTAAATAGGGACAGTTTACCTCAAATTGGCCACTAGATGGGGCATTGCAGGGTTAGCCTTATAGCTAAGAGGTAGTTAAGATAGGAAATAGTTAAAGTAGGAGGGGCATGGTGGGATAAGATAGAGAGGTCTTCCCGGTTTGAGTTAGTTGGGGCCGGTGCACCCGTGTAGCTCACTAGAGCGGTCTAGCCAAGGGCAACACCGTGCCACGTAACATTCTAGAAGAGTGGGCCCAGCATCTAGCATCCAGGGGGCCAGAGCACTGAAGAGAGTACAGCAGCAGCCGAGCTAGCCCACGCAGAGTGGCTGGGGCTGTAGCACTGAGGAAGAAGGCTAAGCAGTACGGGAGCAAGTAATCCAACATGTGACAGAGTTTTGCATGGGCCGCTATTCTTATGACAGGGGCGAAACGGCAGAGACTACGCCCATGAGAAGCAGAAATTCTGGGCATTGAGGACACTGAGGGATCAGAAGATGTGGTCCGTCCTAGGGACAGGCTTAGCAACAGAGAGAAGAGGCAAGGGAAAGCGTTGCCAATTGCAGTTATTGATTGTGCCCTGGATGATGTCATGCTGAGTAAAAGAGTTGAAGTTAAAGTGAAGCCGGACTGTGACTCTTTATCTGTGAAAGCATCTGCAGAGGAAATAACCCCGGAGCAGTACCGAGGTACTCGGAAGGGAAAGGGCCAGCGGGTAATACAGGGATTACTGTCGGCCATGATTACAGCCCTGGCCCCATCCTACACTCACAATGCGTTTTTTATGTGTTTTCTCAGCATGGAAATGGGGCAAAAACACTGGAATCCTTATGCAAGCTAATTCAATGAGAATCCTGAAGTGTTGTGCACATGATCAGTAAATTTCCTTAAGTATTTGCAGTGCGATTGTCACGGGGGAACTGGGTAGACTAAGGTTGGTTACCCGGGCCCCTGTCTGTCCCTTTCCCAGAAGTTACACGAAGGGTGTGCATGTCTGGGCCGCCAGGCCTGACCCTGACTCCTGTTTCAGCCCTAAGCTGAAACCACCACCTGCCACCCAGTGAAGAGACCACACACCAATCCCCACAGAAAGCACAGACAGGGAAAACTGAAAAATGCACCACACCGCAGACACACAGGAATACACTATAATGTGCACAGGGCAAAACAAATACAAATAGGAAGGAGGAATATGACAAAGGATTATACACCACCAGATACGATATTCCTACAACAAGACCACCACTCCAGACCGGAATTACCAGGCATAAAGCACAAGCTATAATTGGCGACCCCCAAAGTCCAGCGCGACTATTTAAAGGCCGTGGGCGTGACCCAGCCTCCAACCTGATTACCAGCTAGATTAACCCCGAGCAAGCTGGATAAAATCTAGCCGACGCCACTGAGCGTGTAGTGGACGAAAGTGGAATTACTGCTATCTATCGCTAGCGCCAGTAAGACTGTCCATCAGAGCGCTGCGGGGTTATATCCATGACCCCTTCCTAGGCTATTAATATCAGCCAACAGCTGTCTGCCTAGCCTTTGTTGGTTAGATTTTATAGGGGGACACTATGTCAATTTTTTTCTGGGGTTCCCCTGTAAACTAGCCGGTAATGGCTAACCAAACAGTTGTGAGCTGATATTAATAGCCTGGGAACCTTTATGGCTATTGGCTCCTTATCAGATTATTAACATCAACCCTTAGCTGATGGCTTTCCCTCTGCTGGTTATTAAAATTACGCGGGAGTAACAATTTATAAATTAACAGTTGCTGTTTGGTTACAGCCTTTGTATGTTCGTTCTTTTAAAGGTACCTTTACACTAAACGACTTGCCAACGATCACGACCAGCGATACGACCTGGCAGTGATCGTTGGTAAGTTGTTGTGTGGTCGCTGGGGAGCTGTCACACAGACAGCTCTCTCCAGCGACCAACAATCTGGGGAACGCCTTCGGCATCGTTGAAACTGTCTTCAACGATGCCGAAGTCCCCCTGCAGCACCCGGGTAACCAGGGTAAACATCGGGTTACTAAGTGCAGGGCCGCGCTTAGTAACCCGATAATTACCATGGTTACCATTGTAAAAGTAAAAAAAAAAAAAAACACTACATACTCACATTCTGATGTCTGTCACGTCCCCCGCCGGCGTCCACAGGGTTAAAACTGCTTTCGGCAAGAGCGCTGCTATAATGCACGTGCTGCTGCCGAGAGCTTCCCTGCACTGAATGTGTCAGCGCCGGCAGTAACAGCGGTGACGTCACCGCTGTGCTCTGCTTTACGGCCGGCGCTGACACAGTCAGTGCAGGGAAGCTCTCGGCAGCAGCGCATTCATTATAGCAGCGCTCTTGGCGAAAGCAGTTTTAACCCTGTGGACGCCGGCGGGGGACGTGACAGACATCAGAATGTGAGTGTGTACTGTTTTTTTTTTAACTTTTACAATGGTAACCAGGATAAATATTGGGTTACAAAGCGCGGCCCTGCGCTTAGTAACCCGATATTTACCCTGGTTACATGTGAACACATCGCTGGATCGGCGTCACACGCGCCGATCCAGCGATGACAGCGGGTGATCAGCGACCAAAAAATGTTCCTGATCATTCCCCAACGACCAACGATCTCCCAGCAGGGGCCTGATCGTTGGTCGCTGTCACACATAACGAGATCGTTAGCGGGATCATTGCTACGTCACCAAAAGTGTGACGTTGCAACGATATCGTTAACGATATCGTTATGTGTGACTCAGCCTTTAGTCTTCAGCTCCACCTGGAATTACCGTCTGGAGACTTGTCTGTCTCCAAACACACAACAGAGACAAAAAGCAGTAGCTGGACATTTAACTTCCCAACTGTAGCATCCACAAGGTGTAAGGAATTTAAGAGAGAGTAAGCTTTAACTGTATTTTATTCTTCTCTTCTTTTCCTCCAGCACACAGCATAACATCTTCTCCTCAGGCTATATCAGAAGCTGAAACTAAACTCAACTCCCGCCCTCACTTTCTTAAAGAGACAGCTCTAATTCTTATACATTACATCATCACCCTTTTTTCTTTTTTTTAATATACACTCACCGGCCACTTTATTAGGTACACCATGCTAGTAACGGGTTGGACCCCTTTTTGCCTTCAGAACTGCCTCAATTCTTCGTGGCATAGATTCAACAAGGTGCTGGAAGCATTCCTCAGAGATTTTGGTCCATATTGACATGATGGCATCACACAGTTGCCGCAGATTTGTCGGCTGCACATCCCAAAGATGCTCCATACAAGGCAGGATGGATCCATGCTTTCATGTTGTTTACGCCAAATTCTGACCCTACCATCCGAATGTCGCAGCAGAAATCGAGACTCATCAGACCAAGCAACGTTTTTCCAATCTTCTACCGTCCAATTTCGATGAGCTTGTACAAATTGTAGCCTCAGTTTCCTGTTCTTAGCTGAAAGGAGTGGTACCCGGTGTGGTCTTCTGCTGCTGTAGCCCATCTGCCTCAAAGTTCGACGCACTGTGCGTTCAGAGATGCTCTTAGGCCTACCTTGGTTGTAACGGGTGGCGATTTGAGTCACTGTTGCCTTTCTATCAGCTCGAACCAGTCTGCCCATTCTCCTCTGACCTCTGGCATCAACAAGGCATTTCCGCCCACAGAACTGCCGCTCACTGGATTTTTTTTCTTTTTCGGACCATTCTCTGTAAACCCTAGAGATGGTTGTGCGTGAAAATCCCAGTAGATCAGCAGTTTCTGAAATACTCAGACCAGCCCTTCTGGCACCAACAACCATGCCACGTTCACAGGCACTCAAATCACCTTTCTTCCCCATACTGATGCTCGGTTTGAACTGCAGGAGATTGTCTTGACCATGTCTACATGCCTAAATGCACTGAGTTGCCGCCATGTGATTGGCTGATTAGAAATTAAGTATTAACAAGAAGTTGGACAGGTGTACCTAATAAAGTGGCCGGTGAGTGTATATATATATATATATATATATATATATATATATATATATATATATATATATATATATATTAACAACGTAAAACAAATATTGACAATGCAACAACATCAAAATGTCCAAGAAAAACCATATGTCTGTATTGTCTAATTCCCCCCTTTTTTTAAATTATATCTCTTCAATAAGTCTTGATGGAGCCCTTCTTTCCCGTGTAGGGTAATGTCTGGGTTCATTGGGGGTGTCCAGTGCTGACGGATCAGCCACCTCTTGTTGGTCCTCTCCACCGTTGGGTATCAAATCTTCCACTGGTGGGATTTCATTACCATTGTTCTGCGGTATGATTTTAAAATGTGAGGAATTTCGAGTGATGGAGTGTCTGTCTCGTTCAGCTGTGACCATATTGCCTTTTCTCTCAGTAACATTATATTTTGCAGGACTATATACAGCTGAGGTTTTGTTGGTTGATTTTTGACGCACAACAACCATATCACCTCTTTTGATGGCACATGGCTGTGCCCCTCGCTTTCTGTCTGCATAATGTTTCATGGCGTGCTTGCTAAAGAAATCTGTTGATCGCACTGAAGAGTCATTTGGTAAGGGATGACTAGTCACATCAGGGATCCGTGTACGAAGAGTTCTGCTGAACATTAGATGAGATGGAGCAGCATTAGTGCTGGAATGTGGCGTATTGCGGTAATTGCGCATGAATTTGTATAGTGACTGTTTCAGTGGGGTGTGCTCCAGGCTAGCTGCCTTGATTCGTTTCCCCATGGTGCGCATGAAACGTTCTACAATTCCATTAGCTTGCGGCCAGCAAGGTGTGATCTTTCTGTGGTTGAACACCAAGTATTCAGAAAACTGTGCAAACACATGTCTATTGAATGGAGGTCCATTATCTGTTTTGACCACTCTTGGAATGCCATATGCAGAGAATATGTCGTCCAGTTCTGGTATGACACTATTAGCAGACATTGAAGAGATGAATGAAATGACATCTAGAATATTCATCAATTGTTACTAGTATGTATTGGCCATTTGGTAATGGTCCATATATGTCGACTGCCACTTCCTCCCATACAGCAGTGGGTAACGGAGACATTTGTAATGGCTCTAGAGTTGACGATGGAGTAATTAATTGACAAGTGGAGCAATGTCTAATCTTCTCTTCCACCAATTTATCCATATTTGGGAGCCACACTTTTTCTCTGAGTAACTTTTTTGTGCCAACAATTCCTAGATGACCTTCGTGTGCTATCTGTATGACTAGGTTGCGCAAGGCCTTAGGTACAACCAGTTTGGTACCACGAAGGATGAGTTGGTCTTCAGTGACTGATAATTCCTCACGTACATTTGAAAATAGTTTTAACTCCTTCAGATCAATCCCATCTTCAGGAAATTTTTTCTTTTGAATTTCATGCCACCTTCTGTTTTGGATAATTTGTATTAAAGAAGTTGTCCACTACTATAACCTTTTTTTTCAGAAATCTTGCTATTATGTGCCACTGAAAACATCTACTGTGTTTATTTTAGCAATATTACCTTTTATCATGCTGTAGCAGCACATCTTTAGTGCTGGATCCAGCTCTCATGGGGTTAATCGACAACTTCCTTTCTCCTAACTTACTGTGCTCTAATACTACAAGTTCCATGATGCATTGCACTCGCCTGTAACTCTGCACCTTGCACACCCACTCCAAAACACACCCCAACCCCTCCCTCCTCTCCCTCCTCTCTCTTCAAAAAGATTTGTGATGTCATTTCTGTCCAACCTCCTCTTTTACATTTGTCCAACCCACACTCCATTACACAGATAGATAGATAGATAGATAGATAGATACAGATATATCTATGTCTATTTCCATAGATATGTCCAGGGTCGGACTGGCCCACCGGAGAACCGGAGGATTCTCCGGTGGGCCCAGGCTCTGACACCTGCTGGCATGCAGTGCCCAGGGCCCCCACTGCTCCAGGGGCCCCCAGCAAGTGGGGTGTCGCTAATAGCACACACCACGCAGCTGCTATGGGGCTCCCGGTACCAGCGGAGAAGCAGCGGGTGACAGGAAGCCTAAGCCTGTCCCCGCTGCTAAAGTGAAATGAATATTCACGCTTCCCCACGCCCCCATGGGCGTGGAGAGGAGTGAATTCATTTAATTATAATAGGGGGCAGCGTTTGTCGCAAACTGCGGCTAAACACTGCCCGCTATGCAGAGCCCGCAGACCAGGGGCTCCCCCCGCCGCTCCCTCATGGGCCCCCAGCTCACACGGCTGCTATGGGGCCGTAAGCCAGGGGTCCCGGCGCCAACGCCGCCCCCCAGTGCTCGTTAATGGGGAGAGAGCGTCAGATGACGCTCCCTCTCCCATGATTCCCCTCGCCGCTGACACACAGCAGGGGCGCGATGACGTCACTTCATCGCGCACCTGCTGTGTGAGGCCGACAGCAGCGCAGCTCCTGACATCGGAGCAGAGCCGCTGCTGGAGTCAGCGTGGGAGCGAGGAGGAGAGGTGAGTATTGTGCTTTTTTTGTTATTGAGTCCTGGTTGTATGGGGGGGGGCTGAGCTGCACGATGCCCTATGGGGCAAGGGGGGGTGAGCTGCATGAAGCCCTATGGGGCAAGGGGGGAAGGTGAGCTGCATGATGCCCTATGGGGCGGGGGGGAAGGTGAGCTGCATGATGCCCTATGGGGCAAGGGGGGAGGGTGAGCTGCATGATGCCCTATGGGGCAGGGGGGAGGGTGAGATGCATGATGCCCTATGGGGCTAGGGGGAGGTGAGCTGCATGATGCCCTATGGGGCAAGGGGGGTGAGCTGCATGATGACCTATGGGGCAAGGGGGGGTGAGCTGCATGATGCCCTATAGGGGGAGTGAGCTGCCTGATGCCCTATGGGGGGAGTGAGCTGCCTGATACCCTATGGGGAGTGAGCTGCCTGATACCCTATGGGGGGAGTGAGCTGCCTAATGCCCTATGGGGGAGTGAGCTGCCTAATACCCTATGGGGGGAGTGAGCTGCATGATGCCCTATGGGGGGTGAGCTGCATGATGCCCTATGGGGAGGGTAAGCTGCCTGATACCCTATGGGGAGGGTGAGCTGCATGATGCCCTATGGGGGGGTGAGCTGCCTGATACCCTATGGGGAGGGTGAGCTGCATGATGCCCTATGGGGGAGTGAGCTGCCTGATACCCTATGGGGAGGGTGAGCTGCATAATGCCCTATGGGGCGGTGAGCTCCCTGATACCCTATGGGGCAAGGGGGGAGGGTGAGCTGCATGATGCCCTATGGGGCAAGGAGAGGAGGGGGGGTGAGCTGCATGCCCTATGGGGCTAGGGGGAGGTGAGCTGCATGATGCCCTATGGGGCAAGGGGGGGTGAGCTGCATGATGACCTATGGGGCAAGGGGGGGGTGAGCTGCATGATGCCCTATAGGGGGAGTGAGCTGCCTGATGACCTATGGGGGGAGTGAGCTGCCTGATGCCCTATGGGGGGAGTGAGCTGCCTGATACCCTATGGGGGGAGTGAGCTGCCTAATACCCTATGGGGGAGTGAGCTGCCTAATACCCTATGGGGGGAGTGAGCTGCATGATGCCCTATGGGGGGGTGAGCTGCATGATGCCCTATGCGGAGGGTGAGCTGCCTGATACCCTATGGGGAGGGTGAGCTGCATGATGCCCTATGGGGGAGTGAGCTGCCTGATACCCTATGGGGAGGGTGAGCTGCATAATGCCCTATGGGGCGGTGAGCTCCCTGATACCCTATGGGGAGGGTGAGCTGCCTGATACACTATGGGGGGAGTGAGCTGCCTGATACCCTATGGGGAGGGTGAGCTGCATGATGCCCTATGGGGGGAGTGAGCTGCCTGATACCCTATGAGGGGAGTGAGCTGCCTGATACCCTATGGGGGGGGGGAGTGAGCTGCATGATGCCCTATGGGGGGGAGCTGTATGATGCCCTACGAGGGTGAGCTGCATGATACCCTATGAGAGGGGGCAGCGTGATACCCTATGAGGGGGCTACATTATATTCCATGAAGGGGCTGCATTATATCTTATGAGGGGGGTTGCACTATACTCTAAGGGGGCTACATTATACCCTATGGGGGGCTGCATTATACTCTGAGGCTGGTTGCATTATATTCTATGGGGGGGGCTACATTATATTCTATAGGGGGCTGCATTATATTCTGTGAGGGGGATACATTGTACCCTATGAGGGGGCTACCCCAACCCCTGCTACACAATTAAGACGTGTACTACCTTATATTATACCCTGATATTAGCATGTTTTACCACACAATTGGTGGTCTTGTATTTATTTCTATGTAGCTACATAGTGGGCCCCAAGAGTGATTTTCTCTGGTGGGCCCAAGGTGCTCCAGTCCGACGCTGGATATGTCCATATCCATGTTTCTAAACCCCTTCACCCCTGGAGCTTTTTTGTTTTCGTTTATCGCTCCCCTTCTATCCAGAGCCATAATTTTTCCGTCAATATAGCCATGTGAGGGCTTGTCTTTTGCGGGACAAGTTCTACTTTTGAACGACATCATTGGTTTTAGCATGTCGTGTAACAGAAAATGTGAAAAAAATTCAAAGTGCAATGAAATTGCAAAAAAAAGTGCAATCCCACACTTGTTTTTTGCTTGGCTTTTTTGCTAGGTTCACTAAATGCTAAGGCTGTGTTTACACATTGCGGATTTGATTCCAGATCCGCAGCGTTTTTTGCCGCACTGAATTGCATCAAATCCGCAGTGTAGTGCACAACCAATGTAAGTCTATGGGAGCCGCAGACTTGTTGTGCACATGCTGCGGAAAAAGCCGCACCGAAATGCAGCTTTTTTTTCTCGCAGCATGTCACTTCTTTTATGTGGAACTGCAGCGTTTCTGCACCTTTAGACTTTCATTGAGTTGGGCACATCCGTAGCAAAACCACAGATGTAAAAAAGATCTGCAGTTTTGCTGCGGATGTGGGTCCGAGAAACGCTGCAGCTCGGGAGGATGGAAGTGTGTGGGCGGTGACGGTGTGCGTGTATGTGTGCGGGCGGGGTCTGCGGGCTGTTCGGATGTGTGCAGCGCTGTGCGGGACTGTTCAGGTGTGTGCGGGGTCTGCGGGCTGTTCGGATGTGTGTGGGACTGTTCAGATGTGTACAGCCCTGTGCTGGACTGTTTGTGTGTGTGCGGGGCTGTTCGGGTGTGTGCGGGGCTGTTCGGGTGTGTGCGGGACTGTTCCGGTGTGTGCGGGGCTGTGCAGGGGGTCTTTTGGGGTGTGTGTGCAGGCATCATCTGATGGGACTAAAAGTACGCAGCATCCAATCTGTAGCTCATTCGGACAGTGGACACACACCCTACGCTATCCATACATCTATCAATAGATATATCTATCCAGACACATCTACAGATAGATATATGAATAGATAGATGTATGCATCTATAGATCTATCTATATGTAGATCTGTCCATCCATTTCATCTATCATCTATATGTCTGTCTATCTGTGTGTTTAATGGAGTGTGGGTTGGACAAATGTAAAAGAGGAGGTTGGACAATAATGACATCACAAATCTTTTTCTTTTGTTCAATAATACATCTTTATTTAGCTTTCAAAAATGCACCAAAACGCCTAAAAACCGTGCAAAAACCGCACCAAAAGCGAATTAAAAAATGCACCAAAACCGTGCAAAAAACTGCATAAAAAACGCATCAAAACTGAAAAAAAAGCATCAAAACTGCACCAAAATTGCATCAAAACTGCACCAAAAACTGAATCAAAACTGCGCCAAAACCGCACCAAAAACTGTATCAAAACCGCACCAAAAACTCCATCAAAACCGCACCAAAACTGCAAAACTGCACCAGGTTTTGATGCAGTTTTTGGTGCAGTCTTGATGCAGTTTTTGGTGCAGTCTTGATGCAGTTTTTAGTGCAGTTTTTATGCTTTTTTTGGTGCGGTTTTAATGCCGTTTTTGGAAATAAGTAAATAAACGGAAAATGTGCATGATTTGAATGGAAACATGCATGAAAAAACGGATTCCAAGGCCAGATTCATCATTTCACAGCTCAGTTTCATACGTTTTTTTGCCTGATCCGTCACTGTGCGTTTTTTCGCCGGACAGAAAAAACGTTCCTCTGTATGTGTTTTCCATCCAGCGGAAACAGCTTTTTTGACGGATCCGGCAAAAAACGGATGAAACGTGTGGCCATCAGGCGCAATCCGGCGCTAATACAACTCTATGACAAAAAAACGGATCCGGCGGAAAAAAATGGATCCGTTTTTTTCAAAACTCGCCGGATTGTGCCTCACGGCAAAAACCTGATGTGTAAAAGCAGCCAAATATATGGATAGATACATCTATGTATCTATAGATATATCTATCTATAAATATTTCTATAGATAGATATATCCATAGATATATAATAGAAAGGCCAATGTTTCTAAGGCCTCTTTCACACTAGCGTCGTGCACTGCACGTCGCAATGCGTCGTTGTGGAGAAAAAACACGTCCTGCAAAGTTGTCTGCAAGATGCATTTTTTCTCCATAGACTTTTATTAGGGACGCAGCGCGACGGCCCCTTACCGATGCTAGTGTGAAAGCAGCCTAAGGCTACTTTCACACTTGCGTTTTTAGCAATCCGTCTTTTTGGGAAAAAACGGATCCTGCAAATATGCTCGCAGGCTGCGTTTTTTACCCATAGACTTGTATTAGTGACGGATGGCCACACGTCGCGTCCTTTGTGCAACGGATGCGTCGTGTTTTGGCGGACCGTTGGCACGAAAAAACTTTAAAGTTAACTTTTTTTGTCCGTCGCGTCCGCCATTTTCTACCGGGCATGCGCGGCCAAAACTCCGCCTCCTCCTCCCCGGACTTCAGAATGGGCAAGGGGTATGCGTTGAAAAACTGCATCCGCTGCGCATGACGTGCACAAATTTCACAACATGCGTCAGTACGTAGGCCCGACGCATAGCGATGGACCCGTACGACGCAAGTGCGAAAGAGGCCTTAATGAGCATTTAATTTAATTAAAAAATGGAAAAAAATGGCTTGGGCTCCCGCGCAATATTCTGCGCCAGAGGGGGAAAGCCGACGGCCGGGGGCCAATATTTGTAGCCTGCTATGAATATCAGCCCGCAGCTGTCTGCGTAGCCTTTACTGGCTATTAAAATAGGGGGACCACCAAAAAAAATGACGTGGGGTCCCCCTATATTTTATAGCCAGAAAGGCTACGCAGACAGCTGCGGGCTGATATTCATAGCCTAGAGAGGGGCCATGGATATTGGTCCCCCCCGGCTACAAATACCAGTCCGCAGCCACCCCAGAGATGGCGCATCTGTGATGCGCCAATTCCGGCACTTAGCCCCTCTCTTCCCACTCCCGTTTAGCGGTGGGATATGGGGTAATAAGGGGTTAATGTCACCTTGCTATTGCTATCCATTATTAATCCAATAGTAATAAAGGGTTAATAAAACACACACACACATTAGGAAAAATGTATTTTAATATTCTTCATTTAACCATACTTACCATACTTCAGCGCCTGCAAAAAACGTAAAATAATAAACCGTATACTACCTGTCCGCCGTAGTCCAAATAATAACGAGTGTCCCACGACAATCTCCCTTATAGAACAGTGACATCGGGTGATGTCACTGCTCTATAGGACCCTCAGTGACACACTGACAGGAGACAATGGCTCCTGCAGTGCATCACTGAGGTTACTAATGTTCAAAGTCTTACTTTATGGCAAAAAGCTGCATGGGAATATTTCTCATACAGCAATGCCATAAAGTGAGACTAGGGACTATTTTCTCACAGGGGCGTAGGAATGCATTGTGAGGAATACATTGTGGAAGGATACCTTCCATCATTGTGTTCCTGGAGTCCCTGTAGAGCAGTCGCATCAGCAGATGCTCCTGCTCTCCACGGGAGATCGTCGAGGGACACTCGTTTTAATTGGATTTCTGCGGATCAGGGAGTATATTGGTTGTTTATTATTTTTATATTTTTTACAGATGACAATGGCTTCGGGGATCAAGGTGACAAGTGATGGTGAGTATGTACTCTGTTACATGTACTGTATGTCTGTATGTATGTTGTATGTATGTACGTACTGTATGTGGCATGTTGCATGTCACATGTTGCATGTCGTCGCATGTTGCCGCAGGGTGCATGGCGCATTTCGTCGCATGGCGCATGTCGTCGCATGGCGCATGTCGTTGCATGGTGCATGTCATATGTTGCATGTCGTCGCATGGTGCATGTCGTCGCATGGTGCATGTCATATGGTGCATGTCGCCGCATGGTGCATGGTGCATGTCGCATGGTGCATGTCGCATGGTGCATGTCATCGCATGGTGCATGTCTGCCGCATGTTGCCGCATGGTGCATGTCGCCGCATGGTGCATGTCGCCGCATGGTGCATGTCGTCGCATGGTGCATGTCGTCACATGGTGCATGTCCCAGCATGGTGCATGTCCCAGCATGGTGCATGTCATCGCATGGTACATGTCGCATGTCATCGCATGGTGCATGTTGCATGTCGTAGCATGGTGCATGTCATTGCATGGTACATGTCGCATGTCGTCACATGGTGCATGTTGGATGTCGTCGCATGGTGCATGTCGTCGCATGGTGCATGTCGTATGTTGCATGTTTTCGCATATCGCATGGTGCATGTTGTCACATGGTGTATGTATGTATGTATGTACTGTATATGTGTATTTTTTTTTTTCATTCAACACATTAGCCGGATGATGGGACTACTACTGTCCCATCATTGGCTAATGTGTCACTCACTGTCACTGTAGCAGGCAGAGCCCGATGGGACTTGTAGTCCCATCGGACGATGCCTGCACACAGAGACACACACACACCCCAAAGACCACCCCCCCAGCAGACCCCAGCACATACCGGCGCCGGCCCGCACAGCACCGGCGTCGGCCCGCACAGCACCGGCGTCGGCCCGCACAGCACCGGCGTCGGCTCGCACAGCACCGGCGTCGGCCCACAGAGCACCGGCGCCGGCCTGCAGAGCACCGGCGCCCGCACAATCATCCCTGCCTAGCCCCGCCCACACATCCCTGCCTTGCCCCCCCCAGCACAGGCCTGCAGCCACCAGCCCCGCCCACAACCCAGTCACTCTTGATGAGTGACTGCTGACTGTGAGGCTGGCTCACGCCCTGCTACTGACGTCACGTCAATTTCCAGAGTCTGGAAATTGACGTGACGTCAGCGGAAATAAGCGGCGGCTGCAGCCTGGGGGTCACGTGACCCGGACTCAGCCGCCGGAATAGCGCCTCTCACAGGCAAAAACGGCAACGGAAGGTAATTACACAATTCATCAGGGGCCCCGGGGGGATACATTGGGGGGTTAATTGAAAGTAGTGGACAACCCCTTTAAGGCACAGAGTGTCTTGTCACTTGTTGTATTCACAAACTGATCAACAGAAAGTGCTTTTGGCACGGCATGAGCTGTAACAAAGTGGATGAATTCTTCAATGGAGGAATGCACAGGTAAATTATCATTCGTAAGATGTCTTGAGAGATAATCAGCCGGATTGCTGTATTTTCCAGGTTTGTGAACAATTTTGTAATTATAGTCCTGTAGACGTAGACCCCATCGTTCAATCCGTGCCGGCATTTTAGCTCTGGGATTTCCAAAAATTGTAAGGAGGGCTTGATGATCTGTGACAATAGTGAAGGGAGCTCCATAGAGAAATAAGTGAAAGTGTTCACATCCCCAGATGACTGCCAAGCTTTCTTTTTCAGGTTGCGAATACTTTCAGTGCTTGTTAAGCTTTTACTTGCATAAGAAATGATGTGGGGACTTTGATTGTCATCCTTGTATTGTGCTAAAATTGCACCCAGTCCCACGGGACTGGCATCCACAATCAGTTCGGTTCGAAGAGCTGGATCAAAATAGGCCATGGTGGTTGTTGAGCAGAGTTCATTTTTAATTGTTTCAAAAGAGGCCTGACAGTCTTGGGACCATTGAAAAATGCAATTTTGTTTCGTAAGTTCCCTTAATGGAGTGCTGATTGTCGAAAAATTTGGAATATATCCAGCACAGTAGCTTGCCATTCCAAGAAAAGAGCGCACTTCACTGGCATTCTGTGGAATTGAAGCTGCTCTGATGGATTCCACTTTCTTGGGATCAGGTCGTACTCCTTCCGCCGAGAAAATGTGACCATAGAACTCCAATGAATTTTTATCAAATTCGCATTTTTCTTTGTTTAAAGTGAGTCCAGCAGAGAGCAGACATTCAAAGATAGCATATAGAGCACAATTATGTTCAGCTTGAGTTTTCCCAAAAACCAGTATGTCATCACTGTAATTAAAGGCATTTGGAATATGTTGAATGACGCTCCTTATCGTATCTTGAAAAATTTCCGCTGCTGAGCAGACCCCAAACGTCAATCTTTTGTATCTTCTGAGACCCACATGGGTGGAAAATGTTGTTAAGTATCTGGATTCTGGACTCAATTCTAGTTGATGATAGCCCTTATTGAGGTCGAGCTTTGAAAAAACGGTTGCTCCATTTAATAAATGAATAATGTCATCAATTGTGGGTCAGATGTGTCTTTCCCTTTGAATAGCAGTGTTGGGCAGGCGCATGTCAACACACAGTCTCACCTGCTCTGGAGTCTTTGGTTTTGGAACTACCACAAGTGGAGAGACACACGGAGTGGGACCAGAAACAGTTTCTATGACATCATCATCCATGAGTAATTGGAGTTCCTTTTCTACCTTCTTTAGGCTGACTCACACATAACGATATCGTTAACGATATCGTTGCAACGTCACGCTTTTGGTGACGTAGCAACGATCCCGCTAACGATCTCGTTATGTGTGACAGCGAACAACGATCAGGCCCCTGCTGGGAGATCGTTGGTCGATGGGAATGATCAGGACCATTTTTTGGTCGCTGATCACCCGCTGTCATCGCTGGATCGGCATGTGTGATGCCGATCCAGCGATGTGTTCACTTGTAACCAGGGTAAATATCGGGTTACTAAGCGCAGGGCCGCGCTTAGTAACCCGATATTTACCCTGGTTACCATTGTAAAAGTTAAAAAAAAAAAACAAAAAACAGTACATACTCACATTCTGATGTCTGTCACGTCCCCCGGCGTCCACAGGGTTAAAACTGCTTTCGCAAGAGCGCTGCTAATGCACGCGCTTCCCTGCACTGACTGTGTCAGCGCCGGCCGTAAAGCAAAGCACAGCGGTGACGTCACCGCTGTTACTGCCGGCGCTGACACATTCAGTGCAGGGAAGCGCGTGAATTAGCAGCGCTCTTGCCGAAAGCAGTTTTAACCCTGTGGACGCCGGCAGGGGATGTGACAGATATCAGAATGTGAGTATGTAGTGTTTTTTTTTTTTTACTTTTACAATGGTAACCAGGGTTACTAAGCGCGGCCCTGCATTTAGTAACCCGATGTTTTCCCTGGTTACCCGGGTGCTGCAGGGGGACTTCGGCATCGTTGAAGACTGTTTCAACGATGCCGAAGTCGTTCCCCTGATCGTTGGTCGCTGGAGAGCGCTGTCTGTGTGACAGCTCCCCAGCGACCACACAGCGACTTACCAACGATCACGGCCAGGTCGTATCGCTGGTCGTGATAGTTGGTAAGTCGTTTAGTGTAACTCCAGCTTTTCTCAGGTGAAATGGAATACGCCTGTGAGCCTGGGCTACTGGACGAACACTGTCATCCACATGAAGATGCACTTGAGAGTCCTTTAATTTTCCTAATCCACTAAATAGGGAGGGAAAACTGTTCACCATGGCTTGTACATCCAGGTCCGCAGGGTCAGTTATGGTATGAACAATCTGGATGAGTCCTAGCTTCAAGGCAGTGTGATAGCTGAGAAGACAGCCTCCCGATCCTTGTAATGTGTGAAAAGTGGTTTTCTGCCTATTTTCTTTATAGCTAAGTTCAGCATCAAATTCTCCCATTGTATCTAGAGGTGTTTTAGATCCATATGGAAAGATTTTAGTATGAACTTGCTGTAAGACTGTCACGGGGAGACTAGGTGGGCAAGAGCTAATAACCCGGGCCCCTGCAATTTCCCTCAGACTAGGGAAATCCTGACTGACCCTCTACCTAGAGTTTACACTGATGGTGTGCATGTCTAGGCCTCGACCCTCGCCCCTCGCCCTGTCTCCTGTTTCAACCCTAGGCTGAAACCACCGCCCACCACCCAGTGAAAAGATCATACACCAATACCCACAGTTAGAACAGACAAGGATAGCGGAAAATATACACCACGCCGCAGTCACTCAGGAATACACTATAAATGCGCAGGCAAAATAAATACAAATATAGGAAGGAGTAAATAAGACAAAGGGAAATACACCACCAGCGACGATACTCCAACTACTAGCTCACCACTCCAGACCGAGATAACAACGCACAAGACATAAGCTATAATCGGCGACGCCCAATGTTCAGGAGAACTATTTAAAGGCAATGGGCATGGCCCAGCTTCCAATCCGAGCATCAGGTAAATTAACCCCGGACCAGCTAGATAAAATCTAGCCGACGCCAATGAGCACATAGTGGTCAAAAGCGGAATTACCGCTGTCTGTCGAACGACCTGGTCTGAACAGCGTCCGACATGACAGTACCCCGCCTTCTACGAGGGACCCCCAGGGCCCTCACAGCTTATAGGGCCCGGCTTGTCTGGATGGCGACGGTGAAAAAACCTGACCAGCCGATCCGCATGAATGTCCGAGGCTGGTACCCAGGACCTCTCCTCAGGCCCATAACCACGCCAGTGTACCAAGTACTGTAAAGTGCGGCGCACTACGCGAGAATCAACCACCTTGGAGACTTCAAATTCCAAATTACCATCCACCAAGACTGGAGGTGGCATAGGCGCCGCGTCCACAGAACCCACCACCTTCTTTAAAAGAGACCTGTGGAACACGTTGTGTATCTTATACACCGTGGGAAGCTCCAATCGGTACGCTACTGGGTTAATGATGGCGGTGACCCTAAATGGACCAATAAACCGTGGACCCAATTTAAGGGATGGTATTTTGAGTCTTATGTTTTTTGTGGATAACCACACCCAGTCATCCACACTCAGGTCCGGACCTGGCACACGTCTACTGTCAGCCACACGTTTGTACCTAGCACCCACACTCAACAGGCGCTGTTTAACTCTCCTCCAGACTGATGACAATTGTGCTCCTAACTGGTCCTCCTCCGGAACGCCGGAAGAGCCCCTCTGACTCAAAGTACAAAATTGAGGATGTAGCCCGTAAACACCAAAAAACAGAGACTCCCCAGTCGACTCCTGGCGGTGATTATTGATGGCAAACTCAGCCAAAGGAAGAAAGGTAGACCACTCCTCCAGTCTACAGCGTAAGAACTGAACCAGACAAAGCAGCGTAAGAACTGTTCCAAATTTTGGTTCATACGCTCAGTCTGACCATTTGACTGAGGATGAAACGCCGATGAATGAGACAACTTGATCCCCAGCCGTGAGCAAAATGCTTTCCAAAATTTTGCCACAAACTGAGTACCCCTATCAGACACGATGTCAGACGGAACCCCATGAAGTCTGACCACCTCCTGCACAAATACCTGAGCCAGAGTCTTAGCGTTAGGCAACGAAGGCAAAGACACAAAGTGCGACATTTTTGAAAACCGATCAACAATCACCAAGATGACCGTGTTCCCAGCTGAGGAGGGCAAATCAGTGATGAAATCCATGGAGATTTCCGTCCATGGCTTAACTAGGTACCTCAAGAGGAAGTAGTGTGCCAACAGGACGGGAGCGGGGCATCTTAGCCCTAGCGCACGTGGTACAAGCTGACACGTATGAGACCACGTCCTGTCGGATCTTGGGCCACCAAAACCGACGTGACACCAACTCCAAGGTACCTCTAACCCCTGGGACAGCATCATGATGCTCCACCAAAACCTTTAAGCGGAGATGAAGGGGTACAAAAGATTTGTTGATGGGAAGCTCAGCTGGTTGCTCCTCCTGAGCCTCGGCAATCTCAGCCTCAACCTCGGTAGTGAGAGCTGAAACCACAACACCCTTTTGGAGAATGGGTACTGGATCTTCCCGAGGTTCTCCCCCCGGAAAACATTTGGACAGAGCATCCGCCTTAGTGTTTTTAGACCCCGGTCTGTAAGTGACAACAAAATTGAACCGCGTGAAAAACAATGCCCAGCGAGCCTGCCTGGGGGTCAGACGCTTGGCTGACTCCAAATACAGCAGATTCTTATGATCGGTAATAACAGTAACCTGATGTACCGACCCCTCCAAGAAGTGTCGCCATTCCTCAAAGGCCAACTTGATTGCCAACAACTCCCAGTTGCCGATATCGTAGTTACGTTCGGCGGACGACAGTTTCTTGGAGAAATAGGCGAAAGGACACAAGTCACTCAAAGATGAGCCTTGTGATAGTACCCCCCCACACCCACCTCAGACGCATCGACTTCCACAACAAAAGGTTTTGATACGTCTGGCTGCACAAGAATGGGGGCTGAAACAAAACTGTTCTTAAGAAATTCAAATGCGCGCACAGCAGCCTCAGGCCAAACGGAGAAATTGGTACCCCTTTTAGTCATGTCAGTTAGCGGTTTAGCAATGATGGAAAAATCCTTGATACATTTCCTATAGTAGTTAGAAAACCCAAGGAACCGCTGAAGTGCTTTTAGGTTATCAGGCTGTTCCCAATGCAGCACCGCTTGCACCTTAGCGTCGTCCATTTTAAAACCAGAAGCAGACACAATATAACCCAAGAAAGGCAACTCTTGAACAGAAAATACACATTTCTCAAGTTTAGCATACAGCTTATTCTCTCTGAGAAGCTGTAACACCTGCCTGACGTGATCTAAATGAGTATCACGGTCGCAAGAATATATGAGAATGTCATCTAGGTACACGATAAAGAATTTCCCCAAAACATGTGAAAACACATCATAAATGAAATGTTGGAATACTGCAGGTGCCTTAGTCAACCCAAATGGCATCACCAAATTTTCAAAATGACCCTCAGGGGTATTAAAAGCCGTCTTCCACTCATCACCTTGACGGACTCTTATGAGGTTGTACGCCCCCCTGAGGTCAAGCTTGGTAAACCACTTCGCACCTGCCACCTGGTTGAACAAATCTGGTATTAGAGGCATAGCGTATGGATCACGAACTGTAATCTGGTTCAATTCCCTGAAATCCAAACACGGGCGTAATCCGCCATCTTTCTTCTTCATGAAGAAGAACCCTGCTGCCACAGGCAAGGATGAAGGCCTGATGTGCCCTTTGCTCAAACTTTCAGCAATGTAATCCTTTAATGCTTGTCTCTCCGGACCGGAGATGTTAAACATCCTTGCTTTAGGCAACTTGGCCCCTGGTTTAAATCTGATAGTACAGTCATAGGGGCGATGTGGCGGCAACTCTGAACAACCCTTCTCAGAGAACACATTTACAAAATCCAGAAGTGATTCCGGAACGCTTGAAGTCACAGCAGACACACATGTGGCCAGGCAATTCTCCTGGCAGAATTCTCTCCACTGAATTATGTCCTGAGTTTTCCAGTCAATTACCGGGTTGTGCATAGACAACCATGGAAAACCCCAAACCACCTGAGCAGGAAGATTCCTGAGCACCTTGCATGTAACCTGCTCGGAATGTAGAACCCCAATGTGGAGTTTCACCTCAGCTACAAATTCAGTAATCTCCCCCTGTGAGAGAGGAGCAGCATTGATGGTGACCACGCGGATAGGATGAGGCAGTTTTTCAATCCTAAAACCTGCTGTGCGCGCAAACTCCTCATCAATGAGATTTGTGGCTGAACCACTATCCACAAAAACAGTAATTGGCAGCTCACTGCCAGCGATTATAACCTTAGCAGGGAGCATGCATTGAGAAACCACCATGGAGGATATACATAAGCTCAGATTGGTCTCCTCCACACCCTCTGAGCTTAGAAGTTTTCCGCCGTTGCGTTTTTCTTAGACAGTAGAGGACAGATGTTAATAAAATGACCAGTCTTACCGCTGTAAAAACAGGCTCCCTGCTTCCTGAGCTCAGGGGCTCGACACTTCACATGTGACACCCCTGCGATTTGCATAGGCTCCATGGGCTCACCTGCAGCAACCACACGTGAACCTGTTGTGAACTCTGTTTTTGGGCTCCCTCTTACGATACGATACGATACGATACACTTTATTGATCCCGTGGGAAATTATGGTATCACAGCAGCACAACTTACATCATAAGAATCATAAAATGAATTACTTAATTGACATGACAGTGTAGTTGACAGAAGGACATTATACATTAGAATAGGACATACACCGCAGGTAAACTGAAAAGTAGAAGGAATAAAGCAGACATTCACCTTGATGATTTAACCCTAATGTTATTGTTGTACATTCCCATCGCAGTTGGCACAAACGATTTCCTATATTTTTCCTTCTTACACCTCAGAAGTATTAGCCGGTTACTGAAGGTGCTCTTCTGTCTCATGAATAGCTCATATAGTGGATGTGCATTATTGTTCATGATTGCCATACACTTTTTCAGAGTTCTTCTCTCCACTACCTCCTCAAGAGAGTCCAGATTGCAGCCCACAGCAGAGCTTGCCTTCTTGATAATCTTATTCAGCTTATTAGCATCAGAGGCCCGCACACTATTACCCCAGCATATGATTGCAAAAAAGATGGCACTTGCCACCACAGACTGGTAGAACATTTCTAACATTTTGCTGCACACATTATGCTGCATTATTATTATTATTATTATTATTATTACACAATATGCACATTATGCTGCACACACATCTTGTGGTCACAACTGGTACTGTGTGAGTGCTGTCTTTGGGCTCCCTCTGGTGGCTCTTTGTGTCATTCTTCAGGTCTGAGGCTTGATCAGCTGTCTCGTTATCTGTTAGCTGGTTTCCTATTTAGTTCACCTGGACTCTCAGTTGTTGCCTGCTGTCAATGTCTTCAGTGCTATTTTGGAGCTCTCCTGCAGTCCTTCGTTATCAGTCTCTTCAAGAGAAGCTAAGTTTCTGTTTGTTCATTTTTTGATCATCAGTGTTCAATATGTTTCTTGGTTTATTATCTGTCCTTGTCCAGCTTGCTAATATGTGATTTCCTCGCTTGCTGGTAGCTCTAGGGGGCTGAGTTTCTCCCCTCACACCGTTAGTTGGTGTGGGGGTTCTTGAATTCTCAGCGTGGATATTTTGTATAGGGTTTTCTACTGACCGCACAGTTTCCTATCTGTCTTCTGCTATCTAGTATTAGCGGGCCTCATTTGCTGAATCTGTTTCATTTCTACGTTTGTATTTTCCCCTTACCTCACCGTTATTATTTGTTGGGGGCTTTCTATATCTTTGGGGTTATTTCTCTGAGGCAAGTGAGGTCTTACTTTCTTTCTCTCTAGAGGTAGCTAATTTCTCAGGCTGCGTCGAGACGTCTAGGAATTTAGGCACGTTCACCGGCTACCTTTAGTGTGTTTGGTTAGGATCAGGTTTTGCGGTCAGTCCAGTTACCACCTCCCTAGAGCTCGTGTCTATGTTCATAAACTTAGCTAGTCCGTTTTGTGATCCTCAGCCACTAGGATCATAACAGTACAGCAGGCCGAAAAGTGTTTAATGCATCGCAGAAGTGGGATAAGAGAAGCCCTGAGTACAATTTTTTTTTTCCTCTCTATCTTTGCTGCAGTCTGTCCAGCTTCTCTCATCCCCTTAATCTCTGGGTGGTTTTGTGTTCAGCTGCAGACATGGATATTCAGAGTCTGACTTCTAGTGTGGATCATCTTGCTGCAAGGGTGCAAAGCATTCAGGATTTTGTTGTTCATAGCCCTATGTCAGAGCCTAAAATACCTATTCCTGAGTTGTTTTCTGGAGATAGATCTAGGTTTCTGAATTTTAAGAATAATTGTAAATTATTTCTATCTTTGAGACCTCGTTCCTCTGGTGATTCCGCTCAGCAAGTTAAAATTGTTATCTCCTTGTTACGTGGCGACCCTCAAGATTGGGCTTTCTCTCTGGTGCCAGGAGATCCTGCATTGCTGAATGTGGATGCGTTTTTTCTGGTGCTTGGACTGCTTTATGAGGAACCTAATCTTGAGAACCAGGCAGAAAAGGCCTTGCTGGCTCTTTCTCAGGGCCAGGATGAAGCTGAGGTGTATTTTCAAAAATTTCGGAAATGGTCGGTGCTTACTCAATGGAATGAGTGTGCCCTGGCTGCAAATTTCAGAGAAGGTCTTTCTGAAGCCATTAAGAATGTTATGGTGGGGTTCCCCACGCCTGCAAGTCTGAATGACTCAATGGCTTTGGCCATTCAGATTGATCGGCGTTTGCGGGAGCGCAAATCTGCGCACCATCTGGCGGTGTTTTCTGAACAGAGACCTGAGTCTATGCAATGTGACTGAGTTCTGACCAGAATTGAGAGGCAAAATCATAGACGTCAAAATGGGTTGTGCTTTTACTGTGGTGATTCAACTCATGTTATCTCAGCATGCTCTAAGCGCGTTAAAAAAATCGCTAAACCTGTCACCATTGGTACTATACAGCCTAAATTCATTTTGTCTGTTACTTTAATTTGTTCTTTGTCATCCTACTCGGTTATGGCTTTTGTGGATTCAGGTGCTGCCCTGAATCTGATGGATTTGTCGTTTGCCAGGCGCTGTGGTTTTGTCCTGGAGCCTTTGGAATTCCCTATTCCACTGAGGGGAATTGATGCTACACCATTGGCTGAGAATAAGCCTCAATATTGGAAAGTAGTTTTATTTAGCCAAAAAACAGCAACGTTTCGGCCCCAAAGGCCTTTATCAAGCATGCTTGATAAAGGCCTTTGGGGCCGAAACGTTGCTGTTTTTTGGCTAAATAAAACTACTTTTTTATACTACACACCTGGATGGAGCGCTGTTCTTCTATTGCCTGAGATTTCTACGGTCCTGGATGGTTCCCTGGACACGGACGGGCGCTCCAGGTAGTGAGTGCTGTCAGCCTTCTGCCTATTGCTAAGCCTCAATATTGGACTCAAGTGACCATTTGCATGACTCCTGTGCATCAGGAGGTGATTCGCTTTCTTGTGCTGCATAATTTGCATGATGTTGTCGTGTTGGGTCTGCCATGGCTGCAGGCCCATAATCCAGTTCTGGATTGGAAAGCTATGTCTGTGTCAAGTTGGGGTTGCCAGGGGATTCATGGCGATGCTCCTTTGGTATCAATTGCTTCTTCCACTCCTTCTGAGGTCCCTGAGTTTTTGTCGGACTACCAGGATGTATTTGATGAGCCTAGATCCGGTGCCCTGCCTCCTCACAGGGATTGTGATTGTGCTATAAATTTGATTCCTGGTAGTAAGTTCCCTAAGGGACGACTTTTTAATTTGTCTGTACCAGAACATGCCGCAATGCGGAGCTATATAAAGGAGTCTTTAGAGAAGGGACATATTCGCCCGTCCTCCTCCCCTCTTGGTGCAGGATTCTTTTTTGTGGCCAAGAAGGATGGTTCTCTGAGACCTTGTATAGATTATCATCTTCTAAATAAAATCACGGTCAAATTTCAGTATCCTTTGCCATTGTTGTCTGATCTGTTTGCTCGGATTAAAGGGTCCAGTTGGTTCACCAAGATAGATCTTCGTGGTGCGTATAACCTTGTGCGCATTAAGCAGGGGGATGAATGGAAAACAGCATTTAATACGCCCGAAGGCCATTTTGAGTACTTGGTGATGCCTTTTAAACTCTCTAATGCTCCTTCTGTGTTCCAGTCCTTCATGCATGACATCTTCCGAGAATTTCTGGATAAATTTATGATTGTGTATCTGGATGACATTTTGGTCTTTTCTGAGGACTGGGAGTCCCATGTGAAGCAGGTCAGGATGGTATTTCAGGTCCTGCATGCTAATGCCTTATTTGTGAAGGGCTCAAAATGTCTCTTCGGAGTACAGGAGGTTTCCTTTTTGGGTTTTATTTTTTCTCCTTCTACTATTGAGATGGACCCAGTCAAGGTCCAGGCTATTCATGACTGGACTCAGCCTTCTTGGGTTTTGCTCATTTTTACCGTCGCTTCATTGCTAATTTTTCTGGTGTGGTTAAACCCTTGACGGATTTGACCAAGAAGGGTTCTAATGTAACTAATTGGTCTCCTGCGGCCGTGGAAGCCTTTCGGGAGCTGAAGCGCCGGTTTTCTTCGGCTCCAGTTTTGTGTCAGCCTGATGTCTCTCTTCCTTTTCAGGTCGAGGTTGATGCTTCTGAGATTGGAGCAGGGGCTGTTTTGTCGCAGAGAAGCTCTGATTGCTCTGTGATGAAGCCTTGTGCTTTCTTTTCAAGAAAGTTTTCGCCTGCCGAGCGGAATTATGATGTTGGTAATCAGGAGTTGTTGGCTATGAAGTGGGCATTTGAGGAGTGGCGACATTGGCTCGAGAGAGCTAAGCATCGTGTAGTGGTCTTAACTGATCACAAAAATCTGATTTATCTCGAGTCTGCCAAGCGGCTGAATCCTAGACAGGCTCGTTGGTCGTTGTTTTTCTCCCGTTTCGATTTTGTGGTCTCGTACCTGCCTGGTTCGAAGAACGTGAAGGCTGATGCTCTTTCTAGGAGTTTTGTGCCTGACTTTCCGGGAGTTTCAGAGCCGGCTGGTATCCTTAGAGAGGGAGTGATTTTGTCTGCCATTTCCCCAGATTTGCGACTAATGCTGCAGAAATTTCAGGCGGATAGACCTGACCGTTGCCCACCAGAGAGACTGTTTGTCCCAGATAGATGGACCAGCAGAGTTATTTCCGAGGTTCATTCTTCGGTGTTGGCAGGCCATCCTGGGATTTTTGGTACCAGAGATTTGGTGGCTAGGTCCTTCTGGTGGCCTTCCTTGTCGCGGGATGTGCGTTCCTTTGTGCAGTCCTGTGGGATTTGTGCTCTGGCTAAGCCTTGCTGTTCTCATGCCAGCGGTTTGCTTTTGCCTTTGCCTGTCCCGAAGAGGCCTTGGACGCACATTTCCATGGATTTTATTTCGGATCTTCCAGTATCTCAGAAGATGTCTGTCATCTGGGTGGTGTGTGATCGTTTTTCTAAAATGGTCCATTTGGTGCCCTTACCTAAGTTGCCTTCCTCCTCCGATTTGGTTCCTTTGTTCTTTCAGAATGTGGTTCGTTTGCACGGCATCCCTGAGAATATTGTGTCTGACAGAGGATCCCAGTTTGTGTCCAGATTCTGGCGATCCTTTTGTGCTAAGATGGGTATTGACTTGTCGTTCTCATCGGCTTTTCATCCTCAGACTAATGGCCAAACCGAGCGAACTAATCAGACCTTGGAAACTTATTTAAGATGTTTTGTTTCTGCTGATCAGGATGATTGGGTGACCTTTTTGCCACTGGCCGAGTTTGCCCTTAATAATAGGGCTAGTTCTGCCACTTTGGTTTCGCCCTTTTTCTGCAATTCTGGTTTTCATCCTCGTTTTTCCTCGGGCCAGGTTGAACCTTCTGACTGTCCTGGGGTTGATTCTGTGGTGGATAGGTTGCAGCGGATTTGGAACCATGTGGTGGACAATTTGAAATTGTCACAGGAGACGGCTCAGCGTTTTGCCAACCGCCGCCGCGGTGTGGGTCCCCGACTTCGTGTTGGGGATTTGGTTTGGTTGTCTTCTCGGCATGTTCCTTTGAAGGTCTCCTCTCCTAAGTTCAAGCCTCGCTTTATCGGTCCTTATAAGATTTTGGAAATCCTTAACCCGGTGTCTTTTCGTTTGGACCTTCCAGCGTCATTTGCTATTCATAATGTGTTCCATAGGTCCTTGTTGCGGCGGTACGTGGTGCCTGTGGTTCCTGCTGTTGAGCCTCCTGCCCCGGTTTTGGTTGAGGGCGAGTTGGAGTACGTAGTAGAGAAGATCTTGGATTCTCTTATCTCTAGACGTCGACTTCAGTATTTGGTTAAGTGGAAGGGCTATGGTCAGGAGGATAATTCCTGGGTTGTCGCCTCTGATGTTCATGCGGCTGATTTGGTTCATGCCTTTCACGCTGCTCATCCTGATCGCCCTGGGGGTCTTGGTGAGGTTTCGGTGACCCCTCCTCAAGGGGGGGGTACTGTTGTGAACTGTGTTTCTGGGCTCCCTCTTGTGGTCACTAATGGTATGGTATGAGTCTTGTCTTTCTGCAGGCCTGGACTTCAGCTGTTTCATTAAGCTGTGGGTGTTCCCTATTTAGTCCTCCTTAGGACTCAGTCTCTTGCCTGGTATCGATGTATTCAGTCCAATTTGGTCTCCTGATTCCTTGCCATCTGTCTCATGCAAGAAAAGCTAAGTCCTGTTTGCATACTTTGGATCATTTGCATTATCAGTGTTTTTTGTCCAGCTTACTCAAAATGTGATTCACTAGCTCGCTGGAAGCTCTAGGGTGCTGATATTCTCCCCTCACACCGTCAGTCGGTGCGGGGGTTCTTGAATATTCAGCGTGGATGTTTTTGCAGGGTTTTCTGCTGACCGCATAGTTCACTTTCTATTTTCTGCCTATCTAGATTAGTGGGCCTCACTTTGCTGAATCTAGTTCATCTCTATGTTTCTGTTTTCCTCTTACCTCACCGTTATTATTTGTTGGGGGCTTTCTACATCTTTGGGGTTAATTTCTCTGGAGGCAAGTGAGGTCTTATTTTCCCTCTAGGGGTAGTCAGTTCTCCGGCTGGCTCGAGACGTCTAGAATCAACGTAGGCACGTTCACCGGCTACTTCTAGTTGTGTGTTAGGATCAGGTTTGCGGTTAGCCCAGTTTCCACCTCCGTAGAGCAGTTCTATGTTTTTCGCAGACTTGCCGGAATACCAGAGATCCTCTACCACTAGGATCATAACAGTCTAGGAATTTAGGCACGTTCACCGGCTACCTTTAGTGTGTTTGGTTAGGATCAGGTTTTGCGGTCAGTCCAGTTACCACCTCCCTAGAGCTCGTGTCTATGTTCATAAACTTAGCTAGTCCGTTTTGTGATCCTCAGCCACTAGGATCATAACATGAACCTAAACCCTCTCCCATAGGCGGTGTCTCATGCTCCCCCTGACGCAAACGGCGATCAATGCGGACAACCAGACTCATAGCGGAATCTAGAGAAGTAGGAGTCTCGTACATCAGAAGGGCTTTTTTAACCCTTTCAGAAACACCATGAATAAGCTGACTCCGCAGCGCTGGATCATTCCACTGTGTATCAATCGCCCAGCGACGAAATTCAGAACAGTAATCCTCTGCAACTCGCTCCCCCTGGCGAATAGTGCGTATCTTAGATTCTGCTAGAGCCATTCTGTCTGGCTCATCGTAAATATTTCCAAGAAAGGAAAAAAAACTCTCCACAGAGTCAAATGCAGCAGAATCAGATGGCAAAGAAAACGCCCATGCTTGGGGATCCCCGCTTAACAATGACAACACCAGGCCCACACGCTGAGCCTCATTACCTGAGGAGATCGGGCGCATACGGAAATATAGTTTGCAAGCTTCACGAAAAGAAACAAATTTACTGCGTTCCCCAGCAAATTTTTCAGGCAAAGGAAACTTAGGCTCAGCAACTCACCCTGTCGCTCCAGCTTGCACATTAGATACTGCTAGTCCTTGTTGCTGCACTGCCCCCCTCAACTCAGTGACCTGTAGGGACAGCACCTCCAACTGGCGGGTTATGGAAGTCATGGGATCCATGACAAAAAAAAAAGGAAACCCCTTCTTTTTTCTTTTTTTTTTTGTGTTAAAGGCCGATTATAATGTCACGGGGAGACTAGGTGGGCAAGAGCTAATAAACCGGGTCCCTGCAATTTCCCTCAGACTAGGGAAATCCTGACTGACCCTCTACCTAGAGTTTACACTGATGGTGTGCATGTCTAGGCCTCGACCCTCGCCCGGTCTCCTGTTTCAACCCTAGGCTGAAACCACCGCCCACCACCCAGTGAAAAGATCATACACCAATACCCACAGTTAGAACAGACAAGGATAACGGAAAATATACACCACGCTGCAGTCACTCAGGAATACACTATAAATGCTCAGGGCAAAATAAATACAAATATAGGAAGGAGTAAATAAGACAAAGGGAAATACACCACCAGCAACGATACTCCAACTACTAGCTCACCACTCCAGACCGAGATAACGCACAAGACAGAAGCTATAATCGGCGACGCCTAATGTTCAGGAGAACTATTTAAAGGCAATGGGCATGGCCCAGCTTCCAATCCGAGCATCAGGTAAATTAACCCCGGACCAGCTAGATAAAATCTAGCTGACGCCAATGAGCATGTGCTCATTGGCGTCAGCTAGATTTTATCTAGCTGGTCTGGTCAAAAGCGGAAGTACCGCTGTCTGTCGAACGACCTGGTCTGAACAGCGTCCGACATGACAAAGACTGGCTTTGTTTTCAACTGTTCATAAGTATTGCTTTCTATGATATCCACCGAAGCTCCTGTATCTATTGTAAAGGTGATATCCGTGTTGCAGATGGTGAGTGTAATACATGGGGACTGCACTGAGCCAGTGACAGAAGTTGTGAACACATAGTTCTCAGCCACAGACATTTCTTCTATATCCTGATTTAGCATTTGTATATTTGCAGGCTTTGTCATTGGCAGAGGAGACTTGTTGGGTGCTGATTTGCAGACAACTGCAAAATGGTTCCCTTTTCCACATTTACTGCAAGTATGTCCTATAGCTGGACATTTGTTCATGTGGTGTGGGAAATCTTGTCCACATCTATAACATTTCTTCTGTTTCGGGGCTTGCTTGCCTTGTGTACTGTTATGTTTGAGATTATGCACATGTAAATTATCCCCATTCTCCATTGCAGTTGCCTGATGATCTGCTATCTCCATAGCACGGGCCATCTTGAGTAAATCATTCAGAGAGAGATCCTGCTGCAGAGCTTTACGCCTTATGTTATTAGACGAGCAGGTGACAATTACTTGAGTTAGGATTTCATCATCTACGTCAGTAAAAGCACACCCATGTGCAAGTTCTTTTAGCCGGGTGACATAGGTGTCTATGGATTCTTCTGGAAGCTGGTTAGCAATCCTGAACTTGTATCTTTCATATCTGATGTTTTGTTTAGGGTTGAAGTAGTCAGTGAGAGCTTTGGAGCAGTTGCTGTACGTGTCTGTCTCTGCTGCCGGTAATGTGCTGTATATGTCATAGACTCCTGTGCCCGCGCAATGCAGGAACACAGCCCTCTTTCTTTTCTCATCCTTAATATCTATTGCTTCCAGGAAAGTCTCAAACCGATTTAACCATTTTCTCCAGTTATGAGAGAGATTAGTAACATCAGTCATATCAAACTGTGGGAACGTGTGCAAGTATTCAGCCATGATGGAGTCTCTCAGTGGCGCTGGCATGTGAAGCAGTAAAGCAGGGGTCAGTACTCACAGTAGCAGGTGATTCAATGCCATCCTTGTTGCCAGTTGTAGCATCCACATGGTGTAAGGAATTTAAGAAAGAGTAAGCTTTAACTGTATTTTATTAGGTCTAGGGAAGTGGACCCTCTGGGTCACGGCTTCAGAGCCCCCGAGGAAGAGTGGACCAGATGATGCCACCCCTTGTACAGGGAGAGTTAGGGACAAGCCCGAGGAGGGTGAAGCTGCAACTGCCGGAGCCAAAGGGACGACTGTAGTTAGAGCACAGAGAGAATGACAGGCAGCGGGGAGACGGGACGGGACTAGTGGAGTAACTAAAATGGCGGAGGAAGCAAAGACAAGGAACTAACCGATAAGACGCTGGTACTCGAGAGATGGAGACAACGGAGCCTTTGCACTGGCCGGGAACGGCAGGAACACAGGACTGGCAGAACAAGGCAGGAGCACAGGACTAGGCAGGATTAGGCAGGAGCACGGGACTGGGCAGGATACGGCAGGAACACAGGACTTGGCAGGACACGGCAGGAACACAGGACTTGGCAGGACACGGCAGGAACACAGGACTTGGCAGGACACGGCAGGAACACAGGACTTGGCAGGACACGGCAGGAACACAGGACTTGGCAGGATACGGCAGGAACACAGGACTTGGCTGGATACGGAAGGAACACAGGACTTGGCAGGATACGGCAGGTACACGGGGATACGGCAGGAACACAGGACTGGGCTGGATACGGCAGGAACACAGGACTTGGCAGGATACGGCAGGAACACAGGACTTGGCTGGATAAGGCAGGAACACAGGACTGGGCAGGAGACAGCAAACTAAGGACGTAAGAGACACTGCGGAGATAACATGGATCAGAGCCAAGGAACCTAAGGGATTGCTGGCGGTTAACCAGCAAACGCAATAGACGCAAAGGTGTCTAAGCAGGGCAGGCGCTGGGAAGAAGTACCCGACGGGCACCGCCATATTGGAGGCGGAGCCGCCGGGTCTCGACCTCCCAGCAGCCCCAGCGACGGAAGGAGCGCATCTGCGCATGCGCGAAGCACAGGAGGGACGAGCGCCGGAAAAGCAGGAAGACAGAGAAGAGGAGGGAGCATCGGGAGCACGCCGGCCGGACAGGTAAGTATGAAAAGGCGGCGTAACAGTACCCCCTCTCTTACCCCCCCTCTCTTTAAAACTGGAAAGGAATTTTTTTAAGATCACAGGAACGTTGATGTTCTCCAGGGGTTCCCAGGACCTCTCCTCGGGACCAAAGCCCTTCCAATCGATTAAGTAGTAAGCCTTACCCTTAACAAATTTCCTAGCAAGAATATCCTTAACCTCAAAAGCAGCATCGGAAGAAATAGGAAAATGAGAATGCGACGGAGCAGAATGAAAATGATTAAAAATTGCGGGTTTGAGAAGTGAAACATGAAAAGAGTTAGGAATACATAACGAGGAGGGCAACTTCAACTTATAGGCTACATCATTAATTTGACTAGAAATCTCAAAGGGACCAATGTAACGTGGGCCAAATTTTTGAGAGGGAATCTTGAGTCTGATGTAACGAGAGGATAACCAGACTTTGTCACCTGGACGATACGGAGGAACATCTAAACGCTTTTTATCAGCATACTTTTTCATTCTGAAACTTGCTCTTTGAAGCGCCTCCTTAGCCTCCTGCCAAATTTTGGAGAATTCCACAGACAAGGAATCTGCCGCCATTACACCTGAGGTGGGGGAAACAGGGAGAGGAATGCCGGGATGTTGCCCAAAAACAATGAAAAAAGGAGATTTAGACGAAGATTCGCTAGTATGGTTATTATAAGTGAATTTTGCCCAAGGAAGAAGAGACACCCAGTCATCATGATGAGCATTAGTAAAATGGCGAAGATAAGATGTAAGAATTTGATTTACCCGCTTCACTTGACCGTTAGACTGGGGATGGTATGCAGAAGAAAAATTTTGTGATACCTTCATAAGTCCACACAGAGCTCTCCAGAAACGGGAGGTAAACTGAACTCCACGGTCGGACACGATTTGCTGAGGGAATCCATGAAGCCGAAATATCTGATGAAGAAAGACCTTTGCTAGCTCAGGAGCTGAAGGTAAACCAGGTAGAGAGATGAAGTGAGCCATCTTGGAAAATCTATCTACCACCACCAAAATTTCAGTACAATTTGAAGATTTCGGCAAATCGGTGATGAAATCCATTGCAATGTGACTCCAGGGGACCGAGGGCACAGGAAGTGGATGGAGAGGTCCAGAAGGAAGCTGTCGAGGAACTTTGTTTCTAGCACATGAAGAACAAGAGGCAACGAAATCCAGGACATCTTGCCGAAGTGAAGGCCACCAGTAATGGCGAGAAATCAGGGAGAGAGTCTTCTTGCCCCCAACATGACCAGCGAATCGGGAAGAATGACCCCTACGTAAAACTTTCAGTTTGTCATGATTGGATACGGAGGTCTTTCCCGGGGGTGTAGTGATCACCTTCAGAGGAGCCAACGAGACAATCTTAGCCGGGTCAAGAATATGTGCTGGTCTCTCCTCTTCATCCTGAGATTGAAAAGACCTTGACAGAGCGTCAGCTTTAATGTTCTTATTCCCGGGTCGGAAATGCAACTCAAAATCGAAACGTCTAAAAAACAAAGACCATCTGGCTTGTCGGGGGTTAAGCCTCTGAGCGGACTGGACATAGGACAGATTCTTGTGATCCGTAAAAATAACAAAAGGATGTACTGCCCCTTCCAGGAGGTACCGCCACTCTTCTAGAACCAATTTTATGGCCAGTAATTCCTTGTCACCTATGGAATAGTTTCGCTCCGGAGGAGAGAAAGCTTTGGAGAAAAACCTACAGGTGACAAAACGACCCGAGTTAGACCTCTGAAGTAAGACCGCTCCTGCTCCAATAGAGGATGCATCAACTTCAAGGATAAACGGTTTGTTGGAATCAGGTCGATGGAGTACTGGTGCAGAAGCAAACTCTTGCTTTAGAGTTTGGAAAGCAGCTTCGGCCTTGGCAGACCAGAGATTAGAGTTTGCCCCTTTGCGGATCAGAGCAGAAATTGGTTTGGTCAAAGAAGAAAAATGAGGGATAAACTGTTTATAGTAGTTGGCAAAGCCTAGGAATCGCTGAATAGCCTTCTCTCCTGAAGGACGTGGCCAATTTAGAACGGCCGAAACTTTTTCAGGATCCATCTTCAGACCATCTTCAGAGACAATATAACCCAGGAAAGGTACCGAGGACTGTTCGAAGACACATTTCTCTATCTTCGCTAAAAGATGATTCTGTCTTAACCATAGTAAAACTTGGCGAACATCACGCCGATGAGTGGACAAATCTGGAGAGAAGATGAGGATGTCATCCAAATAGACCACGACTCTGGTATAGAGGCAATCACGAAAGATATCGTTGACGAACTCTTGGAAAACCGCAGGAGCATTGCAAAGTCCAAAAGGCATTACCAAATACTCGTAGTGACCGTCCCGAGTGTTGAATGCGGTTTTCCACTCGTCTCCAGCACGGATACGGATCAAATTGTAGGCTCCTCGCAGGTCCAGCTTGGTAAAAATTTGTGCTCCCTCAGGCGGTCGAAGAGTTCAGAAATAAGAGGCAAAGGATATTTATTCTTCACAGTGATGTTATTTAACCCTCTGTAGTCAATATACGGATGAAGGGTACCATCCTTCTTTTTCACAAAAAGGAAACCAGCCCCAGCTGGAGAAGATTTTCGAATGAACCCTTTGGAAAGATTCTCTTGAATATACTCCGACATAGCTTGGGTCTCTGCCAGCGAGAGAGGATAAATTCTTCCTCTAGGAGGAGTGGTACCAGGTACAAGGTCTATGGGACAATCATAGGGACAATGTGGTGGAAGATTATCTGCTTCCTTTTTGTCAAAAACGTCCGCAAAGGAGGCATAAACAGAGGGCAACCCGGTGGGAATGGGAGTAGGACAGGGGACACCAACAGGATGCACCGGCAACAGACAACGAGCCTGACAAGAATCCCCCAGCGAAGAATGTTGCCCCTATGCCAATCTAAAAAGGGTTCGTGGACCCGTAGCCACGGAAGACCGAGAAGAATGGGATGAGAAATGTTGGCTAAAACAAAAAACGAGATTCGCTCCCTATGAAGAGCCCCTACTTGAAGCTCAACAACCTGAGTGACTTGAGTGACAGTCTCTTGCAGAGGTCTTCCATCTACGGAAGCTAGGAAAAGAGGATTCTCTAAAAACTTAACGGGGACAGAGAACTTAATAACCTCCTCTAATCTAATAAAATTTCCCGCAGCACCGGAGTCCACATAGGCCTCAAGAGAAATGCGCTTATCATGAGCGTACAATAAAACTGACAGAGTGAGGGGTAGAGAGGTTTCACATGCACATAGGGAGGCCTCTCTTACCTGACCTAGGTGGAGGAGTTTTCCGGACGTTCAGGGCAGACTCGAAGAAGATGAGAGGAACTCCCACAGTAAAAACAGAGACCCTGGGTGCGTCTCTCCTTCCGACGTTGTTCGGAGAGTTTAATGCGATCCACTTGCATTGGCTCAGGAGCAGAGACCGAAGCAGAGGCTCTGGGCCATGGACTAGGAGGTCTACGAGAGGGCATGGACGAGCGTGGGAATCTTCTCTCCCGAGCTCGCTCCTGAAAGCAAAGGACTATGCGAGTAGCCAAGGAAATCAAATCCTCCAAATTAGTTGGAGTATCACGACCTGCCAATTCGTCTTTAATACGACTAGAAAGCCCCCGCCAAAATGCCCCTACTAACGCCTCATTATTCCAACCCAAGTCTGAAGTTAAAGTCCGAAACTGAATAGCGTATTGCCCCACCGTCAAGGAGCCCTGCAGTAAATTAAACAAAGCCTCAGTAGTTGAGGCCAAGCGACCCGGCTCATCAAAAACCTGAGAAAAGGTCTCCAAGAATGGAGTGAGTTGAAGTACCACTGGATCATCCCGCTTCCAAAGAGGATTTACCCATGCTAAAGCATCTCCCTCTAAATGGGAAACAATGAAAGCCACCTTGGCCCGATCCATAGGATACTGCATGGGAAGGAGCTCAAATTGAAGACGGCACTGATTGAGAAATCCCCGACATTGTTTGGGATCCCCGTTATAGCGAGGAGGTTTGGCCAAACGGGGAGTGGGATGAGGAGCAAGAGCTGGGGAAGGAACGGACGTAGCAGACTGGAGAGAAAGCAGTCGACTATCTACAGAAGCCATATACCCCAGAATTTGGGACTGAGCATCGCGCTGCTGAGCCAGTTCTTGTTGTAAACTGGCCAGCTGAGAGGCAATCCCCGGGTCGGAGACCTGGAGGGCAGAGAGACGGGACTCCATAGACTTCATGAAAGACATCATGCGGGATTGGTTCTCCCGCAGAAAAAGAAGCTCTTTCTGCGCGGCTGCAGCTCCAGCGGGGGTCCATGGCCTTTGCGTTCTATTAGGTCTAGGGAAGTGGACCCTCTGGGTCACGGCTTCAGAGCCCCCAAGGACGAGTGGACCAGATGATGCCACCCCCTGTACAGGGAGAGTTAGGGACAAGCCCAAGGAGGGTGAAGCTGCAACTGCCGGAGCCAAAGGGACGACTGTAGTTAGAGCACAGAGAGAATGACAGGCAGCGGGGAGACGGGACTAGTGGAGTAACTAAAATGGTGGAGGAAGCAAAGACAAGGTACTAACCGATAAGACGCTCGTACTCGAGAGATGGAGACAACGGAGCCTTTGGCCTGGCTGGGAACGGCAGGAACACAGGACTGGCAGAACAAGGCAGGAGCACAGGACTAGGTGGGATTAGGCAGGAGCACGGGACTGGGCAGGATACGGCAGGAACACAGGACTTGGCAGGACACGGCAGGAACACAGGACTTGGCAGGACACGGCAGGAACACAGGACTAGGCAGGATACGGCAGGAACACAGGACTTGGCTGGATACGGCAGGAACACAGGACTTGGCAGGATACGGCAGGAACACAGGACTTGGCTGGATACGGCAGGAACACAGTACTGGGCTGGATACGGCAGGAACAAAGGACTTGGCAGGATACGGCAGGAACACAGGACTGGGCTGGATACGGCAGTAACACAGGACTGGGCAGGAGACAGCAAACTAAGGACGTAAGAGACACTGATCAGAGCCAAGGCACCTAAGGGATTGCTGGCGGTTAACCAGCAAACGCAATAGACGCAAAGGCGTCTAAGCAGGGCAGGCGCTGGGAAGAAGTACCCGACGGGCGACGCCATATTGGAGGAGGAGCCACCGGGTCACGACCTCCCAGCAAACCCAGCGACGAAAGGAGCGCGTCTGCGCATGCGCGAAGCACAGGAGGGACGAGCGCCAGAAAAGCAGGAAGACAGAGAAGAGGAGGGAGCATCGGGAGCGCGCCGGCCGGGCAGGTAAGTATGAAAAGGCGGCGTTACATATTTTATTCTTCTCCTCTTTTCCTCCAGCACACAGCATAACATCTTCTCCTCAGGCTATATCATAAACTGAAACTAAACTCAACTCCCGCCCTCACTTTCTTAAAGAGACAGATCTAATTCTTATACATTACACCAACCATACCATTGAGGTGGAGATATGGTGAGTAAGCGTTCCGCCCATTGTTAACACCAGCTCACAAAAAAAACAACCCTTGTAAAGACTGACCCCTGTAGTACAGCAATGCCCACACTATACAGTGATGATGCTGTGACCCAGGAAAGTTCAAAGTAAAACGCAGTTTTAGGCTGCCGTCACACTAGCAGTATTTGGTCAGTATTTTACATCAGTATTTGTAAGCCAAAACCAGGAGTGGAACAATTAGAGGAAAAGTATAATAGAAACATATGCACCACTTCTGCATTTATCACCCACTCCTGGTTTTGGCTTACAAATACTGATGTAAAATACTGACCAAATACTGCTAGTGTAACGGCAGCCGTAATGTCCAAACTTACAAACAAAACACAACAGTATCCTCCGGATTGCACCTGGGAAACCAGACAGTCCGTAAATGTTTTTAACAATCAACCTGTGGCCGTAGGCCATATGAAAAACCCGGCCGGAGGAAAAGGAAAAACCCCACTGCCTTCCTGTAGTCCATTTAAAAAATAAAAGCCCATAACGGGTTTTCCTGAACAATGCCTTGGTCAAATAGCTTGACCAGGTTCACACTTTAACTTTGCCTGTGACTCACAGGCATAACGCTGTGAATATGAGGCACTGCAGCAGGTCTAATAGGACTCCGTCCGTATCCTGGGGGATATATATCGACCCTCGCATATGACCCCAGTCACTGCCTCGCATACCCCTCCCTCTGTTCAAATTTGTGAGGTTGAACATTTGTAACCATACAAGGGGCCCGCGACAGGACATTCGCATTTCCCTGTGACTTCCCCGCCTGATGTTCCACTGAGAACAAAAAGTTTTGTAGGGACAGGAACCATCTGGTGACTTGAGCATTCTTCTCTTTTGTATTGCTCATCCAGACAAGGGGATAATGGTCTGTTATCAACCGAAACTGATGCCTGAGCAAATAGTAGCATAGGGACTCCAAGGCCCACTTAATCGCCAAGCACTCCTTCTCCACTACGTTATAATTTTTCTCCACCAGAGTCAGTTTCCTGCTTCAAGTAGGTGACTGGGTTTTCATCCCCATTCACCTCTTGCAACAGCACTGCTCCTAGACCTACCTCTGAGGCATCCGTTTCAGTTTGTATAATGAAGGTTTTCTTGAAGTTGGGGCTGATGAGGACTGGCTGTCTACACAACGCCGACTTCAAGGACTGGAATGCTTCCTCTGCTTGAGGATTCCACCGAACCATAACTGACTTCGTACCTTTTAATAGGTCAGTTAAGGGTGCCGATTTCCCCTCAAAATTGGGTATAAACCGGCGGTAGTACCCAATGATGCCAAGGAATGTCCTCACCTGTTTGACTATTCTGCTGCTGCCTGGTGCAGTCCTGCTGCAGTTCTGCTTGTCTGCTCTGAACAGGACTTCAGTCCTCTCTCCACTCTGCAGCCACCTAGTGGAGTTTGCATTTACCGGAAGAGCTGTAGCGTGACACCTGGCTTCCGTGAATCCTATCGCGTATTTCTTTTGGTTTGCTGTTAACCCCATGATTCTGAGAGACTGCAGCACTGCTTGTAACTGGGATAGTTAGGTATCCCAGTTGCTACTATAAATGAATATGTCATCCAAATAGGTTCGAAGCGTATTTCCGATGAGGCTCTAACACAACGTCCATCAGCCTCTGGAATGTGGCCGGAGCCCCATGTCACCCAAAAGGCAAGACAACATACTGATAGAGACCCTCTGGTGTGATAAATGCTGTCTTTTCTTTTGCCGATGCCGTTAATGGGACCTGCAAGTAACCTTTGGTGAGATCGAGTGTGGTGAAGTACTGGTCCTCCCAAGATCTCTCAATTAGCTCATCGATCAGGGGCATTGGATAGAGGGCAAACGTAGATACCTCATTCAATTTCCTAAAGTCATTACAAAAACGTAAAGACCAATCTGGCTTTGGAATTGGCACAATGGGGCTAGCCCACTCACTCCGGGATTCCTCAATGACTCCTAACTGGAGCATTTGTTTCACTTCAGCCACAATTGCTTGCCTTCGGGCTTCTGGCACCCGGTACAGTTTAATCCGTACCCTTACCCGGGGCTTGGTGACTATGTCATGCTAGATCACCGAGGTTCGCCCCGGCAGCTTTGAGAATACGCCTGTATTCTGTTGTAGCAGTGCCCGAACCTCATATCGCTGCTGTTTGGTGAGCGCGTCATTAATTTTAACCTGACCCCCAGCCGGTGCCAGTGGGTTCCCCAGTGGTATGACTGGAGACGCCTCCATGACCAAACATTCCCAGTCCTTCCAGGCTTTCAGTAGGTTGACATGGTATAGTTGCTCAAGTTTCCTTTTTCCAGGTTGGTACACCCTATAATTCACTTCTCCCACCTTCCTCCGTATCGCATAAGGCCCCTGTCACCTGGCCATGAGCTTACTCTCTAGGGTGGGCACCAGTAACAACACCCAGTCCCCTTCTTTAAAGGTCCTGACTGTGGCTCTTTTATTCTATGTATAGCTCTGCGCAGCCTGGGCATCCATCAGATGCTCTTTTACTATGGGCTGTACTGCCGCAATCCAGTCATGCATGCTTGTCACGTGCTCAATTACTCTTTGATGTGGTAGTGGGTTCCTGTTTCCACATCTCCTTAGCTACATAGAGCAGTCCCCTCGGATGCCTGCCACATAACAGCTAAAATCGGGAAAAACCTGTGGACACTTGTGGTACCTCATGGATAGCGAACATCAGATAGGGCAATAACATGTCCCAATTCCTGCCATCCTTGGCAGCCACCTTTTTGAACTTGGCTTTGAGGTCTTATTAAACCTCTCCACCAACCCAACATACGTAGCTGTTTAATCCGGAGCAGCTTACATAGCTCCCTGGTCACCTTGGACATAAAAGAAGTCCCCTGATCTGCAAGAATCTCCTTTGATAGCCAAAGGCGACAAAACATGGCAAATAGCTCACAAGTTATTAGTTTGGCTGAGGTGTGAGGGGGAGGTATCGCCTCTGGGTACCGGGTGGCATAGTCCACTATGACCAAAATATGTTGATGGCCATGGGCGGATTTCACTATGGGGCTTAGGAATCTTTCACACTTGCGTCGTTTGGCATCCGTCGCAATCCGTCGTTTTGGGAAAAAAACGGATCCTTAAAATGTGCTCGCAGGATGCGTTTTTTTCCCAGAGACTTGTATTAGCGACTGATCACGACGGATGGTCACACGTTGCGTCCGTCGTGCAACGGATCCGTCGTGTTTTGGCGGACCGTCGGCACGAAAAAACATTCAAGTGAACGTTTTTTTGTCCATCACGTGTGCCATTTTCTACCACGCATGCGCAGCCGAAACTCTGCTCCCTCCTTCCCGGACTTCAGAATGGGCAGCGGATGCGTTGAAAAACTGCATCCGCTGCCCACATCGTGCACAAATTTCACAACGTGTGTCGGTACGTTGGCCCGACGCATAGCGATGGACCCGTACCAACACAAGTGTGAAAGAGGCCTTAACTGATCCATGGCTATCCGCCAGTAGCATAGCTAACAGTGATGGATAACCAGGAGAAATAGAGGTGAGTATTTATTGTTTTTATGGGGCTGCATTATACTATAGAGTCTGCCTTCTATAGAGTCAGCCTACTTTGTGGGGGCTGTATTATATTATAAAGTCTGCCTGTGGGGGGTGCATTATGGAGTCTGCCTAATGTAGAGTCTGCCTACGTATGTATTATACTATAGAGTCTGCCTATGGGGGGTGCATTATACTATAGAGTCTGCCTATAGGGGGTGCATTATACCCTATAGAGTCTGCCTATGAGCAGTGCATTATACTAAATAGAGTATGCCCATGGGGAATGCATTATACTATAGAGGCCTATGGGGAGTACATTACACTATATGGAGGCCTATGGGGAGTGCAGTATACAATATAGAGGCTATCTAGGGGGCCATCACACGGTGTTGGAGCCATTAAACAGTCTGTTGGCTACTAAGGGGTTAGAATACTGTCTGGGTGGTACTATACAGCGAGGAGTCATACTGTGTGTAGGGGAGCTGTACAGGGGGGAGACTCGGGACATTATTAAATGTAAAGTGGGCACTTATTGTTATATGGGAACTCAGGTTACTGTGACTGTCAAAGGGTCACACAGGGCACTATTACTTTCTAGGTTTCTAGTGAGAAAATGTGGGCACTGTTTTCTAGGGCTCTTGCACCTGGCATTACTACAGGGTTGTTTTAGAAGTTAGAGGGCACACAGAACCACACAGCAGGTGCAGTAATAGGGACATTTACGGCAGCAGTGGCTCAGCATTGGGGTATCCGCAGGATAAGCAGTTTGTGCAGGTTGGTGATGGCTGGAATATGAGAATGGAAATTTGTCTTTGTTGTATTCTCTGCAGCCGAGTCCAGGCTGGAAGAAGTTGTCATGTCGGTCTTGGCCAGATGGAAAACATGGGAAAAGTGAACGATTCCATCAGAAGGAACTTCAGCTGTAAGTTACCATGTGATGTAATCACTTATATGTTCTGTAGTACTGGTATTTACCACTGACCATATGGCGGTAATATCAATGTTGGTTTTTGTATAGAGATTATTTTCAGCAACAGTGCAGTCATCTGCTTAGGTTCTCCTACATCCACTATTAGGGTGCCTCACCAAGTTGTAATTAAGGTTACCTGGTTAGGGGCCTACTCAGAAGTTTAACCCCTCTGAACCAAGACCCTAGCTAAACCTCTCTATCCGCTCAAATGGTACCTCTATGGCCGGTTTCACATTTGCGGTTGTGTCCGCAGCGTTTCTTCCACAGATATTCGCATGCGTTGTGTATTCCTATATTTAACATTAGGGATGCATGCGTCTGCGATCGGTTGCTTTTTGCCTCGTTTGATGATGCATGCGTCGTTTCGTCGTCTGCGGTTTGGCGCGGAAATGCTACATGTAGTAACTTTTAGAGGCGTCAATTTGCCGCTTAGAAACGTATGCGGTCGATTGCGTAAGGAATTCGCCAAAAAAACGCATTGCTGTCTATGTGAACGCATGCGTTCATAGGCACATGTGTTTGCTTGCGTTCGTGAACGCATGCGTTGCACCAGAGAAAAACATGTCTAGACACTGATAAGCCACCCCCCACATACAAGGTGATAAAGGGAGCAGACAGCCAAGCAGAGCAGACAGACCACAGTATCTTGGAGCAAACAAGCCTCTGAACAATGTGAGTATATCCTAGCCAATGCCTTTATTTTCTATTTTCTGTCTCTACATGTCCTAATATCTGCCATTTCTTTCTGCATGCATGCATCAGAATGTCTTCTTCTGATGAGGAGTAACGTCCTGGGCCTTCTGAAGTAGAACATGTCAGTGAAGTGAGTACTCACCTCCTCAGATTGGTAAGTATTCACTGTCACATCTACACATATGACAATTTTTGTTTTTCATTTTTTTAGAGCACTTCTTCTACTGCGGCAGAGACTGGGCAGGAGCAGCGGAGTCACGGTCGGGTGGCAAGGCGGCAGCATGTACGTATACAAGTCTGACTGTTTACTGTATCCTCACTTTAGTATTCTTGAATCTTCCTTTCTTTACATTCCTATTTCTTTACATTTTTCTTCTGGAATCCTTTTGTATCTTGACTTACCTTATTCATGCCATTTCTCAGCCTCTGTTTTCTTTCTTTTCCTTATGTTAATGTATCCAACATTAATGTCTTTATTTAATTTTTACTTTCCAGAACGGGATGAAGACCTCATAGAAATTGACCTCCTCATCTCCCTGGTCCAGGAGCGAGTCCCGTTGTGGGACACCCGGGTTCCACAGCACTCGGGCAATGTGACGATCTGGCGCCTATGGAATGAGGTGGCAAAAGAGATGTGGGATGGCTGGGACAACACCCCGACTCGGGTCCGAAATGCATTTGGTAAGTATTGCAATGCAGTGTGAAGCAGCAGAGACCTTGGCCATGCTCACACAACTGTGTGTGATGAGATAAACTCTCAGGAGTTTCTCTCATCACACACAGTTGTGTGAGCACAGCCAAAAGTCCATTGTCTGACCATTATGTTTTGTTTTTTCAACAGTGGCCAGAGTCAAAACACGTTGGCGTTCGATGAAGGACCGCTTCAACAAGGACCTGCGTCAAGAGAGCCGTGTTCCCAGTGGTTCAGGAGCAAGGATCAGAAAGTACAAATACCATCGCGTTCTGGCATTTTTAAGACCGGTCCTTGCCCAGAGAACGTAAGTATTTCTTCTGTGCATTAGGTTGTGTTGTATTGCCATAATCTGTTTGTTTCTATTCCACAGGAGTTGGCGTCTGGTTAATTTGTGGTATTAATTTTTTTATCGTTTTTTCACAGCACATGGAGCAGCACTGTTGGCCCAGCTTCTGGAGCGGTCCTTCATCAGACAGCCACGGACCCGTCCCAGCCATCCAGCAGCACTGCAGCAAGTGGGCCTGCCACACAAACTGGAGACCAGGAAGCTGGTCCATCAGGTCTTCCCCTTTCCCAGTCCTCTGCCACTGCCCCTTTTTTGGGGGCTCCTCCCGGCAGCGGCAGAGGGCATCGGACAGGTCCCTCATGCCCGAGTTTTTGCACTTGAGCTCGGTTTTTCACGAAGAACTCAAGGCTTTGGGTGACTGAAAGGATATTTCCCTTAGCCACATGAATACACGTATCCAGGAGGTCACCAAAAGCCTTGACTAAGTAAAAGCCGACCTCCAGAGGCCAGCACATCATTTTTTTAACCAAATTGAGCAGGGCATGTCAGAACACCTTACTCCTGATCTCCAGCTTACTGTCATGCAGGCCTGCAATGCTGCTTACGTGCAGGCTATGCAGCAGAGTCGGTATTTTCAGCAGACAGTGGCGGCATATCCACCTGTGCCTTCACTGTCACGATTAACCTCAGTGCCGACCTCTGCTGCATACCACTGCATGGCCACCTCTATTCCTAGCACTGCCTGATACCAGTACAGCACCACCACCATGCCGAGTGCTGTTGGACAGCCCACCACCACCACCATGACAACCGCTGCTCCTGCTTGGACCTCCTCCACTGACACTACGATGCAGCCGGACCCAGGCATGGCCTTCCGTACCGCCACCACCACGATGCAGCAGGATCCTGGCATGGCCTTCCGTACCGCCACCACCACCACGATGCATCAGGACCCAGGCATGGCCTTCCGTTCCGCCACCACCACGATGCAGCAGGACCCTGGCATGGCCTTCCGCTCTACAAGTGCTATGGACTCTGGCATGGCTGCACGCTCTACGAGCACTATGGACTCTGGCATGACTGCACGCTCCACGACCACTATGGACTCTGGCATGGCTGCACGCTCTACGAGCACTATGGACTCTGGCATGGCTGCACGCTCTACGACCACTATGGACTCTGGCATGGCTACACGCTCTACGAGCACTATGGACTCTGACACAGTGCAGCCGGACCCTGACAGGTCACCCACCACGACCATGCCACGACATATGAGCCCACCGAGGCTTACCAGAACCCGGCAATCCCAGAAACAAAAAAAAAAACAAAAAACAGCGGACTCTTAGTATTCCTCTCCCTTCACCTCCCAGTGTGTCTGTAATGTCAGGTTTGTCTCACCCTTCCAGTGCGTCTCAAGCCTCTCATGTGTCAAGCCCTATCCCCGAACTACCAGACCCCACAAGTTTCATTGCCCCTTCTCCTGCCACCTCTGCGTCGTCCACGGTTAGCCAGGCCTCACTGCTTCACACCCCCCGTTTACATCACTCAACCCCAAGCAGGCGCAGTAAATAAAAATTTTGTCTTAAACAAAATAAATAATATTGTTTTTTGCCCCCAATTATGTGTGGTTTACTTGTGTATTTCGCCACCGTCAACACACACCGTACCCCGAACACTTAATTTTTTGGCCACACCATAGCTCCAGTAGTTTTAGCAAATAAAAGACTGCAGCTTTGTGTGTCTTTAGTATAGAGATATGAGGTGGGCCAAAATATTTATACTTGTATTATCTCCATAATCTCTTCCTTCTGCTTAGTCTGTGACTAGTGTTGCAGAGTGAAGAGAAAATGGCGGAAATAAAATGCAGAACTATACTCAACAGGTCAGGTGTCCACAAACTCATTAGTTTTAGGACACCTGACCTGGTGAGTAGAGAACTGCCTTGTATAACCTCTATTTTCTCTTCTGTGTACGTAATCTATTTCACACAAAGTGAAGGGACGATGGCTGTCATACACGGCATATCTATGCTCACCTGTACATGTGTCAGAAATAGTGAATTCATGAGGCTATGTGCATCATGAATTCATTATTTCTGACACCTGACTTGATGAGTATAGATCTGTTTTACTATCAATTCTATTTATGGTGTTGTTATGGTTTTTTTTTGTATTTTCCTTTATGTCTTTAGCATGTCAGGACACCCAAAATTAGCACTGCCATTGGTTTAGATTTGTTACATACCTTAATGTAACCAGCAGACATTCCTCTGGTGGAATCGCTCTACGGAGCTGGGTGTCCTGTCTCCGTATGGCTCCTTGGACACGAGCAAGCAAATCCCGGAACGAGTCTAGCGACATTCGTGTGTATTCCTGGAATTTCTCCGGGTTGGCATTAAGCTCGGCATAGAGCGTGTGGTAGGTTCCACGGCTCTCACGTAGTTCGATAATGGGGTGCCTCCAAAAACGCCTACGTTGTCTCCTTCTCCGTCTTTGGCGATTTCTGTCTTGCTCCCAAGCAAATGCACAGGCAAGAAACAGTTTGAAGCTGAAATCCAGGTTGAAATAAAAGCTCTCCATGCGAAGATCCATCATGACACAGGATACAGTAGCACACTGTTAAGATTTCAGCAGCCCTAGGGTCTATATATAGAGATCAGCAGTCTGGTTATCTAAATTTTTCTCCTGTAAAATTTGTCACCATGCGCACCAAAAACGCGAACGCAGGAAAAAACGCATAGAAAAGCGTGCAAACGCTGCGTTTTTTTAACCGCATGCGTTCCCGCATGCGTCTAAAAAACGCCGCGTTTGGACGTGTTTCTATGCGTTTTTTCCTGCACTTGCGCATGCGGATCAAACGCTGCGGATTGTAACGCAAATGTGAAACTAGCCTATGATGGGATGAGGGACCAATGGACTCCAGTAGTTTGTGGTGGGAGAGGATGGTTGGCACTCTGGACATGCATCACAGTACCAGTACCTCTGGTCCTCCGCATACACCAGGCCAGAAAAATGCTGCAGGGTGTGCGCTCCTGCATCTTTTAGGTCCCCAAGTACCCTCCTAGCATGAGTGTGAGACATATCGAGCACCATCCAATGGTAAGATTGGGGCAGCACCAGCTGTTCCATCACCTCCTCCCAGACTTTATCCACCCGGTATAACAACTCCTGGTGGATAGCCACGTGGGGCAAAACTGTCTCTGCACCTGGTTGCTGAGCTACCCAATTAATTTCAATCACCTTTTCTTGTGCCTGGGCCAGGGTAGGATCCTGGAGCTGTGTTGTCCCGAACTTACCAGGAGACACTTGCAGTTCGAGGATCATGGGGTCTCCTCGACCTCTCCTGCCAATACCTCTAGGGGAAACCTATCGGGGTTACATTCTGTCCCTATGTTGGCGACCCCTATGGCAGGTATCCCTAACTCGAGATCTTTGGGTTCTGTGCCCGGAATAGCATTTTCCTTGGGAGGGTTAACCCTGATCTCCCATAGGGACCAGAACAGGGGCAAGTCTCTTCCCAACACAGCCCCATACGGGATAGTTTTTACCATTCCCACCACATGTCTTATTTCTCCACACGGGCTGGAAAACGTAACCTCCGCGGTCGGGTACTCTTGGAGGGCAACCAAAAACAATTGTGATGGGTGTGATTACGCTCAAAACCAAAAAAAAAACCAAACCTTAAAATGTAACTTTTAAATACAATAGGATTTAAAAAATTCCCTAGAAAAATTCCCTAGTTAAATTCTTAACAAATGCAAATCGTACCTCCCAAAGGTTTAGATTATGGGAATATTGCCAGAGAAAAATGGACAATGTAATGATACAGTCCTCACGCTGCCCGTATAAATGCCCTAATAAGCTGATAGCCTGCCTGACAGCGGAGGTTAGCACCCTAAAATTTGATGTGGTGCCCCCACTTAACGTCGGCTGTCCCTTGAAATCCTTGCAGGTCCCTATTACTAAAGCGGTACCAATATTATCCAACATGCACACAAATGAAACAAAGCATCTATGATCTCGCTAATAGTCTCTAGACTCTCTTATAGTACTGAAGGTTTTTTTGACATATGATAATGTTACTATATAAACCCTTCCAAGTTAAGAATGGTTATCTTCACCTCTAAAGCATAGCCAAATGTTCAGTAAAGTGCATAAGTATTTTAATGTAAACAATAGAGCTCCACTCCTATAACATGCACTTATCGCATGTTATAAACCCTTGAAAAGGATGTTGCAGTAGTCGAGGCCGGAGATGATGAGGGCATGCACAAACATTTTAGTAGATTGACAGTTGAGGAAAGGGCGGATTCTGGAGATATTTTTAAGCTGGGGGCAACAGGAGGTGGAAAGAGCTTGGATGTGTGGTTTGAAGGACAGGGCAGAGTCAAAGGTTACTCTGAGGCAGCGGACTTCTGGTACGGGGGAAAGCGTAATTTCGTTGTGATAGATACAGTAGGTCATGTAAGGAAGATCTATGACATGGAGGAAAGATGATGAGTTCAGATTTGTCCACACTTGAGTTTGAGGAAGCGAGAGGAGAAGAAGGAATATATGGCTGATAGACACTCTGGGATTCTGGACAGCAGAGAAGTGACGTCTGGGCCAGAGAGGTAGATCTGAGTATCATCAGTATAAAGGTGGTACTGGAATCCATGGGACTTTGAGTTGTCCCAGGCCAAATGTATAGATTAAGAAGAGTAGGGGTCTAAGAACAGAACCTTGGGGGACTCCAACAGAGAGAGGGTGGGATGAGGAGATAGTGTGGGAGTGGGAGACGCTGAATGTGCGATTGGAAAGGTATGGGGAGATCCAGGATAGGGCGAGGTCTTTGATACCAAAAGAGGAGAGGATCTGTAGTAGGAGGCAGTGGTCAACTGTGTTGAAAGCAGAGGACAGGTCTAGAAGGAGGAGTATAGAATTATATAGAAAACAGCGTATATTGAACAATAACTATATCAATCTTTATTGATATTAAAAACATACATACAGAATTAAAAATGGTAGCCAGAAATGCTAGCAGTTGAGCAAAGCAGATGTAAAGTGGCACCACCACTGAGCAGGTAGTATTAGGAATAAAATAATATAATAATACACATATTACGCAGTGTTCCCCTATCGCTATAGTAGTTCTAAATAAAGACAGAGAGGCACTATCAATTTATATAATCAGTTAGAAGTCTATCAGACCATATTAGCGTGCCCATATTACATACATCTAGAATCACAGATCAATAGTGACATATTGAACACTGGACAAGAAGTGAAAATAGTAACAATAAAGAATACAAACTTACCCAATGCTCTAGTGATGGTGCCGCTGCCCCTACGCGCGTTTAGGCGGCGTGCCTTCCTCAGGTGGAGTGGCATCATAACCAAGTCATGCTCCTTTTAAATCAAGGCTGACCAATAGCGATATAACCCCACCCTAAACCCCATGTGACATAGGCAGGTGGAATGCCAGTACTTGTAGTTTTGGTATAGATTACTATCAAAACAGTGATCAATAGTCATCTATAAAATGGCCATGTTGTGGCCCATGCAGCGCAGGCTATCACGGACAAAATGAGGCAGGCAAGTGCGTGTTGGCAAGCAGCGACGCACCGAGATCGAGCCACAAGCCGCGCGAGACCACGTGGGAAGGGGCAGGACCCAGCACCCCGCTCACCGCCAGTGATAGACACCGTTACCACCAACACCTCCAGGATGCAAAAGCGCATGCGCACTGGCTGAAACTCTGATGGTATCAGTACCGCAACTGTCCATTATCTAAATAGCAAGTTATCTGCCAATCAATATCGTAAATATATGTCTACAGATAGAACAAAGTCTTATCATTTAATACAAATTAATAGTGACCTAAAATTCTCGATCCTTCAACCCATATATATACAAGTATAATGGACCACCCAGTGATATTATAGTGTATAAGCAGCCTTAAAATATAAACACCACCACAGTGAATATAAAGAATTATATCATGTGATAGAATATATATATAAACACGTCTCAACAGAGACAATCTAACTACATTATTAAAGTGATCAAATGCCTATAAAAGTGATAAAAAATGAGGGTAAGAAGTGACCCAATACACATTAAAGTATTAGTGAAAGGAACAAATAGCAATGTCCAGAGTCAATTAAGAAACTGTGATAAAGTGCCAAAGTGCCATTTTAATAAAAAATATAAAATACTTGACCACAGTTGCAATTACAAATGTGATACTATAGAATAGTAAAAAAGTGATATCAACAAGTATATAAAGTTGCACCACATATCCCACCTAGAAGTGAAATCAATACAATATATATATAAACATGGTGTAGAGAATCAATATAAAAACTGCTCAACAAAGAATCACATATTACTATAACTATCACAAAGGGAGTGTTATCTATTCAATTAGTAGGTCATAAAAGCAATGAATGATTCAATGTTCCAATAGACAGCAGATACAGCTTCACTCGGTTTCCAATTAGTCATCCGCAATAAAGTCCATATCTAAAATATAGTAGACCAACATTGGTCCAATCTTGGGCAGAAAATGTCCATATTAATATACTGGATGATGAAAGATATCAGATAAATCTTGTCTTATTTGGTAAAGGTACCCATTCTTCTTATACAGTCATCACAATATTATCTTTCTCAAGCCAACGGAGGGAGGAGGAAGAAGGCAACGATGGGGAAGGAATAGAGTATAGTCAATCCATCAGTCTCCAAGATCATACTAAGAAGCATAGAAAATAGCATATATTCGTACCAAATAAAAACACCATAAAAACAACATAAACAAAATATATATGCAGCGCCCCAGAGTCCTGGTCATTACAGTAATGTAGTTCTTCCACCAGGGGGAGTGATGTTACGTCTGAGGGCAATAAAGGAGATCTTCTTGCCAGGTATCACAAACCACACAACACACTTCACACTCCAGGCCGCCAGGGGGAGCTACGCTTCTATCTATTAGGGCACGCCTCACAGTTAGGTAAAACTGGTAGTCTGGACAGGAAGTTAGGCAGAAGCTGACTGGAGGGAGAGGGAGTCAGATGCAGACTGCTGTCTGCGTAGGACGAGGGTCCACGGAGCTGCGCCTGCCCCACTTGCGGCAGCATCCAAAGAAAGAGACATAGAAGGGAATTTGCGTTGTAGTGAGTGAGCAACGAAGTCATAGCAAAAGGAGAAGAGACCAGAAGGAGTTCTACCCTGTAAAAGGCTGCCTCCGTCTGACGCGCAGTAATCCGGTAGCCAGAACACCGAGGGAGTAAGGATCTCTACACTTTACTTCAGAGACTGGCAGGACAGTTAATTCCACGTTGGCTGCCCGACCTTATACCCAGGAGGCACGGTGGCAACTTGTGGGGGCCGGGGCGTGATAGAGTCCCTGTAAAAAGCCTCAGGCCATCAGTCATACGGGTTTGTCCTATCCTATTTATCAGGGGGACAGAGAGACAGAGACATTACATCTACAATAGTTGTGAGGACCTTACCGTGAAGAGGAGGTACTACAACACCCAGGCGCTAGAGGAAGGCTATTGAATTCCACCTGGATAAGGGGACTCTGGATTTGCCTTCAGATCGTCCGGACTCTGCCTACCCTGTGGTCTGTACCCTGGACTGTGGATGCTGAAGCCTTCAGTAAAGGTAAAAAGACTGCAACCTTGTGTCCTCGTTATTCACTGCACCTTACATCATCCACCATCTACACTCTGGGAAGCCCTGGGGATACACTTCACCTGTGGGAAGTTATACCATCTTGCTGCCATAACATCACCCCAGCGGACCCCTAAGCAGCGTCGGTCTCCCTGACCGAATACCACAGGTGGCGTCACGAATAGTGTTGAGCGATACCTTCCGATACTCAAAGGTATCGGTATCGGATGGTATCGGCCGATATCCAAAAAATATCGGATATCGCCGATACCCGATACCAATGCAAGTCAATGGGACACAAGTATCGGAAGGTATCCTGGATGGTTCCCAGGGTCTGAAGGAGAGGAAACTCTCCTTCAGGCCCTGGGATCCATATTCATGTAAAAAAATTAAGAATTTAAATAAAAAATATGGATATACTCACGCCTCCGGCGGCCCCTGGACCTCACGCGAGGCTCACGCGACCAATCACAAGCCGCGACGTCATCGCAGGTCCTAAACTCCTCATTCTTAGGAACGGAGGCTGCCGGTTACATCGGTAAGGTCCAGGGGCCGCCGGAGGGGTGAGTATATCCATATTTTTTATTTAAATTCTTTATTTTTTACATGAATATGGATCCCAGGGCCTGAAGGAGAGTCTCCTCTCCTTCAGACCCTGGGAACCATTCACTGGGAACTTCCGATTCCGATTTCCGATATCACAAAAATATCGGAACTCGGTATCGGAATTCCGAAACCACAAATATCGGCCGATACCCGCAGTATCGGAATGCTCAACACTAGTCACGAACACTATTCCCATAAAAACTATCACTTTTATTGGACTCCCCTCAAAGGGCCACGGACTGGGTCAGGCCACCGTGATATCCCCCCGAACTGAAGGACCCGGTACTGAGTACCCCATTGCCCTTACGTGGGGGCGCTCCATATACAATGATGCCGAAAAAATTATTTTGCACGGGGTCAGGATCTAAATGAAAGGAGCAAAACTCAATGCTTCGTTAAGTCCGTCTGGTTGTAGCGTATATCAATAAAGATTGTTATAGTTATTGTTCAATATACTTTGTTTTCTATATGATTACATGAATTTAGCATAGAACAGGTGTTCACATTTATCATTTATCCAATTTGGATGCTACATTCTTCTGAATTTTTCAGTTCACATAGTATGCTAATTGTGAGTCCCTTTTGCTACAGGTTACCATCTGATGTTCATGTTATTTTCTGTGTATTTTCACAGAACTGAGTACCTCTTGCACTCATGGATTTTAAAGCCAGGGATAGCGTCTGGCTGTCACAAGTAGCCCAGGTGTTTGGTGAGTCAAATTTCACGGGTCGGGAGAAGTGAATGATCTGAGTACCTTGCAGCTGAAAATACAGCGGCTCATACATAAAAGAACCAAAATTTGGTGGAATAGGGCGTTCCTTGAAAATTATGTGAAAAAGAAGTATATTCCTCGCGGCCTCCGGATTCAAATTTTCCCTTCATTTCCAGTTGATGACGAAAGTTTTATTACAAGATGGGAGGATATTTGTAGCAGAGGGTCTAACCAATTTATGGAACTATTAATTGTATTCCAGGCAGCCCACAGGGACCCCAGGCAGTGCACAGGGCCTCAGGCAGCACACGAGGTCCCAGGCAGCACACGAGGTCCCAGGCTGCGCACGAGGCCCAAGGCAGCACATGGAGCTCCAGCAGCGTCGGACTGGCCCACCGGGAGATCGGAGAATCCTCCGGTGGGCCCGCCTCCCAGTGGGCCCTCCCCCTCACCAGCAACAGACTCCTGCCTCACTCATTAGTGCCTGCTCTGCCCTGTATTAGGATTGCGGCGCCTGCACCCAGCGGTGAGTTCGTTATTCCACACCCGGTGCCGGCCGTCTGCACTGCTCAGCAACAAGTGATGTGATGTGAACGCTTTCTCATCATTTGCTGCTGCGGCTTTTACTGATCTTGTGGCACTCACCGCTCTATCAGCTGTGGCGTGCTGGATGAGATCAATAGAAGCCGCAGCAGCAGGTGATGAGAAAGCGCTCACCTCACATCACTTGTTGCTGAGCAGAGCAGGCGGCCGGCTCCTGGTGTGGAATAACACACCACGCACAAAACAGAGCCACAGGCTGTGAGACTGCACTGCACACAGCCTCTAGAGCGGAGTTGATTTTTTGAGGGCAATGGCATGATGTCACCGGAAGGGGCGGGGCCTCCATCAGACCAGTGATCTGAAAGCAGGAAGCAGCGTGTTCTGAGGCTGCTGCCTGGAGAGGAATGAAATGAGAGGCTGCACCATGGAGCCCCGTGAGGAGAGGACCGAGAAGCTGCACAATGGACCCTTGCACCAATAGGAATGAAGACCCAGGATTCAGTGAGAGTGGTGAGAGGATGTATTTTGGAAAGGGTTGATGTAACTTGAGTGGGGCTTGTAAAGGGAAGATGATGAGGGGCTGTGCGGAGAAGGGGAGATGATAATGATGGGCTGTATGGAAAAAGGGTCATGATGAGGGGCTGTGTGAAAAGCGGGATGATGAGGGGGCTGTATGGAGAAGGAGGGATGATGAGGCTGTATGGAGAAGGAGGGATGATGAGGCTGTGTGGAGATGGAGTGATGATGAGTGTTGTGAATTTATCTTTTTGGCTCCCTCTAGTGGTTACTAGTGATTTGACTCTGGGAATGTCTGCCATCCCTTGTATGCTCACCTGGGTCGTTAGGTCAGGGGTGTTGCTATATAAGCTCCCTGGACCTTCAGTTCAATGCCTGGCAACGTTGTAATCAGAGCTAATCTGTTGTGCTCTTGTCTACTGATCCTGGTTCCTGCTAAATTAAGCTAAGTCTGCTTTCTTGCTTTTTGCTATTTGTTTTTGTTTGCATTTTTGTCCAGCTTGTTCATAATCTGTATCCTAACCTTGCTGGAAGCTCTAGGGAGGCTGGAGTTCTCCCCCCGGGCCGTTAGACGGTTCGGGGGTTCTTGAATCTCCAGTGTGGATTTTTGTTAGGGTTTTTGTTGACCATATAAGTTATCTTACTACATTCTGCTATTAGTAAGTGGGCCTCTCTTTGCTAAACCTAGTTCATCTCTGTGTTTGTCATTTCCACTTACCTCACCGTTATTATTTGTGGGGGGCTTGTATCCTACTTTTGGGGTCTATTCTCTGGAGGCAAGAGAGGTCTTTGTTTTCCTCTTCTAGGGGTAGTTAGTCCTCCGGCTGGCGCAAGACATCTAGCGACCAACGTAGGCATGTTCCCCGGCTACTTCTAGTGTTGGCGTTAGGAGTAGATATATGGTCAACCCAGTTACCACTGCCCTATGAGCTGGATTTTTGTACTTCGCAGACTTACTTGTTCCTCTGAGACCCTCGCCATTGGGGTCATAACAGTTTGCCAGGCCAGTATTAAATGTTAAATGCATTGCAGAAGCGGGATTATAAGAAAGAAAGTTCTGAGTTTTTTTTTCTCTCTCATTTTTTTTTTCTTTTCCCCTTTACCTCTGAGTGGCTTGTGTTTGCTGCAGACATGAATGTCCAGACCTTGATTACAAGTGTGGACCAGCTTGCTGCTCGTGTGCAGGGTATACAAGATTATGTTATCAGAAATCCTATGTCAGAACCTAAGATTCCGATTCCTGAACCGTTTTCCGGAGACCGATTTAAATTTAGAAATTTCAGGAATAATTGTAAATTGTTTTTGTCCCTGAGACCCTGTTCATCTGGAGACTCCGCTCAGCAAGTAAAAATTGTTATTTCTTTTTTACGGGGCGACCCTCAGGATTGGGCCTTCTCGCTGGCGCCAGGAGATCCGGCATTGGCTGACATTGATGCGTTTTTTCTGGCGCTCGGTTTGCTTTATGAGGAACCCAATCTTGAGATTTAGGCAGAAAAAGCCTTGCTGGCGATGTCTCAGGGCCAGGACGAGGCTGAAGTGTATTGCCAAAAATTTCGGAAATGGTCCGTGCTGACCCAGTGGAACGAGTGTGCATTGGCTGCAAATTTTAGAAATGGCCTTTCTGAAGCCATTAAGAATGTGATGGTGGGTTTTCCCATTCCCACAGGTCTGAATAATTCTATGGCCCTGGCTATTCAAATCGACCGGCGGTTGCGGGAGCGCAAAACCGCAAATTCCCTCATGGTGTTGTCTGAACAGGCACCTGATTTAATGCAATGTGATAGAATCCTGACTAGAAATGAGCGGAAAATTCATAGACGCCAGAATGGCTTGTGTTACTACTGTGGTGATTCTACACATGTTATCTCAGCATGCTCTAAACGTCTTACTAAGGTTGTTAGTCCGGTCGCCATTGGTAATTTGCAACCTAAATTTATTCTATCTGTAACTTTGATTTGCTCACTGTCATCGTATCCTGTCATGGCGTTTGTGGACTCAGGTGCTGCCCTGAGCCTTATGGATCTGTCATTTGCCAAGCGCTGCGGATTTGTTCTTGAGCCATTGGAAAATCCTATCCCTCTTAGGGGTATTGATTCTACGCCATTGGCAAAAAATAAACCGCAGTTTTGGACACAGGTTACCATGTGCATGACTCCCGAACATCGGGAGGTAATACGTTTTCTTGTTCTGCATAAAATGCATGATTTGGTTGTGTTGGGGTTGCCATGGTTACAGACCCATAATCCAGTCTTGGACTGGAAGGCTATGTCAGTGTCAAGTTGGGGCTGCCATGGAATTCATGGAGATTCCCTGCCCTTGTCTATTGCTTCTTCTACGCCTTCGGAAGTTCCGGCGTATTTGTCTGATTATCAGGATGTCTTCAGCGAGTCTAAGTCCAGTGCACTGCCTCCTCATAGGGAATGTGACTGTGCAATAGATTTGATTCCTGGCAGTAAGTTTCCTAAGGGGAGACTGTTTAATCTGTCGGTACCTGAACATACCGCGATGCGTTCATATATCAAGGAGTCTCTTGAGAAGGGGCATATCCGTCCTTCTTCCCTTCTTGGTGCGGGATTCTTTTTTGTGGCCAAAAAGGACGGATCTTTGAGGCCTTGTATTGACTATCGGCTTTTAAATAAGATCACTGTCAAATTTCAGTATCCTTTGCCGCTGTTGTCAGATTTGTTTGCCCGGATTAAAGGTGCCAAGTGGTTCACCAAGATAGACCTTCGTGGTGCGTACAACCTTGTGCGCATTAGGCAGGGCGATGAATGGAAAACCGCATTCAATACGCCCGAAGGTCATTTTGAGTACTTGGTGATGCCATTTGGGCTCTCTAATGCACCTTCAGTTTTTCAGTCCTTCATGCATGACATTTTCCGGAAGTATCTGGATAAATTTTTGATTGTTTATCTGGATGATATTCTGTTTTTTTCTGATGATTGGGACTCGCATGTGGAGCAGGTCAGGATGGTTTTTGAGATTCTGCGTGAAAATTCTTTGTTTGTAAAAGGCTCAAAGTGTCTCTTTGGTGTACAGAAGGTTCCCTTTTTGGGGTTCATTTTTTCCCCTTCTGCTGTGGAGATGGATCCAGTCAAGGTCCGAGCTATTCATGATTGGACTCAACCCTCGTCAGTTAAGAGTCTTCAGAAGTTCTTGGGTTTTGCTAACTTCTACCGTCGTTTTATCGCAAATTTCTCTAGCGTTGTTAAACCGCTGACGGATATGACCAAGAAAGGCTCTGATGTAGCTAACTGGGCTCCTGCTGCCATGGAGGCTTTCCAGGAGTTGAAACGCCGGTTTACTTCGGCGCCTGTTTTGTGCCAGCCTGACGTCTCACTTCCCTTTCAGGTTGAGGTGGATGCTTCGGAGATTGGGGCAGGGGCCGTTTTGTCGCAGAGAGGCCCTGGTTGCTCTACTATGAGACCTTGTGCCTTTTTCTCTAGGAAGTTTTCGCCGGCAGAGCGAAATTATGATGTGGGCAATCGGGAGTTGTTGGCCATGAAGTGGGCATTTGAGGAGTGGCGTCATTGGCTCGAGGGTGCTAAGCATCGTGTGGTGGTCTTGACTGATCACAAAAATCTGATGTACCTCGAGTCTGCTAAACGCCTGAATCCTAGACAGGCCCGCTGGTCATTGTTTTTCTCCCGTTTTGACTTTGTGGTCTCGTATTTACCAGGTTCTAAGAATGTGAAGGCCGATGCTCTGTCTAGGAGCTTTGTGCCTGATGCTCCTGGAGTCGCTGAACCTGTGGGTATTCTTAAGGAAGGAGTTATCGTGTCTGCTATTTCTCCAGATCTGCGACGTGTGTTACAGAGATTTCAGGCTGGTAGGCCTGTCTCTTGTCCACCTGACAGATTGTTTGTGCCTGCTAGATGGACCAGCAGAGTCATTTCCGAGGTTCATTCCTCGGTGTTGGCAGGGCACCCGGGAATTTTTGGCACCAGAGATCTGGTGGCCAGGTCCTTTTGGTGGCCTTCCTTGTCAAGGGATGTGCGGTCATTTGTGCAGTCCTGTGGTACTTGTGCTCGAGCTAAGCCTTGCTGCTCTCGTGCCAGCGGGTTGCTCTTGCCCTTGCCTGTCCCGAAGAGACCTTGGACACACATCTCTATGGATTTCATTTCTGATCTTCCGGTGTCTCAGGGCATGTCTGTCATCTGGGTGATATGTGATCGTTTCTCCAAGATGGTCCATTTGGTTCCTTTGCCTAAGCTGCCCTCCTCTTCTGATCTGGTTCCTGTGTTCTTCCAGAACGTGGTTCGTTTGCACGGCATTCCTGAGAATATTGTGTCGGACAGAGGATATCAGTTTGTTTCCAGGTTCTGGCGATCCTTTTGTGGTAGGATGGGCATTGAGTTGTCGTTTTCATCCGCTTTCCATCCCCAGACTAACGGACAAACGGAGCGAACTAATCAGACTCTGGAGGCTTATTTGAGGTGTTTTGTCTCTTCTGATCAGGATGATTGGGTGACCTTCTTGCCGTTGGCTGAATTTGCCCTTAATAATCGGGCTAGTTCCGCCACCTTGGTTTCGCCATTTTTCTGCAACTCTGGTTTCCATCCTCGTTTTTCCTCGGGACATGTGGAGCCTTCTGACTGTCCTGGGGTGGATTCCGTGGTGGATAGGTTGCAGCGGATCTGGAGTCATGTGGTGGACAACTTGAAGTTGTCACAGGAGAAGGCTCAGCGTTTTGCCAACCGCCGCCACGGTGTGGGTCCCCGACTTCGCGTTGGGGATTTGGTATGGCTGTCTTCTCGATTTGTTCCTATGAAGGTCTCCTCTCCCAAATTTAAGCCTCGCTTCATTGGTCCTTACAAGATATTGGAAATCATTAATCCTGTATCCTTTCGCCTGGATCTTCCGGTGTCGTTTGCCATCCACAACGTATTTCATAGGTCCTTGTTGCGGCGGTACGTTGTGCCTGTGTTTCCTTCTGCTGAGCCTCCTGCTCCGGTGTTGGTTGAGGGCGAGTTGGAGTACGTGGTGGAGAAGATCTTAGATTCTCGTCTCTCCAGGCGGAGGCTTCAGTACCTGGTCAAGTGGAAGGGCTATGGTCAGGAGGATAATTCCTGGGTGGTCGCCTCTGATGTGCATGCGGCCGATTTGGTTCGTGCCTTTCACACCGCTCATCCTGATCGCCCTGGTGGTCTTGGTGAGGGTTCGGTGACCCCTCACTAAGGGGGGGGTACTGTTGTGAATTTATCTTTTTGGCTCCCTCTAGTGGTTACTAGTGATTTGACTCTGGGAATGTCTGCCATCCCTTGTATGCTCACCTGGGTCGTTAGGTCAGGGGTGTTGCTATATAAGCTGTCATGAATCCCCAATGGCGAGGGATAGCACAGGACAAGCGAAGTATAACAAATATCGGACGACCTCTAGGGTGATGGAACCTGGGCTGACCGCTGCCCTACGCCTGACCAAACGCAACTAGAGATAGCCAGGGAGCGTGCCTACGTTGGTTCTAGACGCCACGCACCAGCCTAAGAGCTAACTAGTACTGCAGAGAAAACAAAGACCTCACTTGCCTCCAGAGGAATTAACCCCAAAGGTATAGTTGCCCCCCACATGTATTGACGGTGAAATGAGAGGAAGGCACACACATAGAGATGATGTATATAGCTTTAGCAAATAGAGGCCCGCTGAAAACTAGAAAGCAGAATGATACAAAAGGGGACTGAGCGGTCAGCAAAAAACCCTAATCAAAAATACCATCCTGAGATTACAAGAACCCATGTGCCAACTCATGGCACATGGGGAGAACCTCAGTCCACTAGAGCAACCAGCTAGCATAGAGACATTCTAAGCAAGCTGGACCAAAAACCAAACAACTGAAAATCAGCACTTAGCTTATCCTGAAAGATCTGGGAGCAGGTAGGCAGGAACCAAACAGAGCACATCTGAACACATTGATAGCCGGCAAGGGAAATGACAGAAAGGCCAGGTAAAATAGGAAACACCCAGCCTCTGATGGACAGGTGGAAACCAAAGGCCGCAACCCACCAAAGTCACCCAGTACCAGCAGTAACCACCAGAGGGAGCCCACAAACAGAATCCACAACAGTACCCCCCCCTTGAGGAGGGGTCACCGAACCCTCACGAGAACCCCCAGGGCGATCAGGGTGAGCTCTATGGAAGGCGCGGACCAAATCAGTAGCATGAACATCGGCGGCGACCACCCAGGAATTATCCTCCAGACCATAACCCTTCCACTTAACCAAATACTGGAGTTTGCGTCTGGAAACACGAGAATCCAAGATCTTTTCAACAACATACTCCAATTCTCCCTCCACCAGCACCGGAGCAGGAGGCTCGACCGAAGGAACAACGGGCACCTCATACCTCCGCAACAACGACCGATGGAACACATTATGAATAGCAAACGATGCTGGGAGATCCAAACGAAAAGATACAGGGTTAAGAATCTCCGAGATCCTATAAGGACCGATGAACCGAGGCTTGAACTTAGGAGAAGAGACCTTCATAGGGACAAAACGAGAAGACAACCACACCAAGTCCCCAACAAGAAGTCGGGGACCCACGCGGCGACGGCGATTAGCAAACTGCTGAGTCTTCTCCTGAGATAACTTCAAATTGTCCACCACCTGATTCCAAATCTGATGCAGCCTGTCCACCACCACGTCCACTCCAGGACAATCCGAAGATTCCCCCTGACCAGAGGAAAAACAAGGATGAAACCCCGAATTACAAAAAAAAGGAGAGACCAACGTGGCAGAACTAGCCCGATTATTAAGAGCAAATTCGGCCAGTGGCAAAAAAGCAACCCAGTCATCCTGATCAGCCGAAACAAAACACCTCAAATAAGTTTCCAAGGTCTGATTAGTTCGCTCCGTCTGGCCATTCGTCTGAGGATGGAATGCAGACGAGAAAGACAAATCAATGCCCATCTTGGCACAAAACGTCCGCCAAAATCTAGACACAAACTGGGATCCCCTGTCAGAAACGATATTCTCCGGAATCCCATGCAAACGAACCACGTTCTGAAAAAACAAAGGAACCAACTCAGAGGAGGAGGGCAACTTAGGCAAGGGCACCAAATGAACCATCTTAGAAAAACGGTCACACACAACCCAGATAACGGACATTTTCTGTGAAACCGGGAGATCAGAAATAAAATCCATGGAAATGTGCGTCCAAGGCCTCTTCGGGATGGGCAATGATAACAACAACCCACTAGCCCGTGAACAGCAAGGCTTAGCTCGAGCACACACTTCACAAGACTGCACAAAGGTACGCACATCCCTAGACAAGGAAGGCCACCAAAAAGACCTGGCCACCAAGTCTCTTGTACCAAATATTCCAGGATGACCAGCCAACACAGAAGAATGGACCTCGGAGATGACTCTACTGGTCCAATCATCCGGAACAAACAGTCTTTCTGGTGGACATCGATCCGGTTTATCCACCTGAAACTCCTGCAATGCGCGTCGCAAGTCTGGGGATACGGAGGACAATATTACCCCATCCCTAAGGATACCAGCAGGCCCAGTGTCTCCAGGAGAGTCAGGCACAAAACTCCTGGAAAGAGCATCCGCCTTCACATTCTTTGAACCTGGCAGGTATGAAACCACGAAATTGAAACGAGAAAAAAATAACGACCAACGAGCCTGTCTAGGATTCAAACGCCTGGCAGACTCAAGGTAAATGAGATTCTTGTGATCAGTCAAGACCACCACGCGATGTTTAGCACCCTCAAGCCAATGACGCCACTCCTCAAATGCCCACTTCATGGCCAAAAGCTCCCGATTACCCACATCATAATTGCGCTCGGCGGGCGAGAATTTTCTAGAGAAGAAAGCACATGGCTTCATCACCGAGCCATTAGAACTTCTCTGTGACAAAACCGCCCCCGCACCAATCTCGGAAGCATCAACCTCCACCTGAAAAGGAAGTGAAACATCTGGTTGACACAACACAGGAGCAGAAGAAAACCGGCGCTTAAGTTCCCGAAAGGCCTCCACGGCCGCAGGAGACCAATCAGCAACATCAGCACCCTTTTTAGTCAAATCAGTCAAAGGTTTAACAATACTGGAAAAATTAGCAATGAACCGACGATAAAAATTAGCAAACCCCAAGAACTTCTGAAGGCTCTTAACAGACGTAGGCTGTGTCCAGTCACAAATAGCCCGAACCTTAACGGGATCCATCTCAATAGTAGAAGGAGAAAAAATGTACCCCAGAAAAGAAATCTTCTGGACTCCGAAGAGACACTTTGAGCCCTTCACAAACAGAGAATTGGCCCGCAAAACCTGAAACACCTTCCTGACCTGTAGAACATGAGACTCCCAGTCATCAGAAAACACCAAAATATCATCCAAATACACAATCATAAACTTATCCAGATATTCACGGAAAATATTGTGCATAAAGGACTGAAAGACTGACGGAGCATTGGAGAGTCCAAAAGGCATTACCAAATACTCAAAATGGCCCTCAGGCGTATTAAATGCGGTTTTCCACTCATCCCCCTGTTTTATCCGCACCAGATTATACGCACCACGAAGATCTATTTTAGTGAACCACCTAGCCCCCTTAATGCGAGCAAACAAATCAGTAAATAAAGGCAATGGATACTGGTATTTGACTGTAATCTTATTCAGAAGGCGATAATCTATACAAGGCCTCAGGGAACCATCTTTTTTTGCCACGAAAAAAAAACCTGCTCCCAGAGGGGACGAAGATGGACGAATATGTCCCTTTTCCAAGGACTCCTTAATATAATTCCGCATAGCAGTATGCTCTGGCAGTGACAGATTAAATAAACGACCCTTAGGGAACTTACTGCCAGGAATCTATTCTATCGCACAGTCACACTCTCTATGAGGAGGGAGCGAATTGAGCTTAGGCTCCTCAAAAACATCCCTATAATCCGACAAAAACGCAGGGATCTCCGAAGGAGTAGATGAAGCGATAGAAATCGGAGGTGCATCATCATGAACCCCCTGACATCCCCAGCTTAGCACAGACATTGTTTTCCAGTCCAGGACAGGATTATGAGTTTGTAACCATGGCAGACCAAGCACTAGTACATCATGTAAATTATACAGTACAAGGAAGCGAATCACCTCCTGATGAACGGGAGTCATGCGCATGGTCACTTGTGTCCAATACTGCGGTTTATTCATAGCCAATGGTGTAGAATCAATTCCCTTCAGAGGAATAGGAACTTCCAGAGGCTCTAGACTAAAACCGCAGCGTTTCGCAAATGACCAATCCATAAGACTCAGGGCAGCGCCTGAATCCACATAGGCATCGACGGAAATGGAAGACAGTGAAAAAATCAGAGTCACAGGCAAAATGAACTTAGACTGCAGAGTATCAATGGCAAAAGATTTATCAACCCTTTTTGTGCGTTTAGAGCATGCTGATATAACATGAGCAGAATCACCACAATAAAAACACAAACCATTTTTCCGCCTATAATTTTGCCGTTCACTTCTGGACTGAATTCTATCACATTGCATAGTCTCAGGTGCCTGTTCAGAAGACACCGCCAACTGGTGCACGGGTTTGCGCTCCCGTAAACGCCGATCAATCTGAATGGCCATAGCCATAGACTCATTCAGACCTGCAGGCGCAGGGAACCCCACCATAATATCCTTAATGGCCTCAGAAAGACCATTTCTGAAGTTTGCAGCCAGGGCGCACTCATTCCACTGAGTAAGCACCGACCATTTCCGAAATTTCTGACAATATATTTCCGCTTCATCATGCCCCTGAGAGAGGGCTAATAAAGCCTTTTCAGCCTGAATCTCTAGGTTAGGTTCCTCATAGAGCAATCCCAATGCCAGAAAAAACGCATCCACACTGAGCAATGCAGGATCCCCTGGTGCCAATGCAAATGCCCAATTCTGAGGGTCGCCCCGTAGGAACGATATAACAATCTTGACCTGTTGAGCAGGGTCTCCAGAGGAGCGAGATTTCAAAGAGAGAAACAATTTACAATTGTTCCTGAAATTCAGGAAGGTAGATCTATCTCCAGAAAAAAACTCTGGAATAGGAATTCTAGGTTCAGACATGGGAGTGTGAACCACGAAATCCTGTATGTTTTGAACCTTTGCTGCGAGATTACTCAGGCTGGAAGCCAAACTCTGGACATCCATGATAAACAGCTAAGATCAGAGCCATTCAAGGGTTAAGAGGAGGTAAGAAGCAGCTAGACCGCAATTAAGGGCTTAGGCAGCAAAACTCTGAAAGGAAAAAAAAAAAAAAATTTCCCTTGAACACTTCTTTTTCTCCTGCTTCAGCCCAAACAATTAACACTTTGTTGGCCGGCTATACTGTCCTGAATCCCCAATGGCGAGGGATAGCACAGGACAAGCGAAGTATAACAAATATCGGACGAGCTCTAGGGTGATGGAACCTGGGCTGACCGCTGCCCTACGCCTGACCAAACGCAACTAGAGATAGCCAGGGAGCGTGCCTACGTTGGTTCTAGACGCCACGCACCAGCCTAAGAGCTAACTAGTACTGCAGAGAAAACAAAGACCTCACTTGCCTCCAGAGGAATTAACCCCAAAGGTATAGTTGCCCCCCACATGTATTGACGGTGAAATGAGAGGAAGGCACACACATAGAGATGATGTATATAGCTTTAGCAAATAGAGGCCCGCTGAAAACTAGAAAGCAGAATGATACAAAAGGGGACTGAGCGGTCAGCAAAAAACCCTAATCAAAAATACCATCCTGAGATTACAAGAACCCATGTGCCAACTCATGGCACATGGGGAGAACCTCAGTCCACTAGAGCAACCAGCTAGCATAGAGACATTCTAAGCAAGCTGGACCAAAAACCAAACAACTGAAAATCAGCACTTAGCTTATCCTGAAAGATCTGGGAGCAGGTAGGCAGGAACCAAACAGAGCACATCTGAACACATTGATAGCCGGCAAGGGAAATGACAGAAAGGCCAGGTAAAATAGGAAACACCCAGCCTCTGATGGACAGGTGGAAACCAAAGGCCGCAACCCACCAAAGTCACCCAGTACC